>NC_042617.1:449876450-450178905 GCF_901001135.1 Rhinatrema bivittatum
CCCAATTGTGTATGTTTTTTTAAATTTTAGGTCTCTTCTCTTTTACTTCCCCTTTTCCCGTGCTTCACTCTCTTCACCGCCCAGATCCCTTATTAACAGGGAGAATATGTCTATAAACTCCCAATTCCATATTTTTTTCTTAATTTTCTTGGGAACGCTGTAAGCAAGAGAACTAACACCGCACAAAACTTCCTCCTTGAGCATAGGTGTCAAAACAGACTGCCCAAGGGGGCCACTAGGAGGGTTTGCAGAACCCTGCGCTTCCGAAGACCTGGCATCTGTGCCCCAAACTCTTGCGGCTGAGCCAGCTCTCCTGGTCGACCATTTCTCCTTAAAAGATTTTAAAGCGTTCTGCATAACTTTAGCCAGAGCTAGCTCTTCATCACTACTGTCAGAGGGTGAGTCAGAGCCAGAATCGTTCTGTGTGGCTGCCACCTTACCTTTGTCCCCAGTCACCTTTTGGGAGGATTATCGCCATCTGCTGAGACTGCAGGGCTCACCATGCGTTGCCACAGCCAGTCTGTCCCATGCGTTTCCGCCTGCTGACAAAGCTCTGACATGAGTTCCTCAATGTCTGACTGGCTTGTCCAGTAGGGTGCCCTTATTGCTACAGGGGGGGATCCTGGTTAGTTGATCTTCTTCTTCCTTGTGGCACCAGGTTGGAAGTCCTGTTGGTCTTCCATGCTCTTTCCTCCCTTGGCTTCTCATTCTTCGGGGCTGCTGCCCTTGTTCTGCCAGCATGTGCACAGGGTCGTACTGCCAATGTCTCCTTTCTTTTCGGAAGCATCCTACAAACCACCCCCTGGCGCAACAGCCGAACCCCTACACAGTGTCGCCATGCCATGCAAGACGTTGCGTCGCCAGCCTGCTCATGTGTTAGCTTCTCTTTTTTTTTTTAATGCCTACACTGCCCTAACTAAAGATGACCACTGAGGGGGAGTGCTTACAGTCCTCAATAAAGATGGCCGCCTAGGGATCCTTTTCCCCTCAACAAAGATAGCTACCACATAGTCTATTAAATCTAATAGGGCTATCCTCAACAAAGATGGCTGCCCGAAATCCCCATCAGGCATCCATCGCGATGCTTGGCACCCTGGTTGAATGCGACTCGCCACTGGTAGTCACTTCTGTTACCCATACGAAGCCTGGCTGCATCGCCGACCCCAGCCCTCCGGCTGACACCTGGCCCCCGGCTGATTGGGGCAGCAGCCCCAACCAACCCTGGCCCTCCGGCAAACCCCCAGGCCACTAGCAGCCGATTAGGGCGGCAGCCCGACCAACTCCCAACTCTCCACCAACCCCCGGAGCAGATCGGCTATCGATCGAAGCGGTAGCCCACTCAAACCCCAGTTCCCTACAGCATATCAGGGGCTCAAAAGCACAAGTTGCACTGTGTACTGCCAAATGCTGGCTTTTTGGGTTTGTTTTTTTTTCAAACGCCGGAGAGGAAGGAGCTGCCGCAAAAGTAGCATGCAGCGTTTACCTTGTTTGAACTTATGGGAATAAAGGGAGGTTAACTTGCTGGGAACCCTCATTGCCCAAGACACGCAATTCCCGTTCGCACATGCACGCCGGATTTTAATGTCCGCGCACAATTGTGTGGGCGGGATTTTAAAAGAAATGCGCAGCAACGCGATCGGGCCTTAGCCCAGTGCCCTCCCAGTTTTCTCTAACCCTATCCTTCCTCCCTCTTCCCCTCTCTTCCCCGACCCTTAAACCTACCCTAGCTATCCCCAGTTTTTTTTGTTTTTATACTTTACTGCTCCTTTGGAGCAGAAGTAAACTCCGCATGCCAGCCCACCCCCCTGCCCCATTCATCAGGCCCGGCACTTCTGCACGATTTGGGAGTTATGTGCGTGGCCGGGTCCTTTCTAAAATGCGCTTGGCGCGCACAGTGCCCAACAACGCGCGTAACCCCCGGTATTTGTGATTTGTTTGTGACTTGTTTGTGAGCAGAAATCATATTTTATGTGCATAAAGCAATCTTTGTGCACACAAAATCCCGACTACAGGTCCTGGCACCAGAACTCCAGCTTCTGCCCATAAGCTGACATTAGCCATGGAAACTTTACTCCACCTCAGACTAAAAAAAAAAAAAAGGTAAGGCAGCGCATCTTTCTGCGATTGGGGGGGGGGGGGGGAATAATATCTAATGTCATCATTAGCATAGGATTTGCATGAGGATGCTAATCTGTATGCAAATTATCATGCGTATATTTTTTGTGTGCAAAACTCCTTGCTGCATTGGCAGTAAAATTTTGCACACAATAAATGTGTGCATAACTGCGGGTTAAACTATGCACTCTGCCGAGCGCACTTTATTACATTGATTCCTTAGTGGGGCTGACTGAGAGGGCATTTACCACTGGGAGCAACTGCCGGGGAGGAGGAGGAGACTGAGCTGTAGCCTTATGTACTTAATGAATTTCAGCTTAATGTCTAAATGTGAAGCTTTCCTGATCAGTCTGAGGAAATCAATACATACAGATAGGTGCGTTCAGCCCGATACAGCTTTCTGCCTGCACTTCAGCATATATTTTCTGTGCACAAAACTTTCTGCCAGTGCAGCAAGGGGTTTTGCATGCAGAAAATGTGCATTCCAAAATGGGAGTCCTGCTTAGCGCCCTCACATGGAAATCCCAATGCAAATGAGGGCATTAATCAATACTCCCTGACGCAAAGAGGCTGCCTTTGGCAGAGCACCTTTCTCAGTAGTGGAAACTTAACTCCTGGGTTAGAGCTGCTGGCATGTTGCACCATTAAAAAATAAAGTTAAAAAAAATCCAGGAACACTGGGGTGGGAGAGGGGGAGGCGTCCCTGACAGGAAAGATCACGGACAGATGGCGGCCTTATTTTCCTGGCTTTCTTCAAAAAAAATTTTTTCTATTTGTTAGATTTTTCCTTTTGTTGTAATTCTCTAAATTCATTCCCGCTACTTTCCCCTTCTTCTTATCAATAGGCTGACTTTTCATAAGCCCGTGGCTCTAGCTCCTGCACACGGCTCCTTGACTCATCGGATCTTTAGGACTTTATCTGGGTAAATGGTGGGAGATAAGTACTGATTTATCCATCTATCTGTCACCAGCAAGCCACTGCCACTTAGCCAGATAAGTCAGTACTTATCCGGCTATCTGGAGCAGGTCACCGCTACTTAGCTGGATAAGTACTGACTTATCTGGTGACATGGCAATGGTTTACCGCAGCCAGATAGCCAGGTATATCAGTACATATCCAGGTAAGTGGCAGTGGCTGCTGCCATTTACCTAGATAAAACCCTAAAGATCTGAAGAGTTAAAGAGCCGATCTGAATAGTAGCGGGAATGAATATAGAGAATTAAGCAAAAGAAAAATCTAACAAATGTAGAAAAAAAAGAAGAAAGCCAGGCTAGGAAAATCTGGCCGTCATCTTTCCTGTCAGGGATGCCTCCCCCCACCCCCACCTTCCCTAGTTAAAATTAATTTTACAATTAATACATTTTAAAGTTAATGCATGTTTTTTTTTAACTTCTAATGTATTTGCATAGCATTAGTTTACTGCATCAGGAGTTAAAAAAAAATTAATCTGAGCTTAAAATCGTGTGCTGAAAACCCAAGTACATTTTCTTAACGCTGTGGTTATTAACATCGGCTTGCAAGTTAGGGACCTTGGAGTCATTTTAGACCATCTATGGTCCCTCAGATTAAACATACCTGTAAGGCTTATTTCATGTACTTACATCTGATTAAACAAGGCTGGTCTTTTATATCTTAGACTCAGAGCCTTGTTGTTCTTCAGCCCTTGGTATTTATATATATAGACCCTTGTAATAGTCTATTCATAGGAATTCCTGGGAACTATATACGTTGTTTACAATTGATTCAATATGCAGCAACTTGGGTGGTTTCTAATGCAACATAGAGGGAGCATATATCTCCTATCATCAAGTTTCGTATTCATTTCAAAATACTGGGGGGGAATTTATTTGGATTTACACGTGTAAGTGTAGCAATTTTCAAAAGCCCATTTACATGGGTAAAGTGCATTTACATGTGTAAAATTCAACTTTAAGCACATAAATGCTTTTTAAAATCAGGCCCATTATGTTTCATTTTTAAGTCTGTTCATGAAGGGGGAGCAGGTTATCTGCATGCTCGTATGCACCTTTGTATGTGGAAAGAGCTTTTTATCTACTCCTTCTTTATGTGAAGCCCGTTTAAAGTGCACTCGTGAGCGCGTCTTTCCAGGTATTGGTCCATCTCTGTGGAATAATCTCCCACAAGAGGCTAGAGAAATGCAAGATTCTCAGGAAGGGAATATTTTTTTTCATAGAAAGGGGGATGGATGCCTGGACTGCTCTCCCAGACAAGATGGTGCGGACAAGAACCGTGACGGAATCCAAAAGGGCTTGGGAATAAACACAGATCATCACTAGTGGCATGAGGCTAGACATGAAGGAACAGGGGGACCTGTGCTAACTTTTGGTGTAACATTTCTGCATGGACCGTTACAAACCCTAACCAGACGGCATGGGTGGCACCAGCACGGAACAGCAGCTACCACCCTTAAACACTTTGCTAGGCAGCCTGGATGGACTTTGCAGTCTTTATCTGCCATCCTTTGCTAGATTACGATATGAGCAAGAGAGGAATTTCTCTTTCTTACCTTCAATTCCTCTTTCCCCACACACTAATCCATGACAATCTCAGGGTGACTGGAAATCAAGTTACCAGGTATGGAGAGCAGGAGACTTTTCTTTTTAACCCTTACTAGTTTTAAATATTGGGTATTTGATGTATCTGCTGTTTTGAAATATTGTATTGTTTGGGAGATTTTTTTAGCTCAGTTCTTCCAGGTTTCAGGTCATGTGATATATCTTGAGGCTTTTGAAACACATGCTGCAGGGAAAGTGCATGGGGGTCAGACAGATATCCGTGGGTCAGTTTTTGAAAAAATCCTTTGGGCTATTTTCCTGCAATCCACCTCTGAGCACTTCTCTCTGGCTCCAGCACCTCTTATGATCCAAACTGTCACTCTTCTCCAGAAATTCTCTTCTAGCAGAATCTCCTTTGCCAGGTCTTCCCTATGGAGGGACATAGGCCCAGTGGTTTCTCACAGGACAAGCAGGATGGTAGTCCTCACATACGGGTGACATCACAGGATGGAGCCCAATCATGGAACACTTTTGTCAAAGTTTCTAGAACTTTGACTGGCACCTACTGGGCATGCCTAGCATAGCACCAACCCTGCATCCAGCAGAGGTCCCCCTTCAGTCTCTTTTTTTTCTGCGCAGCAGTAGCCACTCGGGTCAAGGAGCTCTCTAGAGATTCCTGACAGGAATTTTCCTCACGGAACTTCTTTAAAAAGTTTCCAAAAATTCTACCCCATAGGGGTCCCCCTATCAATATCTGTACTCCGCAGTTGAAAGGTAAGGCTTTACCCTTGTTGCAGTCGATTCCATCGAGTTTTCTCTTCGGGGCCGCACCGCGGCTAAATTTTTGTCGAAGCCATAGTGTCGGGTTTTCGTCGGTGCCCTGATTGTCCTCAGTCAATGTCCATCACAGACCCGCATAGAGTTTGTGTATTGTGCTTGGGGTCCGCCCATGATACCCTAACTTGCACCAAATATGCCCAAATGATGCCGAAGGGCCGTAAAGCCCGCTTAGAAAAGATGGAGTTTCTTTTTCATTCAAAACCCCTGACTCCATCGACCTCTTCGACTTCGTCTGAGCCAGTGCCATCGACCTCTCGCCAGCAGCGGGACACCAGTGTGGCCCGACCAGCATCGACTACTCCGAAGGTGTCGACATCTTCCTCATCACCTCAGGAGAAGGACCAAGAAGAACACTGTGAAAAACATCGACACCGGCATCAGAAGGCTCAGTCCGCTGATCCAGGCAAGCCCTCGGCATCGGCGTTGACAGAGCCACTGACAAAGAAATCCTGTCCAGAGAAGGCCCCATCCTCCTCTGTAACCGGACCACAGAGGCGTTCCCCACTTTCATCGGTGCAGGGAGCCGCGACTCCACTTTTACCGGTGGACCCTCCGGCTACGCCTCTATTGCCTCCTACTCCGGAACCAGTGTTACACACCACAGACCTCCGTGAGGAATTGGATCGGATGATCCAAGAGGCCATCGGAAAAACACTGCAAGGATTCCAGCCTCCATCGATGCCAGTACCGGTGCCCAAGCCGCTCACCGTTCTGATTCCCACGGCGCTCGCACTGCTACTGGGTAAACTGGATGCGTTGATCGGTGCCCTTCCACCACTGGAAGCAAGGATACCGGTATGCCCTCTTCCTTCGACACCGATACCTTTGTCATCGGACAGCAAAGAAACACCGATACCCATACCACGTCTGAAATTCTGCCACCATCTCATCCATCGATGTCACCAGTTCCATCGGTTGCTCCATCGATGCTTTGGTGCCTCTTCCGATGCCGTCGATGCCCAGGCCTGGCCCCTCGAGAATAATGCCATTTCTTCCCTCTGAAGATCCTCAGGGAGCTGGTGATCAACCGTATGATCCTTGGACTGATGATTCTTCCCAGGATACAGATAATTTGCCTTCAGAGCCCTCTCCCCCTGAAGAGAGAAGGTGTTCTCCTCCAGAAGATCTGTCCTTTATTAACTTCATTAAAGAAATGTCTGAGACAATTCCATTTCAGCTTCAGACAGAAGAGGATTCAAGACACAAGATGCTGGAAGTACTCCAGTTCCTTGATGCTCTAAGGAAATCATGTCTATTCCTATTCATGAAATCCTAATTGATCTTCTAAAGAGGAACTGGGAGCACCCAGGTTCGGTTCCGCCTGTCAACTGTAAGACAGATGCCACCTATCTTGTACAGTCAGCTCCCGGCTTTCAAAGATCACAACTGGATCATCACTTTGTGGTTGTGGAATCAGCCCAGAAAAAGGCACGGCGTTCCAAACCTCATTCCTCCATACCTCCAGGGAAGGAGCAAAAATCCCTGGATGCTTTGGCTCAATGCTTATATTTTGCATTGCTTCTTACCAGTTATACATGACCCAGTATAACAGAAACCTTTTTAAGAAGATCCAGGATTTCTCCAAATCTTTACTTGACCAGTTCCAGGATGACCTAAATGCTCTGGCTCAAAAAGGCCTGGATGCAGGCAACCATGAAGTCCGTGCTGTGTATGACATATTTGACACTGCCTCTAGGGTGTCTGCAGCGGGGATTAGTGCAAGAAGGTGGGCCTGGTTAAAATCCTCCGACCTAAGACCAGAGGTACAGGACAGGTTGGCTGACCTGCCCTGTGCTGGTGATAATCTCTTCAGAGACAAAATCCAGGAGACTGTGGCGCAGCTAAAGGACCACCATGAAACGATGCGTCAACTTTCTTCAGTGCCTGCTGATTTCTCGTCCACCTCCAAGAGGACATTCAGGCGAGACTCTAAGCGGCTGGCCTACAAACCAAGAAGGTATTATCCTCCGGCTTCCCGAGGTCGCCCTTCCAAGCCTTATCAAAAAGGTCAGTCCAGACAATCCCGACCTCAGAAGTCCCAGCCAGCTCCTCAGCCGGGACCAGCGTCAGGATTTTGACTCCTTCCTGTAGAGCATATGCCAACCTCCTTTTCCATCTGTACCGGTTGGCAGTCGATTGTGCCACTTCACGAACATTTGGCACACAGTCACCACCGATCAGTGGGTGCTTACGGTAGTCACTCAGGGTTACCACCTCAACTTCCTGACTGTACCAGCGGACTCCGCACCTCGGCTGACGTGGGGATCATCCGACCACTCTTCCCTTCTAGAACAGGAGGTCTCAACCCTCCTCCAATCCTGGGCAATAGAACCAGTACCCTTCTCCCAACAGGGGCAGGGGTTCTATTCGTGGTATTTCCTTATCCCAAACAAGTAAGGTGGTGTTCGTCCAATCCTGGACTTTCGCGCCCTAAACAAATATCTACAAAGGGAGAAGTTCAGGATGGTGACCTTGGGCTCTATATTTCCTCTTCTACAAAGAGGGGATTGGCTGTGTTCTCTGGATCTCCAAGACACATACACACACATTTCAATTATTCCATCTCATCGCAAATTCCTGCGATTCCTGGTCAGCCCTCGCCACTTCCAGTTCCATGTTCTACCATTCAGCCTAGCGTCCGCTCAATGAGTCTTTACCAAGTGCCTCGTGGTGGTCGCAGCCTTCCTCAGGAGTCAGGGTGTCCACGTCTACCCTTATCTTGATGATGTATTGGCGTCCTTGCGTCTCACTCTCCATACCCTGATATCCCTAGGGTTTCTAATCAACTATCCCAAATCCAAGATAGTTCCATCCCAAACCCTATCCTTTATAGGGGCCGACCTAAACACTATACAGGCGAAAGCCTTCCTCCCTCAGGATTGGTTGTTTACCCTGGTCTCTCTGGTGCATCATTTGCAGACTCTAGTATCCTCAACTGCTCGTCACTTCCTCATACTGCTGGGTCACATGGTGTCCACAGTGCATGTCACTCCGATGGCCCGCCTAGCCATGAGAATAATGCAATGGACCTTAAAATCCCAGTGGGTTCAAGCTTGTCAGCCAATGTCCAGCATTGTTCACGTTACCACACAGCTCCGCCTGTCGCTTGCCTAGTGGATACAACACTCCAATCTACTTCAAGGCCTTTCATTTCAGGCTCCAGGTCCTCAAATTACCTTGACGACAGATGCCTCCAACCTAGGGTGGGGTGCTCATGTTGGCAATCTACAATCCCAGGGAACCTGGTCTCCAGAGGAAGCCAAACACCAGATAAATTTCCTGGAGCTTCTGGCAATCAGATATACACTCAAGGTCTTTCAGGATTGCCTTTCGAACAAAGCCATCCTGATTCAAACTGACAATCAGGTGGTGATGTGGTACATCAACAAGCAAGGGGGAACGGGCTCCTACCTCCTGTGTCAGGAAGCTGCACAGCTATGGGCATGGGCCCTTTCCCATTCGATGTACTTCACAGCCACCTACTTGCCAGGCGTGGACAATGTGTTGGCGGGCAAGTTGAGTTGCACATTTCATCCACACGAGTGGTCTCTCAACCCCACGGTAGCGGAAACAATATTCCAACGTTGGAGTTACCCTCACATAGACCTCTTTGCGTCAGTCCACAACCACAAAGTAGAACACTTCTGCTCTCTAACTCGCAGCCACCACTCGCAACTGAGGGATGCTTTCGCCCTCTCGTGGGCCAGCGGTCTCCTCTACGCATACCCTCCACTTCCACTCATATTGAAGACTCTCGTGAAGTTACAGAGGGACAAGGGCGTAATGATTCTAATAGCCCCTCACTGGCCACACTAGGTGTAGTTCCCAATCCTCCAGGACCTCTCAGTGCGCCGGCACATTCCTCTGGGGAAGGATCTATTTCTGATAACTCAGAACGATGGGTGCCTTCGCCACCCCAACCTCCAGGCCCTATACCTGACGGCCTGGATGTTGAAAGGTTAATACTCCAACCTCTTAACCTTTCAGAGTCTGTGTCCTGAGTCCTGGTAGCGTCATGAAAGCCTTCCACGAGGTCTTATCGTTCTAAATGGAAGAGGTTTATGGTCCGGTGCACTTCCATGTCCATAGACCCCTTCACCTGTTCCATGGCGAAGTTTCTGGACTATCTCTGGCACCTGATAGAGTCAGGCCTGAAAACTTCCTCCATCAGGGTGCATGTAGCGCGGTAGCCGCGTTTCATAAGGGCGCGGGAGATGTCGCTATTTCAACACAACCCTTAGTAGCACGCTTCATGAGAGGTTTGCTCCACTTAAAACCTCCACTACGCCCTCCGGCCCCTGCTTGGGACCTTAATGTAGTTTTGGGGTGGCTCATGAAACCTCCGTTTGAGCCTCTCCACTCTTGTGATCTCCGTTATCTCACCTGGAAAGTAGTTTTTCTTCTCGCTATTACCTCTGCTCGCAGAGTTAGTGAGTTGCAGGCTTTAGTTACCTACCTGCCTTACACTAAAATTCTGCATGACAGGGTAGTGCTCCACACTCACCTTAAGTTCTTACCAAAGGTAGTGTCTGAATTTCATCTTAATCAATCCATCATCCTACCTACCTTTTTTCCCAGGCCCCATTCAAACCCAGGAGAACAGGCTCTGCATTCCTTGGACTGCAAACGTGCCCTAGCCTTCTATCTAAACCGCACGTCGGCCCACAGGAAATCCACTCAATTGTTTGTTTCTTTCGATACCATCAAATTAGGAAATCCTGTGGGAAAGCAGACCCTCTCCTCCTGGTTAGCGGACTGTATTTCTTTTTGCTACCAGCAAGCAGGCATTCCGCTGCAAGACCGTGTAAACGCACACTCTATCAGGGCCTCTGTTCGGTGCCGCTTGCTGATATTTGTAAGGCAGCTACCTGGAGTTCTCTCCATACATTTGCAGCCCATTATTGCTTAGATAAGGCTGGCAGGCAAGATTCCATCTTTGGCCAGTCGATTCTTCGCAACTTGTTTTCAGTTTAACTACCCAACATCCTTCCAACTCGTCCAGGGTTTCAGGATGCCCTCCTTACCAAATTCCACCCCTGTTGTTGTGCCTGTTGCACGTGTTTGGGTGCATTTGGTGTATTGCTCGGGCATCCTCAGGTCCCTCCTCACCCATATGTGAGGACTACCATACTGCTTGTCCTGTGAGAAAGCAGAGTTGCTTACCTGAAACAGGTGTTCTCACAGGACAGCAGGATGTTAGTCCTCACGAAACCCGCCCACCACCCCGCGGAGTTGGGTTCGCTTACGTTTTCTTATTTTATTTTTCGCATGTACTTTTTATTATAAGATGAGACTGAAGGGGGACCCCTGCTGGATGCAGGGTTGGTGCTATGCTGGGCATGCCCAGAAGGTGCCAGTCAAAGTTCTAGAAACTTAGTGAGGACTAACATCCTGCTGTCCTGTGAGAACACCTGTTCCAGGTGTAAGCAACTCTGCTATCACTCTATGAAGAATGGCTACCCATTTCAGACTTCAAGTGCTGAAGTCTCTTACATCACTCCTCCTACATCAAAGGGAGCAGAAGCTTTTATTGATTGCCATGATCCCTCCCAATGAGATGCGTCACTCATCCCTAAATACACTGGGCAACAAATTTTCACAAAAGTCATGTTACGGAAATGAAATTAGTCCATTCTTATACATTTCCATGTGCTAAACACGAATGTGACTGTGAAAATGCAAAATTAGCTCTAGTTTTTTCATAATATGCAATAATATAATTACTTCTTGAATTGTATGCCAATAGTAGGAGACCTATGGTTAATACCGTTTGAAAAATGAAGTCATAGACTACGTCTTAGATTTCTTTGTTTGTCTCTTGTACACCTGTTCGGGAGCATCTCTGCGGAATGTCCAGCAGTAGTCAGCCAGCATGAATATTTCAAATGCTCACCCTTTCTGACTGGGCTTCATATAGTACACTGCTGACGTCAGCTTACTCAGCAGCAGCATGGCAGTAGAACTGCATTGCATCAGAAAATGATGTAATAAACTCCGGATGATGTGTGCATGATGGTATTATGCAATATGATGCAATATTACATCATTCTAGGCTTATTTACAGTCCTACTGGATAAATTTACATGACTAAACATAGAAAGTGAACTATATTAAATATCTTCAAAACGAGAGCCAATAAAAACTTTTCATGGTCATATTCGTGTTCAGCACATCAAGATACTACAGAGTAGGTCAGTAACACTTTCATTGTTGCCCAGTGATATACCTACCACTCTAACATTACATTAAAGGCAAAGTCTGCATGAGACCTCTGATGCACATTGTGTGCACTAAGACCAGCTAAGACCACTAATGCCATCTTTGTAAGGGGCAGAATTGTGGGAAGGGAGGGCCCAGAGGGGTATAAGGTTCAATTAGTGCACCTAATCCCCTTGAACTGAATCCACTGTATCCTCATGTCTCCCCCCACCCCCTATTTCTCCTTTCCCTTCTATCTCTCTGCCCTTCCATACCCTCATTTATCCCTTCCTTTCTCTTCATCTCTCTGCCCTTTCATGCCCTCATTTATCCCTTCCCTTCTCTCTATCTCTCTGCCCTTTCATGCCCTCATTTATCTATCTTCCCCTCCCCCTCCTTTTCCCTCTCTTTTTCTCTACCTTGTCCCCTCTGTGCCTTTGTCTCTCTGCCGTCCTCCTCCTCCACTATCCACTTCCCTACTCTTTTCCGTCTATTCCCTCCTCTGTACCTGCAGCTCTAGGGAATGGGGTGTGACCGAACGATGTTGCAGCTGAATATCCGCAGGTTGCAGAGGCCAAAGTGTCATATCAATAAAGTTCTCCGAAACTGAATGTGCAGCTGGAGGTGTAGCAGAGTGCTGTGCTGTGCACCGCAACGTCCAATCACAGCACGGGAAAGGAGGTGGGGGCGGGAACGCAGCAATGCTCTCAACTGAGAGGTGCCAGCCCCATTTCCCTCTCTCTAACCAGGAAGTGCTGCCGGGGAGAGGAGGACGCGCCTGTTGCACAAACTGGACTTACAGTGTCCAGTATGCAGAAAAGCTGAGCTGTCCAGCCCAAAGCCAGGCAATTAGCAACGGCCATCTCAGGTGCGCTTTTTTTCTGTGTCCTGAGACGAGATCACCTCTTCCTTGACAGGATCTGTTTGCTGGAGCTTGGGTGAGCAATTTTCTGTGTCCTGAGACTGGATTTCCTGCCCCCCTGGTAGGGTCCCTCTGCTGGGATCTCATGTGAGCTTTTTTTTTTTTCCTACTTCTTGAAACTGAATTACCTCTTCCTTGACAGGGTCTGTTTGCAGGTTCTCGGTTGAGCTGTTCTCTGGGTCCTAAGACTGAGCTACCTACTCACTGATGGGGTCTGCTGATTGAGTCTCGTGGATTTTGCTGAGTGTCCTGAGATGGAGTTTCTTGCTCCACTTTTGATAGTTCCACATCTTTTCCCACCTGTGTCTCTGTTTTAGGTTCACTTTTTTTTCCTTCTGGATTTTGCATTGTCATTTTCAGGTTTTTCAGGTTTCCTTGGGTGGAGTTCAAAATTTTCACAGTGCTTTATATTCTTATTGTTGCTTCTTTCACCGTTCTTGAGATATTTATCCAGTCTTTTAGTTAGGTCTATGATTTGTGATTTTAATTGGTGATTTTTTTTTCTGCTGAGGGTTGGTTCTTTTGTTTTCTTCTCTTCTAGCATGTACACTGCTGTACTTTCTAAGATGGTATTGGGATTGGTCATTTTGGCTCTTTCTATCCCCTTCCCAGTTGTTTCATCTTCAGAGCTGGGGCATTTTGCTGTAAGAGTTTTTGTTTTCTACTGCTGCCTGTTTCAGGGTTTTTAATTTTTTTCAAACCTGCCCAGGCTGGCATCCCCTCTTGAATCATCACTCCGCCACTCTAGTATATATTTAGGGAATTTATTATTTCATCAATGTCCTTGTCACTGTAAAGAGTGATCTGTATGTGTTGCCCTTTCTCGTGATGTTGATAAAAAAAAAACTTGTGGAGGGTCTTGTGCAGGTATTTGTATCCTCTATGGTTTTAAGATTGTCAAGCCCCTGGTGAATGGTCTGCCATCAGCAGCTCTGGCTTTTTTATTTTTTAGGCTCTTTCTTTTTCTTGGTAGTTTTTGATCCTTCAGGGTCCCAGATCTCATAGTTTTCATTCCCCTTTTAGATAAGCGTTTAGTCTCCTGCTGTCATTTTCTTTCTCGCTGCTGGTTGAAAAATGTATTTGTTATTTACTAGGCGGTTTAGTTATTTATTTTAGAAGTCCCTGGTAAGTTGCCTCCTTAGGACTTTCTTTTGCCTTTATCTCTTGGAGGTAGTACAGGAAAGCTTTGGATTGCAGCAAAGGGTCCTGCTTGTTTCCACAATGCCATTTGAAATTGATTTTCTAATTTTCTTTGTTTCAGTATATTTCCTGAATTTAAAGGCTATATTCCTTTTTTTTTCTTGCTAGACCAGTCTGTACTAGTGGGATTTCCTGCTCCACAGCTGTCAAGAGACAGAGGACACACCTTTTCCTCTATGACATCATCCTTGGTTATAAGAGCGGTATGGACCAAGGCAGTTGCCAGCAGTTTCTGTCTCCTGCAGTTGTGGACACAAGAGGACTTGATTTACAAACCTCCCAGAGCCAGGGTTAGGCCTCAGCCTGATTGAGCAGACAACAGTCTGTAGGGCTGATTTTCCCATTAGATCCTGCCTCCCGTGTAGTCTCTGGTTAAGTACACCCTCAGGGTTGTTCCCAGTACCCCTAGCATTCTAGTTGATCACCTCTAGAAGAGGGTTCCCAGGTGTTTGAACCCAAAGGAACCAGACAGGATAGCACAGTGCTTGGGCCCATGGTGTACTCAAGTGTTTGTATCTTCTCTCTTTCCCCTCTGTGTCCACTCCACCCCCTCACCCCACTGTTCTATGCTGCATCCAATTTTTTTTTTGTTTGTTTGCTTTTGTTTTTATTTTTAGAAAATGCCAACTGAGAAGAAACACGGAGAGAGAGAGCAGCCCAGTCTTTTCCGGAGGTGCTGAATAGAATCAAGGGGTGTCTAAGGAGGGGAGTGTGGATGTAGCATGGCACAGAGTATGAGCGTCGCTAGTAGCATGGCACCGGGGGCAACCTGAAAAGCTAAGAAAAAGAAAAGGCATAATGATGGGCCACGGGTGAGAGACCTGCAGCTCCAAGAGGCTCCTCAGCATCTTGGGCTCGTTTTGCCCATCATGTTACCGGGATCCAGAGCCAGCTGTACTGGGCAGTACAGGTGTTTTCTCCCATTTCAGATCACTCAGAACATGTGGAAGGACCTGCAGAACAGTCCTCAAATGCAAGAGAAGCAGGGCCAGCTCAGCTCCATTATGATTTGTGCCCTACAGATCCTCCCTCAGAGGCCTTTTCTGGGAAGAAAGGTTCAAGACCACCCCTCCTGGGACATCAGCCCAAGAACCGCAGGTGAAATTCTCCACGGCTCTACAGGGGTTTTCAGCACATTTCGTGGTGTTGATGCACCAGGCCTTCTGCACAGTGCAGAACCTGGGTCTATGTGTCTCTCCCCTTTCTCCCGGCCTGACACCCATGGGATCTGAAGGATCTGGCCCCAGAGAGACCAAAGAATGACCTAAAGGCCTCAGGCTCCTTGGCCATTACAGTCATACTGAACTGGTGATGGATCTGAACACAGTTACCTGGATAATTCTCAGGAGGAAGAGGAATACTCATCCAGGGAAGAAGAATGTATGATGGTAAGGCTATTTTGGAAAGAGAAGCCCTTAGCCCTTATGTCTGATGTACTAACTTCCCTAAAGATTTCAGGCTCTATGGCAGAGGACCTTACTGAGGAAGATCCTATTCTGCTGGGCATATGTAAGCCCCCTCTAGGAAGCCCTTAAAAGCATGGTGTTAATGGAATGGTCAAGAAGGCCTTTAGAGCAGTAGGGTTCTAAGTAGACTATATCCCCTACCACTAGGAGACAACAACTTTCAAAGATTCCCCAACGTGAATGCCCTGGTGTCAACAGTAACATGCAAGACTACAATTAGAGTGAAAGGTGGGATGGCTCTTAAAGACCTTCAAAATAGGAAGGTTGAGGTGGTTCTGAAGCAGGCCTTTACCATAAATCTTATGGCAATACAGACCTCCATATGCAGAGGGTCATTGCTTGAGCAGTAGTGAGATAGATACAGCAACTCCTGAGAGTTCGAAACAGCTTTTTTAGAATCAGGCATAGTGTTCTTAGCCAATGCCTTGTATGACCTAGTTAGGATGTCTTCCAGAGCAGTAGTCTCAGAGGTGGCAGCCAGGAGACTCCTCTGGCTTTGCAATTGATTGGTGGACTTTGTTGTCTTTGCAAGCTCCCCTTTAAGGGGGGTTTGCTGTCTGGTGAAGATTTGGAGAAGCTAATCAAGGATTTGGGTGAGCCCAAGCTTCAGAGTTTCCCAGAAGATAAAAGTTTATCGTGGGACATGAGACTAGAGATGACATCAAACCAGGGAATTCTGAAGGTTTAGACCAGTTAAGAGATCCCCTCTGCAGACCACCAGATCTAAACCCCACTCCTTTTGAGAAGCCAGAAAAATAAAAAGTCTTTCTAAACCTCAGACGGTAGCCACTCTCCACAATGACGCTTAGCGGCCTCCCCCCCCCGATGTTAATCCCAGTGGGTGGTCGCCTCCTATGATCTCATCAGGAGTGGGCCCAAATCACTACAGACCAGTGGGTCCTGGAGATTGTGCAGAGGGAGCTGGCCATACCAGGTCCAGAGATTTTCATGATTTCCCCTTGTAGTTCACTGGCCAAGTAAGAAGCTATAAATACCACTTTCTTAAGACTTCCAAGACCTCTGGGTCATTGTTCAGTGCTGCTGCTGGAGCAATGCCAAAGGACATATTCAGTCTATTTCATGGTCCCAAAGAAAGATGATACATTTTGGCCTGTCCTGGATCTAAAGGGCGTCAACAAGTGTCTCCAGATAGTCACCAAGCTGATTGCCTACATGCAAGCTTTTCAAGTGCAGAGAGAACCCAAGGAGTGGGACAGTCTCCAGCTCTTGACTCATGATGATGGATCTAGTTCCATGGCCTGAGGCATGCATGCTTCTTTTATAGAAACATAGAAATGACGGCAGAAGAAGACCAAACGGCCCATCCAGTCTGCCCAGTAAGCTTTGCACTTTTTTTTTCCTCATACTTCTGTTAGTAACCTTTTGGTTCTATTTCCCTTCCACCCCCACCATTAATGTAGAGAGCAGTGTTGGAATTGCATCTAAGTGAATAGCTTAATTAGTTAGGGGTAGTAACCGCCGCAATAAGCAAGCTACACCCATGCTTATTTGTTTACCCAGACTATGTAATTCAGTCCTTGTTGGTTGTTGTCTATATATAGATCCACTTTTCTTCATTCCCCCTGCCGTTGAAGCAGAGAGTTATGCTGGATATGCATTGAAAGTGAAGTATCAGACTTTTTCCCCCTGCCGTTGAAGCAGAGAGCTATGCTGGATATGTATTGAAAGTGAAGTATCAGGCTTATTTGCTTTGGGGTAGTAACCGCCGTAACAAGCAAGCTACTCCCTTCTTTTTTGTGAATGCAAATCCTTTTTTCCACATTTCCTCTTGCCATTGAAGCTTAGAGCATTGTTGGAGTTGCATTAACCATGTGTATGTTTATTGAATAAGGGTATTATCTCCAGGCAGTAGCCGTCATTCCCGCGAGCCACCCACTCTTCATTCACATCCACTAGACTTTATGGGTCCACAGTGTTTATCCCACGCCCCTTTGAATCCTTCACGGTTCTGGTCTTCACCACCTCCTCCGGAAGGGCATTCCAGGCATCCACCACCCTCTCTATGAAGAAATACTTCCTGACATTGGTTCTGAGTCTTCCTCCCTGGAGTTTCAAATCGTGACCCCTGGTTCTGTTGATTTTTTTCTGATGGAAAAGGTTTGTCGTTGCCTTTGGATCATTAAAACCTTTCAAGTATCTGAAAGTCTGTATCATATCACCTCTGCTCCTTCTTTCCTCCAGGGTGTACATATTTAGATTCTTCAATCTCTCCTCATAAGTCATTTGATGAAGACCCTCCACCTTTCTGGTCGCCCTTCTCTGGACCGCCTCCATCTTGTCTCTGTCTCTTTGGAAATACGGTCTCCAGAACTGAACACAGTACTCCAGGTGAGGCCTCACCAAGGACCTGTACAAGGGGATAATCACTTCCCTTTTCTTACTCGATATTCCTCTCTCTATGCAGCCCAGCATTCTTCTGGCTTTAGCTATCGCCTTGTCATATTGTTTCACCGCCTTCACATCATTAGACATTATCACCCCAAGGTCTCTTTCCTGTTCCGTGCACATCAGCTCCCACCCCCCCCCCCCCCCCCCCCCATCGAATACAGTTCATTCGGATTTCCACTCCCCATATGCATGACTCTGCACCTCTTGGCATTGAATCTCAGCTGCCATATCTTCGACCACTCTTCCAGCTTCCTTAAATCCCGTCTCATTCTCTCCACTCCTTCCAGCTGGTCCACTCTGTTGCAGATCTTAGTGTCGTCCGCAAAAAGACAAATCTTACCTTCTATCCCGTCCGCAATGTCACTCACAAATATATTGAACAGGACCGGTCCCAACACCAATTCTTGCGGTACACCGCTTAAAACCGCTCTCTCTTCAGAAAGAGTTCCATTTACCATCATACATTGTCTTCTGTCCGTCAACCAGTTTGCAATCCAGGCCACCACCTCGGCACTCACTCCTAAGCTTCTTATTTTATTCATCAGTCTCCTGTGCGGGACTGTATCAAAAGCTTTGCTGAAATCCAAGTAGATGACATCGAATGCTCTTCCTTGATCCAATTCCTTGGATACCCAGTCCAAAAAGTCAATCAGATTTGTCTGACAGGACCTTGCCCTGGTGAATCCATGCTGCCTGTGGTCCAGCAATTCTTCCGACTGTAGATATTTCACTATTCTCACTTTCAACAGCAATTCCATTACTTTTCCCACCACCGAAGTGAGGCTAACCGGTCTGTAGTTACCAGCCTCTTCTCTGTTCCCATTCTTGTGAAGCGGGACCACCACTGCTCTTCTCCAATCACTCGGCACCACTCCCGTTTCTAGGGATCTATTGAACAGGTCACACAGTGGACCCGCCAGCTCATCTCTGAGCTCCCTCAGTATCCTGGGATGAACCTCATCAGGCCCCATGGCTTTGTCCACTTTCAGTTTCTCCAGCTCTTCCCATACATTTTCAACTGTAAATGGAGTTACATCTACTCCACTCCCCTCCAGTTTCTTGTTAAGTAGCGACAGTCCTTCACCAGGGTCCTCTTTAGTGAACACAGAACTGAAGTATTCGTTTAATATTTCTGCCATTTCTTCGTCTCTCTCCACACTGATCCTTTCCACCTTTCAATTTCACTATACCACTTTGAACTTTTCTCTTTTCACTGATGTATCTGAAAAATGTTTTGTCACCTCTCTGTCTCCTTGGCAATCTTCTCTTCCGCTTGACTTTTTGCCGTCTTGATTAATTTCTTCGTCTCCCTCAGTTCTACCAGATATTCTTCTTTGTGCACCTCCCTTTGGGATCTTTTATATTTCTTGAACCGTGTTCTTTTAGCCTTTATTTTGTCAGCCACCTCCTTTGAGAACCAGATAGGTTTCACTTTTCTTTTGCTTTTCTAACATAAAGATTAGTTGCCTTGGTAATTGCTCCTTT
This sequence comes from Rhinatrema bivittatum, assembly GCF_901001135.1. Lineage (NCBI taxonomy): Eukaryota > Metazoa > Chordata > Amphibia > Gymnophiona > Rhinatrematidae > Rhinatrema > Rhinatrema bivittatum. The sequence goes on from NC_042617.1 coordinate 449,895,603, forward strand.
TAGATTGGTCCACTGTTGATCCACATCTCTCTCGTTCTCCCAGCTTTTTAGTTCTTCCTCCAGGTACTTCCCCATTTCATCAAAGTCCGTGTTTTTGAACTGCAAAACTTGGGTCTTCGTGCTTCTTTTCCGTATCCTTTTTGTGGTATTAAACCATACCGTTTGATCACTGGTGCTGAGGTGGGCGCCCACCTGGACATCAGAGATGTTAACTCCATTAGTGAGCACTGTCGAGTATAGCTCCTTCTCTCGTGGGTTCCATTACCATTTGTTTGAACAAAGCAACTTGCAGGGCATCCACTATTTCTCTATTATTATTAGATTCTGCAGATGGGATTCTCCAGTCTACATCTGGATAATTAAAGTCTCCAACGATCACCACTTCTCCCTTCTTTCCTATCTTTTGGATGTCTTCAACCAGATCTCTGTCCAGCTCTTCCTTTTGGTTTGGAGGCCTGTAAACCACTCCAATATAAATGGATGCCCCATCTTTTTTTAGGTCGGCCCATAGTGCTTCTTCATTGCCCCATCTTCCTTGCAGCTCAGATGCTTGATATTGTTTCTGACATAAAGAGCCACACCTCCCCCTTTCCTATCCACTCTGTCCTTTTACAGCAGTTCCTTTTCTCTCACAGAACTAAGAATCCTGCCTCCCTGTTCCCTGCCATTTGAGAGAAACCCTAGGCTGGTGGCTAAACCCTTTGAATTTACCAAAGGTTGTACATCTAGAGCCGCTACTTGGGTTATTATAATCTTGGATGCCAGCACATTCAGTTGGGGAGCCCACTGCTAAGGCCAGACAGTTCAAGGCCTCTGGATGACAGAGGAAGCAACCTGTCAATAAATAGATTAGAGATGAGGGCTATCAGACTAGCCATAAGGTGCTTTCTCCCAAAAGTAAGAGAGAAAGCGATCGGGATCCTTTTGGACAATGCCTCAGCAGTAGCATATGTGAACAGGCAGGGGAGGTACCTGCAGCCCCTGCTGGCAGAAGAGTCGAGTTGGCTCTTCATATGGGCGGAGAAAACCTTGCTCAGGCTCTCAGAAGCCCACACTGCAGGAAGTGAGAACATCCGGGCAGACTTCCTCGTCAGAAACAGAATGGTCCTAGGAGATTGGGAACTCAGCTGGGAAGCATTTCGGTAAATAGTGGACCGCTGAGGTTCCCCATTTATGGATATGAACGAATATCAAGTCTGACAAATTCTTCAGCAGATGAAAGGAAACAAGTTCTAGCGGACTAGACACCTTGATCAAGCCCTGGCCAAGGGACAGCCTGCTTTGTCTTCTCCCCCCAGCCGCTTTTAGGCAGGGTAATAAAGAAGATAAAGGACCATTCTACAACAGTAAGACTGATAGCCCCAGATTGGCCGAGGAACCATATTATGTGTACATAATAAGACTCCTGGGTGCCCTCTCTCTTATTCTCCCCAAGGGAGATGGGAGTCCTATGCTAGGACCCGGTTACATTGAAAGACCCATCCCAATTGAATACTGTGTACAATTCTGGTCGCCGCATCTCAAAAAAGATATAATTGCGATGGAGAAGGTACAGAGAAGGGCTACCAAAATGATAAGGGGAATGGAACAACTCCCCTATGAGGAAAGACTAAAGAGGTTAGGACTTTTCAGCTTGGAGAAGAGACGACTGAGGGGGGCTATGATAGAGGTGTTTAAAATCATGAGAGGTCTAGAACGGGTAGATGTGAATCGGTTATTTACTCTTTCGGATAGTAGAAAGACTAGGGGACACTCCATGAAGTTAGCATGGGGCACATTTAAAACTAATCGGAGAAAGTTTTTTTACTCAACGCACAATTAAACTCTGGAATTTGTTGCCAGAGAATGTGGTTCGTGCAGTTAGTATAGCTGTGTTTAAAAAAGGATTGGATAAGTTCTTGGAGGAGAAGTCCATTACCTGCTATTAAGTTCACTTAAAGAATAGCCACTGCCATTAGCAATGGTTACATGGAATAGACTTAGTTTTTGGGTACTTGCCAGGTTCTTATGACCTGGATTGGCCACTGTTGGAAACAGGATGCTGGGCTTGATGGACCCTTGGTCTGACCCAGTATGGCATTTTCTTATGTTCTTATGTTCAATTCTCTTTATAGCCTATGCAGAAAGGGCTTCTCTCCGGTAGTTATAATGACCATGTTAAAGGTATGAAAGATTTCTACCTCTCTAACCTATTTTCAAATCTGGCACTTGTTCAAGAAATTCTGCTGAGAATGTAAGGCTTAACCCTAGAAGGCAGATGTGGCATCCATAAAAGCCTATGCAAGGGCCTGGCCTTCAACTCTTTGAAGGTACAAGTGGTGGTATCTATATGCTGTTACAGGAGTTCAGTTAAGGGGCTACAAGTGTCCACGTACCCTGAGGTAGGGTGCTACTTACAGGGAGTAAAATGCATTTGATTCCCATTTAGGCCACGGGTCTCACAATGGAATGTTAACCTAGTTCTCAGTGCCTAATGGGGGCCCCCCCTTCGAACCAGTAAAAAAGACATCTCTGAAAGATCTCTCCCTGTAGGCTGCTTTTCTTATGGCTATTTGTTCCACCAGACATATCGCGGAACTACAGTCTCTGTTGTGTGTGTATTTATTTATTTATTAAATAATTAAAACAGCATCCATCTATATTGAAAAAAATCATTCTAGGTGACTCATATTTGATTATTTCATCAGATGCAGTCACATTATGCCAGTACCATCCTTCCTGCCCAAGGGGTTGCCTCCCTTTCATTTGAGTTAGTCCATTTTCCTCTCAGACTTCAGAGGCAGCAAGGATATTGAAGGAGACAGGAGGCTCCACTTCCTAGATGTACAGTGTATAGTCAGATATTTGAAAGTCACTAATCCATTCCGGAAGACTGACATTATAGAAACATAGAAATGACGGCAGAAGAAGACCAAATGGCCCATCCAGTCTGCCCAGCAAGCTTCACACACTTTTTTCTCTCATACTTATCTGTTTCTCTTAGCTCTTGGTTCTATTTCCCTTCCACCCCCACCATTAATGTAGAAAGCAGTGATGGAGCTGCATCCAAGTGAATATCTAGCTGATAAGTTAGGGGTAGTAGGGGTAGTAACCGCCGCAATAAGCAAGCTACACCCATGCTTATTTGTTTTACTCAGACTATGTTATACAGCCCTTATTGGTTGTTTTTCTTCATGCTAAACAAATGGCCTCCAAAGCCACATTGGCCAGATGGCTTAAGGAGCCAGTTTTGGTAGCATATTTACATAATGGCACGTACATTCCACAAGAGCACAGGTGACATCATGGGCGGAGGCATCTTCAGTGCCCCCTGATGAAATTTGTAGGGCAGCCAGCTGGTCATCCTTAAATTCCTTTACAAGGTTTACAGATTGGACTTAAGAGGCAAGAAGGCCTCTGCCTTTGGCAAAGAATCCTCCAGGAAGCTTTTGCGTCCTCTCACCCAGTCTATATACTGCTTGGCTATCTCCCACTAGTACAGACCGATCTAGCAAGAAGAAAAGGAATGTGAACTTAATCTTACTTGATGATTTCATTTCCTTGAGTCCTACTAGATCAGTCCAGAACCCACCCAGGAGTACAGCAACTGTCAAGATATATTCACCTTCAAGGTAGGTGCTATTATTTTCTTTTCTTTCCTCCTATACCTATCTGGTGGAGGTTAACACCGAGTTCCTTCTGTTGCCTCAAAAAAAAAAAAAAAAAAAAAAAAAAAAGCATAAGAGGAAATATACATGGGGAAAATAGGGAAAGTTCCTTTTTTTGCACTTTACCAAAAAAAGTAGGAATTAAGTTGGTACTTGTCTCACCGCTCTAAGAACATAAGAACATGCCATACTGGGTCAGACCAAGGGTCCATCAAGCCCAGCATCCTGTTTCCAACAGTGGCCAATCCAGGCCATAAGAAGCTGGCAAGTACCCAAAAACTAAGTCTATTCCATGTTACCATTACTAGTAATAGGCAACTCAATTAACAGCAGGTAATGGACTTCTCTGATAGAAGAGTACTGGCAATTCCTTAAACCACACCTCCCTTAAAGTAAGGATAATGTTATAGGAATAAAGGTGTGTCCTCTGTGTCCGACAACTATGGAGAAGGAAATCCCACTAGTATCACCTGGTCTGGCAGGACTCAAGGAAGGGAAATTAACAGGTAAGATTATGTAATCCCTGGGCTAGTAGTTCCAGACAAGGTCCCAGGAATCACACCTCAAGCAGAGTTTTAATTGTCCCAATCCTCCCACAATGCTAATGTTATCTGAGTGTCCAATATTCCCTGGATGGGGGGAAGATTATTCTTCTAAGCACTGTCTATAAAAAATGTAGATTCCTAATGGCTAGATCCCTTTCTTCTCTCAGCAAAAATAAACAAAACAGGGAACAGCAAGACATGCTGCTTATGGTAGGGTCGATTTTCAAGCTTCCACACCTTATAATGGTGGCTAGGCTTTTTATATGCTGGGGACCCACCATATTAGACTCCCACATGGGGGCTCTATCCCTCTCATCTTTACTACATTTTGTCCCCCCCTCTGTAATGGGTGAAAACATTGCTCTGCTGAAGAACCTTTACGCTTCTGTGCAATTAAATTTCATAACCTTCCTCTCGGCCCTTGAGTATTGTGTCCAGTACTGCTCACCCCATCTCAAAAAAGACATAGCTGAACTAGAAAAGATGCAGAGAACAGCAACAAAAATAGTAAAAGGGATGGAACAACTAACCTATGATCAGAAGCTACATAGGTTAGGGCTCTTCAGCTTGGAAAAGAGACAGCTGAGAAGGGGACTTGATGGAAGCTTATAAAATCATGAGTCGGGTGGACCAGGTAAATAAAGGATGGTTATTTACCCTTTCAAATAATACTAAAACAGGGGGACACTCCATGAAACTAACAACCAGCAGATTTGAAACAAATCGTAGAAAGTAGTTTTTCACTCTGTGCACTATCAAGCTGTGGAATCTGATGCCAGAGGACGTGATCAAAGCGATTAGCATAGCGAGGTTTAGCGAGGTTTAAAAGAGGTTTGGACAAGTTCCTGGAGGAAAAGTCCATAAAACATTATTAGCTAGGGAGACTTAAGAAATATATTGCTATCCCTGGGAGTAAGTAACAAGAATTAGATGAACTTTTTGGGATCTGCTGGGTATCTGTGACCCAGACTGCCCATGGTCAGAAACATTTCTTATGTTATCTTCTTTTGTGCTGTATTTTGTTATTTATTTCTGTTTACATAGAGATTTCGCAACCTTTAGTCTTGGTATGTTCAGTAAAGTGAGTTTTCTGCTGCCTTGCCTGAATCTCTCCAGCACTACAGGATATCTTGCAACTTCTTGCTATCTCTACAATTTCACCTTAAGGAGCAAAGAACTCCACAGCATGCACTGGAGGAAGCAGCATGATGTCAGCAGGAGAGTTTGGGGATCCCTGCCTCTCAGGGCCAGATGCGGCACTTGGCTGATTTTATCTAGCTCCTGGCAGCAACAGCAGAAGGAGCTTGATCTGGCCTGCAGTAGGAACTCATTCTGCCGCTACTGCCAACTCAGATGCTTGAAGTCTGAAGTATAAGTAGCAGTACGTCAGAGCAGCATGAGTAGGGCATATAGATCCAAAACCACTACTGATTGGCTGCTTTATGCATTCTAGTGTTAGTGGTGCTTGTGCAGGTGGAGCTACCTGGGCTGAAGACAGGGAGCTGCAGCATTATCTGGGAGAAGCCAGGATAATGATGATGGTTCTTGGAGATCCTAACTGTGCTGCCATCTCTTCAGAGGTATAGATGAGGAGTCATGGGTGATATCCCCTAAGGTTGCAGAAATTCTCATTATCACCCAGATACTAAGTCCAAGTGACTCCTTCTAGATTAGGGTCTCCAGAGGGGATTGTTTTGTCATACCATGAATCCAGCATTTTGCAAAAGAGGGGAGTGAGAGGTGGGGAGAAATAATAAGAAAGGGAAGGAAATAGAGAGGAAGCAAGAGTGCATAGAGGTGGTGTGAGAGTGAGTCATAAACACATCTGTTCCGGGTTCAGACCATGCATACTGACATTCTGCCCAGGGGCTTTGACCTGGATGGCTAATATCACTGAGGTCTATACTGAAGGCTGCCTGAGGGGCTTACCCAATATAAACACACACAATTGTGGCGCCCTCTACCTTTATCATTAGTAGGCCACGTTAATTTGTTTAAAATGGTTTTATTTACGCGTTGGTCGTATGTGCTTCAAATTTTGCCCATTCGCCTTGGTAAGAAAGACCTCTCTCGGATAAGCTTTTGTCTGGTTTTCTTTAGGCTGGTAAGAAACCTAGAATTGCATTGAAGAAGTTGAAATTGGATTGGTCTAAGGAAGGGCTGGGGCTCCCGGATATGGAGCTTTATAACTTGGCTAGTGTATTAGGTATTGTGCGGGATTGGTTATATGCAGATTCTACTTTTACTACGCTTATGAGCAATCAAGCTTTAGCCCCCGCTACAGATTTACGATATGTGCTCCATGCCCCCGTTCATAAATTACCGGTGGGGAGTGGCAAGGAATGTTTTGGTTGCCCCCTTAAGTTGGGCTTGGCGTAGATTAATGGTCCTTCTGAAGGTTAATGGTTGGCATTCTCCATACTTATCAATACAGGGCAAGCCTGAATTTAATCTGGGGTCTCATTCCCGGGTGTTTACCAGGTGGAAGGAGAGGGGCCTTTCCACTCTTCAATATATATTATCAGAGGGCGGGAAGGTGTTATCCTTCCCCCAGTTGAAAGAGAGATTATGGCTTGCTAGATTCTGACTGGTTTTCCTTTCTACAACTGAGGCATTATGCTTCATCTTTACCTAGTACACCATTAGATATGACTGTGGTTACTCGGATTGATGATTTTTTTTAAGTAGAGCGCAGCAAGCTTTTCGTCGGAGCGCACTGTACTGTATCGGCCTGTAAGAGAGTTACAATTTAAATTCTTGTATAGAGCTTATGTTTCCCCAATCTTGGCCCATAAATTAAGGCTCACCCTTTCAGATGTCTTCCCAAAATGTTCATGTGCGGTGGGAACTTTTACCCATATGTTTTGAACTTGCCCGGCTGTTAAGACGTTCTGGGGTAAGCTTCTTCATTACTTAGAATATAGTCTATCTCTTCAGATTCCTATGGACTTGGAGAAGGTGCTTTTTGGAGTTGGTCTTTCTTATAGGATACGGACAGAAGGGGATAGACTTTTGGTAAGGAAGGCGTTGGTTTAGGGCAAGCAATCTATTTTGCTGCACTGGAGAGAGTTGTCCCCTCCCTCGTTCTGGCATTGGAGGCATGCATTACATAACATGGCAGTTATGGAATCAATTGCCGTACAAGCCTCCCCTAACTCTAGGAAAAGGTTTTTGGTCATTTGGGATAAATATTTTCAGTCTTTCCAGTAGGGCTAAGAGTCTACTTTTAAACACTTTATAGCTGGCCTTTTGATTTGAGTGGTTATAACTGCACTTGACTTGTAGGGTTAAGTTTCTAGGGCTACTGTCAGAGGTTAGGGTTGGCTGGGAAGGGTGGGTGAGGTTCTTAGCAGATCATATGAGCTGTTAACGATTATATGTGCGCCTGCCTGGACCAGAGACAGCCAGGCAGGTGGAGAATTGATTTTTCTTTGCTTTTTTGCTTTTTCGATCTCAGTTGAGGCCTATATGATAGGGTTGGGACTTTCTTATAGAGACTAAGAAGGTCTCTCATGGAAAAAATTGCTCTTTATTGTTTCTTATGCAATAGTACAAACTCTCTTTTGTTATTGGTTTCGCAGTCTGTTGGTTGCCTTGTTTTTTTGTATAATATTATGTGTAGTTTGTGTGCATCTTTACAATAAAAATCTTTTCAAATAAATTAGATTTTAGCACATACAAAAAGCATACAAATCTGCTTTGCCAGCAACCGAAACCAGTAAAAGATGAAGCTAATTTCCTGGAAAGGAAAAAAAAAACAAAACTCTGCAATAAACTTATGCACGAAGAGAAACAGAAACTTTTAAAACATTTCATTTTGGTCTAGCCTTGTATCCTGCCGGCTTCACAAAATTCAAGGAAGAGTTTAGGTTATCAGCTGAGGCCAGACACCCCACTGTTTAAATAAGTATTGTGCATGCCACAGAGAGAGTAGAAGTCATTCCCCTCCCCCAACTTAAACCGCGGGCCTGCTGGGAGGGGGAGGCAAATACTGAATGTAAAATCCAGGGTCTGTAACAATTTTTGGCTGTGTCCTTTTCTCCTACATCAAAAACAAATACCACGAAACTTCACTGACTGAGAAGGTGGTTCATGCTTCTGATTAAGTGCAGGACTACAGGTTAAAATCCTGTCACAGAGGGGGGCATAGGACGATTACATCCTCGCTCCCTCTCTCTTCTGGATCATTTTCTCCTCTCTTCCCAGTGGTCTTTATATCACCTTTTTCATTCCCATAATTAGAGGGAGATTTGGGTTGAGGTTGAGTGTTCCCAAATAATTTCTAATTCTTCATCTTTATCAAGTAACTGTTTATTTAAACAGGTATTTTCAGACTTTAATGCCTCAATCTGGGTACTAGCAATTTTTAGCTTTTCAATTAAATCAGCCTCACACTGCTCATAGCGTTGTCTATCTTCTGCCAACTGGGCAGAAGATAACTTCTCTTGCATTAATTTATTTCAGTTTTCTTGTTTCAATTTATCTGTCAAGATCTTACAGCATTGTGACCAAGTACTTGTAATATCTAACAGTAGCCATATTAAGACTGTGCTCTGTTTATTCTTATTTTTGGGCATTGTGGCATTGATATAATCAGCTTATTTTCCACATCATCAAATAAATTTAAGTCTGCTGTGACATTAGGACACCATGGATTCTTCCCACAAGCTGCTGCAATCTCCAAAAAGTACTTTCTTCGTTTCTGCTTTTAATTCTACCTTACTGTCTTTTTTGATTCTTAACAAATGACACCTTCTTTGACCACATGATGCTAAAAGTTAAATACACACAATATTCTGTATTCAATAGGTTTTCTTATGCTCTATCCTATTTTCTGCAGATTATAAACATACATATAGAAACATAGAAGTGACAGCAGAAGAAGACCAAACGGCCCATCCAGTCTGCCCAGCAAGCTTTCACACCTATTTGTTTTCATACTTATCTGTTACTCTGACTGCTGAGATCAGGGCCCTTAGTAGTAACATTTTGGTTCCAATTCCCTTCCACCCCCACCATCGATGCAGACAACAGTGCTGGAGCTGCATCTAAGTGAAGTATCTAGCTAATTGGTTTGGGGTAGTAACCGCCCTAATAAGCAAGCTACTCCCGTTTGTTTACCCTGCCTGTGCAATTCAGTCCTTGTTGGATGTCTGAATATAAATTCTCTTTACTTCATTCCCCCCTGTTGTTGAAGCAGTGAGCTGCGCTGGATATGTATTCCAAGTGAAGTATCATGCTTAATTGATTTGGGGTAGTAACCGCCGTAACAAGCAAGCTACACCCGTGCTTATTTGTTTACCCAGACTATGTAATTCATTCCTTGTTGGTTGATGCTGAATATAAATCATCTTTTCTTCATTCTCTCTGCCGTTGAAGCAGAGAGCTTTGCTATGCTGGATGTGCATTGAAAGTGAATTATCAGGCTTATTTGGTTTGGGGTAGTAATCGCCATAACAAGCATTCCAAGTGAAGTATCAGGCTTAATTGATTCGGGGTAGAAACCGCCGTAACAAGCGAGCTACACAAACTAGACAATCCCAAAATAAACACATCTGCCCTTCACACTAAAACATCAAGAAGTACACAGGCACAAATTAAAGGCTCATATAAACCTTTCACCTGGAATCCAAAATCTCACTAAGGTCTACACTGGGAGCTACCTGAGGGGCTTATTGCCTGCGTGCAGACAGGACTACGTCGGGGGCTTACCCAACATAAACGCACACAGTTACTGGGATTATAACTGGGGGCTTGAACCCAGGAGCTTATTCCCAAACAAAGAGCCACACACAAACCTTGATTCAGTGCATCACAGTTCCAGGTACTTAGGAAAGTAAGTTTATTTGAGCAATAGGAGAATAGAACAAATAAAATTAGATCATATAGAAGAAGTATTGGTAGAAAAAGCTGACATGTTTCCAAAGGATCAGCCTTGCTATCATGTCCAGCGTGTGCTCTCCCTCTCTCTAGCTGCTGTTACTCCTTATACTAAACTGCTTAGGAAAGCAGCGATGTTCCCTCCCACTGAGTTCTTATCAATCTCAGGCACAGCTGTATGGCCTTCATTCTCTCTCAAGCTTTGGTATAAGTTAATTGCTTGCTTTCTCATCATAGACCTACTGGAATAACTAAATAAACAGACTCTTTCCATTTCACAGTGCAAAACAGTAAATAGGAGTTCACTCAGAGGTTGGCCTGTGGCCTTCAAACTAATCTGTGTCAGGGTGAAAACTCTGAAGTTGTACTGCCTACCCTCTATATTACATTCTCAGCAAAAGTAACAAAAAATGACTCCAACACCACCACACCACACCCCATCCCGCATTCCATCCATTCTCCATGCTCCCTAATTCCCTAGGCAGATAGATATTGAGAAGGGGAAGGCAAAGGCTAGGGGTCTGGCAAGGTTGTGAACACTGGAGAAATTTAGAAATATTACTGTCACTTTACCTGCCACATCCCTACACCTCTGGGAACCCTGCTTCCCCCTTCCTCTGCATTTCAAATCAATGAAAGGGCCATACATGATCCCCCACCCTGATTTCAAATCCTCCTCAGCAAATAAATCAGGAGGACTTTCTTTCTACCACTCCCACCATCACAGTAAAATTAGAGGAGGACCTCCCCCCCCCAGCCTTTGCAGTGATTTGAAATGTCCTATGTGGCTTTTCTCTTAAAATGTTTGGGAACCCTTGCTTTAGTATTTGCAGGGCTGTAAAATAAAAAAATTAAAAACAAAAAAAAAAGATTGAGTGAAAGCAGAAACTTTCTACCTCCCCAGGACTGGAAATCTATGAATGCCCCCAGTTCTGCAGAGGGGGAAGAGGAGGGATTTTATCTGAAATCCTCAGGAATCGGCGCAGCCGCCTCCTGTTTTATTCATCTTTCTCGGCATCTGACCAGGAAAAAAGAAATCTCCAGCCTGAATCCATCCCCCCAGTTGCAGAATTCAGAAGGAAAACAGGAGAGAAATGTCTTCTCTAGTTTCCGATCAGGTAAGAAATTCTTCTCTAGCCTCATGTTTTCAGCACAAAAGTATCAATGAATCAACAAATATTTGTGTAGGGAGTTCTACATAGAATTGTGTGTTTCACCGTCCAGAAAACTAGCCAATGTTTGTGCCAGTTTTCTACCACCCACAGGCCTCCAGACCAACTGGGACACCCTGCTCTCTTCCCCTGCAAGAAGACCTTTAATTTGTTGCTCTAAGCTCAGTCACTGTGGGGGCTGGAGCATAATCAGCTAGAGAAGGCATGCGATGACAGGAGAGTCAGCATATATGCTCTCCATTCGGGGGTGGGACCACCACGACACCTGGAAGGAGAACACATATGCCGACTTTCTCCTATCCCGTCATGAATTCTGCTCTAGCGCCCCTAAAGCAGTTGGGCTTGGAGGAACATAAAACTGCAAATTAAAGGTTTGCCATCATGAGAGAGGGAACGGTGCATCCCAGAATCACTAGGCAGCATCAGACTGAAGGCCAGTCTGGACTGGGTCCTCTCTCCACCCCCACAGAGGAATAGTGGATCAGCCAGTTGAGGGAGGTGGACCCAGGCCAAGAAGGGATGCTGGGCAGAGGGATATGGAGGAGAAGGGATATGGATGTTGGGAAGTGGGGGAGGAGCTGGAGGAAAGAGATGCTGGGGAGACAAATCGAGAGGGGGGAAAGATACTGAACGGGAAGTAAAGAGAGATTACTGAGAGGCGGAAGTGAAGAGAAGAGGGAAAACTGTTGGAAATGAGGGAGTTAGATGATGGACAGGAGTTGGTGGTGGGAGGAAATAGAAGAGATTGGTGGGTGAAAACCCTCTGATGGAGGGAGATAGAGGGTTCCCTGTACGCACCCAGATCAGTCTAGACTCCTGGGTTTTGCCTCCCCTCCAGCAGATGGAGACAGAGAAGTTTTAACGGACTCCGTCCTATATCCCTGAGGTGCCATCTAGTATCTGTCAGTATTTCTCTGTCTCCAGAAGATAGTAGAGGTGTAAATCCTTTAGTTTGGGTTTGGTAATAAGTTTTTAGTTTGTTGGTATTTGTTTCTTCAAGAATCTTAAAAAGACAAGGATTTAGTAAAAAAAAACAACCCAAAAACAAAGAGAGAAGATATCTCTTTAAGCCTCCCAGGGGGTTGCTAGGTCCTGCTGGGACCATCCCCCCTGGTAGCAGAGGCTCTGGAGCAGAGGGTTGGGAGCCCTGTAACTGCCCATGGTTGAGGGTGATACCGGGGAGCCTGGTTCACTCGCCCTCTGAAGATCTGCACACAGGAAAAAACAACTCTGAGGTGATTTATTTAATTTCTGAGCCGGCCTAGCAGGCTCTTTCGGCCCTCCTTCCTTCCGACGCCGTTTTCGTCATCCTTTTCAGTTCCTACGAGCTCCCGGGGGTTTGTCTTGGTCGCGCTGGTTCTTTTTGCAGGCCCCGATCCTAATTTAGCTCGGGGATCATGCCGCATGGTGCGGCCTGCAGGCCGGAGTTTGTACTGGTTGCTTGTCGGGAGGGGAAGGCTCTTCGGGGAAGCCGATTCCGGCGAAATCACATCGCAGCAGCTCAAGAGTACACAGGGACCCTGGGAGGGCAGAATTGCTGCAGCAGCCTCAGGATTCTTTATTCCTCAGCGCAGGTACTGAAGCCTTACTGAGAACGTTCAGGGAGCAGGAGAAGGCTGCCCTGGGGGAGCTCCCCGCCACTTCTTTCGCCGCGTCTTGTTGCCCCTGGGGGGGGGGGCAACTTGCAGGTAGCTCAGATCTCTTCCTCAGAGGAGGAACAGGGGAAAGACTCGGATGAGTCTTCTTCCTCGTTCTCCTCCAATTTTGTTTTGTTGCTGCATAAAGCCTTCAAAGCACGGAAAGCAGCAAAAAGCCAGGGTACTAAGGTACCCCGTGAGGTCCTGGCGTCACTGGGGAGCTTCATCACTCCACAAGCGTACCAAGTCACACAGTGGCATAGAAGCCCCCAAGGCCAAATGCCCTCTCCGGTCCCTTTCCGGTCCGGTGGACAGTTCAGATTCGGACGGTGCGGATGTATGGGAGTCTCCTCCGCAAGCCCCTGGTGAGGGACCGGATGCGGATCAGGATTATCAACTCCAGCCGGCCAAGCCAGTGGGCGTGCCTCTAGTGGAGGGCGATGATCCCAAAGTGGTCCACCTGTTCAGAAGGGATGAACTAGGTCCACTTATCCCGGCCATTCTGGAGGAGCTGGGCATTGAGGTTCCTCTGGAGGACTCACGGTTTGGGGCTATGGATCCGGTGATGGTGGGCCTCAGGGGTCCAGCTCGATCTTTTCCATTTCATATGTCAGTTACGGATCTTTTGTTTAAGGAGTGGGACACTCCGGACCTTGGTTTAAAGGTAAGTCGGGCTATGGACAAGTTATACTCGCTTCCGGAGGAAGCTCTGGACCTCCTTAAGGTCCCTAAGGTGGATGCCGCGGTCTCAGCAGTGACCAAGAAAACCACCATCCCGGTAACAGGAGCCACTGCCCTGAAGGATTTGCAGGATCATTACAACTTAAAAAGATTTTTGAGGTTTCTGCCCTAAGGGTCCGGGCCGCTATGTGCAGCAGTTTCGCGCTACAAGCCAGTCTCCGCTGGATGCAGGATTTGCAAGCAGCAGCATCCCTTTCTGCGTGTGAGGCAGAGCAAGCGGGGCGCCTGGAGGCGGTGGTAGCTTACAGTGCTGACATGCTTTATGATCTGTTATGGACTTCTGGCAGGACTATGGTTTCGGCCGTGTCTGCCCGTAGGCTCCTCTGGCTTAGACACTGGGCTGTGGATGTTTTGTCTAAGGCTCAACTGGGTTCCTTGCCCTTCAAGGGTAAGCTGCTTTTCGGGCAACAGTTGGAGAACATGATAAAATCTCTGGGGGAGAATAAAGTCCATAAGTTGCCGGAGGATAGACCCAGGACGAGAGGATCCTTTCCTCAACAGGCGAGATTTCGGGGAAATGTTGGTTTCGCTTTTCACGGTCCGCCGGTTCGTCCTTTTGACAGGGTCCCAGCTGTCAATCTTCTTGGAATCAGTCCTTTCGAGGACGCCGGCCTGCCAGAGATGGAGCCCCATAATCTCATGGGGGTCCCAAGTCAGCGCAATGAACCGAGGCCGGTCCAGTCTTCTGTCCCAAGAATAGGGGGGAGGTTATCCCTTTTTCTAGAAGAGTGGACCAACTTAACCTCAAATCAGGGGTCCTCAGTATAGTAGAACACTGTTACGCGTTAGATTTTGCTCAGCCGATCCACGAGCAGAACATGGTTTCCCCATCCGGGTACCACCAAAAACGCCTGGCGGTACAAGACATTCTGCGGCGGTTACAGGACCTAGGCGCCATAGTTCTGGTACCCGCAGGAGAGCTCAGGCGAGGGCACTACTCCATCTACTTCGTGGTGCCCAAGAAGGAGGGCACCTTCCGTCCCATCCTAGACTTAGAGAGTCAATTGGACTATAAAGGTATCTCGTTTTCGGATGGAAACTCTTCGCTCGGTGATAGCGTCTGTACACAAAGGGGAATTCTAGCGTCTCTGGATCTGACAGAAGCTTACTTGCACATTCCTGTACACCCGGATCATCAGAAATATTTGCAGTTTGTGATCCTGAGGCATCATTTTCAATTTTGCGCTCTACCATTCGGTCTGGCGACGGCGCCCAGAGTCTTCACCAAGGTGATGGTGGTTGTGGCAGTGGCCCTGCAAAAGGAGGGGATTCAGGTACATCCCTACCTGGACAATTGGCTGATTCGAGCGAAGGCAGAACAGCAGTGCAGAATGTGCTACAGATGTTGAGCTCGTTTGGGTTGGGTGGTCAACCCCGAAAAGAGTCACCTGGTTCCCTCCCAGTCCTTGGAGTTTTTGGGTACTCGGTTCGACACGATCTTGGGAAAAGGTTTTTCTTACAGAGGAAAGATTGTCCAAGCTTCCCACTCAGGTGGAGTCCTTGTGATCCATGCCTCATCCCAGGGTCTGGGATTATTTGCAGGTCCTTGGTTCGATGGCTTCCACTCTCGAACTGGTGCCTTAGGCCATTGCGCAAATGTGTCCTCTTCAGTCAGCCTTGTTCTCCCGGTGGAATCCACTCTCCGAACAGTTTCATCTTCTCCTCCCACTGACTGATTCGGCAGGGGGTGGATTTGGAAATTCCCTCCTGGATAGTGGTAACCACAGATGCCAGCCTCTCCAGGTGGGGTGTGGTTTGTCAAGGAACGGCAGTGCAAGGCCAATGGACAAGAACGGAATCCTCCTGGTCAATCAATCGGTTGGAAACCAAAGTGGTTTGGTTGGCACTGCAGGCCCTCCTTACTTTAGTAGAGAGACGATCAGTGAGGGTACTCTCAGACAAGGTGACGATGGTGGCTTAAATCAATCGTCAGGGGGGAACCAGGAGTTGTCTGGTGGCAGCAGAAGCTCAGCTTTTAATCAACTGGGCGGAGCAACACCTCTACAAGATTGCAGCCTCTCACATTGCTGGGGTGGACTGTGTGCAAGCTGATTTTCTTAGCCACCACCAGTTGGACCCGGGGGAATGGGAACTCTCCGAAGAGACCTTTCGTCTTCTGTGCACACGCTGGACCATGCCCTCCATGGATCTCAGGGCGACATGCTGCAGTGCCAAGGCTCCTCGATTTTTCAGTCAGCGAAAGGAACCAGGAGCAGAGGGGTAGATGCTCTAGTCCTTCCCTGGCCATAGGACGTTCTGTTGTACATCTTTCCGCTGTGGCCGTTGGTCGGAAATGTTCTGCGCCGCATCGAAGCTCATCCGGGCAAGGTGATACTCGTGGTTCCGGAGTGGCCGAGGTGTCCGTGGTTTGCCGACCTTCTGAATCTAGCAGTGGATGGTACGCTGAGATTTCGGCTGACTCCGAATCTCCTGCAATAAGGCCCCGTTTGTTTCGGAGAGGTAGATCGCTTTTGTCTAGTGACATGACTTTAAGGAGTAAGGGTTACTTGAATGCGGTTATTGTCACGCTCTTACATTCCCATGGCATACGTTAGAGTTTGGGGAGTGTTTGAATCCTGGTGTCTAGACCACAAAGTGCAGCCATCCAGGGTTTCAATTCTGGATGTTCTGGATTTTGTACAGGCTGGATTAGCCAAGGGGCTGGTGTTTAATTTCCTACGAGTTCAGGTGGCAGCCCTTGGTTATTTTCGTGGAAAGGTGCAGGGGTTTGCGCTAGCATCTCATCCAGATGTGGCTCGTTTTCTGAGAGGGGCTAAGCATTTGCGTCCTCCTGTCTGGAACCCCTGTCCTTCGTGGAAGCTCAGTCTGGTTCTCCGCAACCTTTGTAATGCTCCTTTTGAGCCACTGAAACGAGCGACCCTGAAGAATCTGACATTTAAGGTTGGTTTTCTTGTGGCTATCTCCTCAGCAAGGCGTGTTGCCGAGTTTTAGGCTTTATCTTGCAGGATGCCCTTCTTACGGATTTCTGAAGCAGGAGTATCCTTAAGAACAGTTCCCTCCTTTCTCCCGAAAGTGGTGTCCTCCTTTCATTTGAATCAGTCAGTGGAGCTCCCTTCTTTCGTGGGTCTGGATTCTTCTACTCCAGAGTCTAGGGATTTAAGGAAGTTGGACGTAAAGAGGGTTTTGTTGCGTTACTTGGAGGTCACGAACAGTTTCAGTCTTTCGGACCATCTGTTCATTCTGTGGAGTGGGCCCAGGAGGGGTCATAAAGCTTCAAGGGCCACTATCGCACGCTGGCTAAAGCAAGCTATTGTTTCGGCTTACCTTGTTCAGGGCTGTCCGATTCCGGTTGGTCTTAAAGCTCATTCTACTCGATTGCAAGCGGCCTCGTGGGCGGAATATCAATAGGTGTCGCCACAGGAAATTTGTGGGACGGCTGCCTGGAAATCTACATACACTTTTGCCAGGCATTATCATCTAGATTTCCAGGCCCCTGAGCCCGGTTCCTTCAGGGCCAGTGTACTCTGAGCGGGACTCTCAGTCCCACCCTGGTTAGGGAAGCTTTGGTACATCCCAGGAGTCTGGACTGATCCAGTTACGTACAGGGAAAGGAAAATTGGTTCTTACCTGCTAATTTTCATTCCTGTAGTACCATGGATCAGTCCAGAGTCCCATCCATGGGAAAACGGAGAGTCCACTGCAAGTTTACCGAATGCCCCCCTTTTCAGGGAAAGAGTATGGGCATGGTTTCGTTCATTGGAGGTTGTTTATGTGGAAGTTATAAGAACATAAGAACATGCCATACTGAGTCAGACCAAGGGTCCATCAAGCCCAGCATCCTCTTTCCAACAGTGGCCAATCCAGGCCATAAGAACCTGGCAAGTACCCAAAAACTAAGTCTATTCCATGTTACCATTGCTAATGGCAGTGGCTATTCTCTAAGTGAACTTAATAGCAGGTAATGGACTTTTCCTCCAAGAACTTATCCAATCCTTTTTTAAACACAGCTATACTAACTGCACTAACCACATCCTCTGGCAACAAATTCCAGAGTTTAATTGTGCGTTGAGTGAAAAAGAACTTTCTCCGATTGGTTTTAAATGTGCCACATGCTAACTTCATGGAGTGCCCCCTAGTCTTTCTATTATCCGAAAGAGTAAATAACTGATTCACATCTACCCGTTCTAGACCTCTCGTGATTTTAAACATCTCTATCATATCCCCCCCCTCAGCCGTCTCTTCTCCAAGCTGAAAAGTCCTAACCTCTTTAGTCTTTCCTCATAGGAGAGCTGTTCCATTCCCCTTATCATTTTGGTAGCTCTTCTCTGTACCTTCTCCATCGCAATTATATCTTTTTTGAGATGCAACGACCAGAATTGTACACCGTATTCAAGGTGCGATCTCACCATGGAGCGATACAGAGGCATTATGACATTTTCCTTTTTATTCACCATTCCCTTTCTAATAAGTCCCAACATTCTGTTTTGCTTTTTTAAACTGCCGCAGCACACTGAACCGACGATTTCAATGTGTTATCCACTATGACGCCTAGATCTCTTTCTTGGGTAGTAGCACCTAATAAGGATCCTAACATTGTGTAACTATGGCATGGGTTATTTTTCCCTATATGCATCACCTTGCACTTATCCACATTAAATTTCATCTGCCATTTTGATGCCCAATTTTACAGTCTCATAAGGTCTTCCTGCAATTTATCACAATCTGCTTGTGATTTAAATACTCTGAACAATTTTGTATCATCTGCAAATTTGATTACCTCACTCATCGTATTTCTTTCCAGATCATTTATAAATATATTGAAAAGTAAGGGTCTCAATACATATCCCTGAGGCACTCCACTGCCCACTCCCTTCCACTGAGAAAATTGTCCATTTAATCCTACTCTCTGTTTCCTGTCTTTTTTAGCCAGATTGTAATCCATGAAAGGACATCGCCACCTATCCCATGACTTTCTACTTTTCCTAGAAGCCTCTCATGAGGAACTTTGTCAACACCTTCTGAAAATCCAAGTATACTACATCTACCGGTTCACCTTTATCCACATGTTTATTTACTCCTTCAAAAAAGTGAAGCAGATTTGTGAGGCAAGACTTGCCTTGGGTAAAGCCATGCTGACTTTGTTCCATTAAATCATGTCTTTCTATATGTTCTGTGATTTTTGATGTTTAGAACATTTTCCCCTATTTTTCCTGGCACTGAAGTCAGGTAAACCGGTCTATAGTTTCCCGGATCACCCCTGGAGCCCTTTTTAAATATTGGGGTTGAATTAGCTATCCTCCAGGCTTCAGGTACAATGGATGATTTTAATGATAGGTTACAAATTTTTACTAATAGGTCTGAAATTTCATTTTTTAGTTCCTTCAGAACTTTGGGTGTATACCATCCGGTCCAGGTGATATACTACTCTTCAGTTTGTCAATCAGGTCTACCACATCTTCTAGGTTTACCGTGATTTGGTTCAGTCCATCTGAATCATTATCCATGAAAACCTTCTCCAGTACGGGTACCCTCCCCAACATCCTCTTCAGTAAACACCGAAGCAAAGAAATCATTTAATCTTTCCACGATGGCCTTATCTTCTCTAAGTGCCCCTTTAACCCCTCAATTATCTAACGGTCCAACTGACTCCCTCACAGGCTTTCTGCTTCGGATATATTTTAAAAAGTTTTTACTGTTGAGTTTTTGCCTCTACGGCCAACTTCTTTTCAAATTCTCTCTTAGCCTGTCTTATCAATGTCTTACTTTTAACTTGCCAACGTTTATGCATTATCCTATTTTCTTCTGTTGGATCCTTCCAATTTTTGAATGAAGATCTTTTGGCTAAAATAGCTTCTTTCACCTCCCCTTTTAACCATACCGGTAATCATTTTGCCTTCTTTCCTCCTTTCTTAATGTGTGGCATACATCTGGACTGTGCTTCTAGGTATTTTTTAACAATGATAATGCCTCTTGCACATTTTTTACCTTTGTAGCTGCTCCTTTCAGTTTTTTTCTAACAATTTTTCTCATTTTATCAAAGTTTCCCTTTTGAAAGTTTAGCACGAGAGCCGTGGATTTGCTTACTGTCCCCCTTCCAGTCATTAATTCAAATTTGATCATATTATGATCACTATTGCCATGCGGCCCCACCACTGTTATCTCTCTCACCAAATCCTGTGCTCCACTTAGATCTAAAATTGCTCCCTCTCATCAGTTCCTGAACCAATTGCTCCATAAAGCTATCATTTATTCCATCTAGCGTGTCCCGATGATACATTTACCCAGTCAATATTGGGGTAACTGAAGTCTCTCATTATTACTGCACTATCAATTTGGTTAGCTTCCCTAATTTCTCTTAGCATTTCACTGTTAGTCTCATCATCTTGACCAGGTGGATGGTAGTATTCTCCTATCACTATAGTCTTCCCCGACACACGAAGGATTTCTACCCATAAAGATTCAATTGTGCATTTAGTCTCATGAAGGATATTTATCCTGTTGGACTCTATGCCATCCCAGACATAAAGCGCTACACCGCCTCCCGGGTGCTCCTCTCTGTCATTGCGATATAATTTGTACCCCGGTAGAGCACTGTCCCATTGGATGTCCTCCTTCCACCATGTCTCTGAGATGCCAATTAAGTCTGTCATCATTCACTACTATACATTCTAATTCTCCCATCTTACTTCTTAGACTTCTGGCATTAGCATACAAACATTTCAAAGTTTGTTTTTTGTTTGTATATTCATTCTGCTTTTTAATTGATAGGGATAAGTTAGAATTTTTTAGCTCAGGTGAGTTTTTAGTTACAGGCACTTGGCCTACTTTTCTTATTATTGGTACCTCACTGTCGGGATGCCCTAATTCTAATGCATCATTGGTATCCTTTGAAGATACATCTCTCTGAACATGCACTGCTGAGCGACTGTCGGCTTTCCCCTTTGTTCTAGTTTAAAAGCTGCTCTATCTCCTTTTTGAAGGTTAGTGCCAGTAGTCTGGTTCCACCCTGGTTAAGGTGGAGCCCATCCCTTTGGAAGAGATTCCCCCTTCCCCAAAAGATTCCCCAGTTCCTAACAAAACTGAATCCCTCTTCCTTGCATCATCGTCTCATCAACGCATTGTGATTCTGGAGCTCTGTCTGCCTCTAGTGACCTGCGCATGGAACAGGGAGCATTTCAGAGAATGCTACCCTAGAGATTCTGGATTTAAGCTTTCTACCTAAGACCCTAAATTTAATTTCCAGAATCTCCCTCCTATGTTGTTGGTGCCCACATGTACCATGACAGCCGGCTCCTCCCCAGCACTGTCTAAAATCCTATCTAGGTGACACGTGAGGTCCGCCACCTTCGCACCAGGTAGGCATGTTACCAGGCGATCCTCACGTGCACCAGCCACCCAGCTGTCTACATTCCTAATAATCGAATCACCAACTATGACGGCCGACCTAACCCTTCCTTCCTGGGCTGTAGGCCTTGGGGAGATATCCTCGGTGCGAAAGGACAATGCATCACCTGGAGAGCAGGTCCTTACTACAGGATCCTTTCATGCTGCACCAGGTTGATGCTCTCTAATCATGAGACCTTCTTCCTCGAAGGCAGCACCAGGGCTGCCAGTCTGAAGTTGGGACTTGGCTACTATGTCCCTGAAGGTCCCATCTATATACCTCTCTGACTGCTTCAGCTCCTCCAGGTCTGCCACTCTAGCTTCCAGAGATCTGACCCGTTCTCTGAGAGCCAGAAGCTCTTTGCATCGCATGCACATGTACAACTTCTCGCCAGCAGGTAAAAAATCATACATGTGACACTCGATGCAAAAGACTGGGAAGCCCTTTTCTTGCTTTAATCTTTCTGCTGGGGTACGGTGTGAAATACTGACAGACTCTAGGTGGCACCTCAGGGGTATAGGACGAAGTCCGTTAAAACTTCTCTGTCTCCATCTGCTGGAGGGGAGGCAAAACCCAGGAGTCTGGACTGATCAGTGGTACTACAGGAACGGAAATTAGCAGGTAAGAACCAATTTTCCTATGAGCTGGGACAATGGAGGAAAGAACTGGAGGGTAAAAAAGGGGAGGGGATGAAATATGTGTGGATAGACAGGAAGAGATAAAGAGGCAGAGAAAAGAGAAATGGAGAAAAATGAGATGAAAAAGTAAAAGATGAATACCAGAGTAATGTAAGGAAAGAAGTGAAGAAGATGGGGAGAGAAAAGAAACAGAAAATGGACAGGAACTCCTAGAAAAGAAGCTAAAGGAAGATCAACAAGAGGAACACAGAAAAAAGAGATAGACCAGTGCTATTAGAAAAATAAAATGACCAGGTAACAAAGATAGAAAAAAAGCATTTTATTGTCACTTTAAGGATTGGAATGAGTCAGCTTTGGAAATGTCCATCTCTTAATCTTTATTCTTGGCTCAGTACAGGAGAAAATGCTTTTCTATTTGTATTTATCCAGTATTGCACTGCATGCAGAGTCTGCTTCTTGGCATTCCCATTTGTTTTTATCTGAACGCTTGAAATTTGTGGTCCCTTATTCTATGTTTGGTGAGGGTGTCTGTCTTGTGTTCTGTGGGCATCCCTAAGGTGAGGGATTCTACTTCTGTGAAGTTTCTGTGTAAGGATCTGTTGCAGTGCATCTTATTGTGTTTTTCCCATAAGAAGTGTATTGTAGGTCCAAGTTATTCAGCTAAATGAAGATTTGGGCATTAATCCAGTTAAATTCTAACCAGCTAATAAGTTAAGGGCGTTCTGATGGGGTAACTGGGAGGAGCTGAATTAGCTATTATCCCAGTGCAGGGAGATGCGCTGGTTTACCGTGTGTCATCTTAACGCAGGAAACTTAACTTCTAGTCGGAGATGGTGAAAAGTTTCCAGGGCTAATGTTAGTCTATGGGCAAAAGCTGGAGCTCTGATGTTGGGGACTGTAGTCGAGATGTTAAGCCCACAAAACATGTTTATGCTCACAGATCATGGTTTTGGCACATAATCATATTTTTATGCCTGCTAAACGTTTCTTTACATATATTTTTGCGTTTCATATGCATATTTTTAGTTCCTGATGTTAGCATACCGTTAGCTTACTGCAACAGAAGATAAAAATATATTTAGCTTATGTGTTGAGACTGTGCATTGAATACATACGCTAACTGTCTCTCAGACCTGTACACTCACACTTCCTCTTCCACACAGCCACACACTCTCTCGCCTCACTTCTCAGGCCTGACCCCTTTCCTGCCTTCAGACACTAACTTGCCAGTCTATATCCTTCCCCTCTGTTTATTTATTTTATTTATTTATTTATTTAACATTTTTATATACCGGGATTCATGTAAAAAATTACATATCATCTCGGTTTACATTATAACGGTAACAAGCATGTAAGAATGCGATTACATTGAACAGGGCATAGAACTTGGATCAAATAATAAGGGGTATAACTTAAAAGTTATGTTAACGAAAGACTAAATAAGACATTGTTTTTCTAGCTGAAGATCTAGGTACATACTGGAGTTAATGTAAGGTCCGGTTAATGTTTAGTTCTTAAAGCTTTTTATTTAAGTCACCACGGAGATGCAGGAAAATTAAGTCAGTCCCAGAAGTTCCAAATTTTAAATATGCAAGTATTTTTATTCGTCAAATCGGCAACTCCATTGCTCAAAAGGTACAGAATTTATTCAACACAGGGTCCCCCGACACGGACACGTGTTTCGCCAAACGCGGCTGCGTCGGGGGGGAACAGTATATTCTTTGTGGCATTCAAACTTTAAATTTCAGCGTCTTAGGCGGCAGTTTCGGCAAGGAGAGCCTTGCTCCTTTGGACGTTTATAGTTCTTAAAGCTGCCACATTCTCCTTCCTCGCGCCCACACAGACCGATGCCTCATTCTGCTGAATCGGCCAGTACCCAAGATTCCCAATGTTTCTCTGGAGACCAGGCACTCCATACAAATTATGGGATATTTAA
This sequence comes from Rhinatrema bivittatum, assembly GCF_901001135.1. Lineage (NCBI taxonomy): Eukaryota > Metazoa > Chordata > Amphibia > Gymnophiona > Rhinatrematidae > Rhinatrema > Rhinatrema bivittatum. The sequence goes on from NC_042617.1 coordinate 449,919,144, forward strand.
GAGAACAAAGCAATTTTCATGCTATAATTTACTGGAAAGCTAATCTCAATGACAGAAGCCATATATAAAGTTTATTACACATGCATTATAATGAAGCTGGATGGAGAGGGGCTGAGAGTGTCCTGCTTTTGATGTTCCAGGCATTGGTCACATTTAGTGATGTTGCTGCTTATTTCTTGGAAGTGGAGTGGGACGTCCTGGGAGAATGGCAGAAGAACCTGTACAAGAAGGTCATCAAGGAGATTCATGGCATCCTGATATCACGGGGTAAATATGCTTTTTTTTATTTCATCTTCCACACACAGACACATTGTGGGATGGATGCTGCCAGTTTATCAGAACTGGAAAAATCCCAGGTGCCAGGTCCCTTGGCCACGTAAAATTTAGGGTCTGGCTCTTGATGGCATCCCAAATCCAAGAGGAGCTGCTGTGGGTCACCAGGGCCCAATGAGAGGCACCAGTGCTGCAGACCCTGCAAAGGTTGCTGCTCTATGCTATAAGATAAATCTTTTTGTATGTATTTATTTATTTAAAAGTAGGTTTTTATCCGCCCTTCTTACATTCAGAGCGGGGTATATTAAGAACACACATAATATAGCAACTAGCTATTGAAAGAAAGTGAATCAACAATATGAATAAAGCCAAACATCATATAGCATGGACACACATGGAAATAACAGGCATGCAGTAACAACTAGTCAATAAAGTCGCTATTAAATAGTTAAGACATTATGAATAATATTGAGCATAGGCTAACATGAGCATTAGAGATCGCCAGGAAGATTTACAGGCAATTCGGGGGGGCCTAAAGGGAGTGGCATTGGGGAGTATACATTATCGCTTCATGTTGGGAAAGCATTATTTCTTAAGCTAGACGTTTTTTTTACATGACTGGTTGAAGTCTGTGCCCCTTTACGCTACAGCAAAGCTGGTACAGGGGAATATTTACCTCTGTGATTCCCACCTGAGAACTACAGCTTCTGTATAAGGGCATGATATGTTAACTCTGCATTAGCTTGACTACACAGTATAACATATTGCCCCTGCCAAGTCAAATATCTCCTTTCTCCCTCTCACAGGCCTCTAGATGAAGTTGTATATCCTAGAAATGTGGGTTTCCTTCTCAGATACTCCTAATAAGAAGCTGGGTCTCCTCCCCAGGAGGGCATATTCTAGCAGAGAAGATTGACATCTGCAATACCTCCATAGCAGAAATCGCCTGAGGCTTAATCTTAATCAAGTGGCAGCCTGCAACTGTCTCTGGGTGCAAGTATGCAGCCAAAGATATATACGCTCCTACCCACACTGCTCCATTAGAAAAGGGAACACTGCACTCCTTGCAGTGGTGGGGTGAGGAGATTCAGTTGAAATGTAATTTAATTTTCCAATTTTTTTATTGACAGGTTATTCAATTGTTAATCCTGATGTTATTTTCAAGATTAAAAAGGAAGATGAGAAATATTCCACTCAACATTATGAATGGGAAAGAAAAGAAAACTTGAATGACCACACTCTTAGTAAGTACATTTATTTGTGTTTATTTCAAGTACTTCTATACCACCACTGTATGAAAAGAATGGCCAAAGTGGTGTACTGTCAGAAAATACAATGTACAATCCACAGTACTAATTATCATAAAATCAAAACCCAACGTAGTAAATGTTTTGGATGTAAAGGACTTTGCATTTTTCAGATCACAGATAATGGATCATTAACATCAAACATTTGGAGCCTTTAAAATCAATTTCCTAATATACTATTAGCCAGTCCTCAGTGAATCCTTCAAGACATGTTGGTTTTCTTATAACAGGTCTTCCGATTGTAACGTCTGTTTTCTCACTGACTGTTAAACAAGAGGAAGATCTGCCCTTCATGAATCATGCTGAATCAGAAACGGCTGAAGAGATTCACCCTCCTATAACAGGCAAGTATTAAATTCCTCTCTCTTACCTCCTTTGACCGATATAGCATTGCTTGATTTAATCATGGAGGTATGACATAACCTGTGCTATGTAAGGTCATTTTTGGTAATTCATTTTAATATTTATATGCTGACATTATTTTGCATGCAACATGGCTCATAAACTTTTTTGCTCTATTCTACACTAGTCTACTAGTCTCTCTCCTTCTCTATACATATCCGAAACACTGCTAAAACGTGTCATTCCTCTCTTTATAAGATTGCCAAAATCCATCCTTTCCTTTCTGAACAAACTACCAGAACCCTTACCCACTCTCTCATCTCCTCCCACTTAGACTATTGCAACCTGCTCCTCACAGGTCTCCTGGCAAGCCATCTCTCTCCACTGCAATCTGTTCTAAATTCAGCTGCACGACTTATCTTTCGCCAAAGTCGCTATGCTCACATAACCCTTCTTCTGAAGTCACTGAATTGGCTCCCTATCCACGCCTGCATATACAGTTCAAGCTCCTCTTTCTCACCTACAAATGCCTTCACTCTGCAGCACCTCACTACCTCTCCTCTCTTATCTCTCTACACCCCTCCTCGTGCACTCCACTTGTCGGATAAATCACACCTATCTGTCCCTTTCTCCTCTATTGCCAATTTCCCAACTCCTTGCTTTCCACCTGGCTGTGCCATGTACTTGGAATAGTCTTCTTGAACTGGTGCATCATGTTCCCTCTCTTTCCATGTTTAAATCTCATCTAAAGACCCACCTTTTTGAAACTGCTTTTAAATCTTATGCCTGATATTCTGCTTCTAGTCGTCTTAGCTAACTTTTTTTTTTAACCATTGTCTTGCTTTATGAAATACCTCAAGTTTCTTGTCCTGTATGTTTGTCTTATTAGATTGTAAGCTCTATTGAGCAGGGACTGTCTTTTCTGTGTTTGTTGTGTATGTCGTGTAGTGCTATAGAAATGTTACGTAGCAGTAGTAGTAGTACTTCTCACAGGACAGGAGGATGTTAGTCCTCACATATGGGTGACATCATCAGGATGGAGCCCAATCACGGAACACTTTTGTCAAAGTTTCCAGAACTTTGACTGGCACCTACTGGGCATGCCCAGCACAACACCAACTCTGCAGCCAGCAGGGGTCCCCCTTCAGTCTTCTTTTTTCCGCGCAGCAGTAGCCACACGGGTTAAGGAGCTCTTCAGAGATTCCTGACAGGAATTTTTCCTCTCGGAACATCAATATTTTCAAAAAACATTTACCCCACAGGGGTCCCCTTATCGATATCTTTGCTCCGCGGTCGAATGGTAAGTTTTTTACCTGCTTGCGGTTGATTCCTGTCGAGTTTTTCCCTCGTAGCCTACTGGCTATCGACCGCACCGCGGCTAAATTTTGTCGAGGCCATGGCGTCGGGTTTTCGTCGGTGCCCTGACTCCACTCAAACGATGTCCATCACTGACCCTCACACTGTCTGTGTGATGTGTTTGGGGTCCGACCATGATGTCCTTACTTGCCCCAAATGTGCCCAAATGACACCAAAGGGTCACAAGGCTAGGCTGGAGAAGATGGGATTTCTCTTTCAGCCAAAAACCCAGACTCCATCGATAGCTTCGACGTTGTCTGAACCAGTGCTGTCTACTTCGCGCCAGCACTGGGAAACCGCTGCTGCCCGACCAGCTTCGATGACTCCTCGGGTGTCGACCCCCTCTGTTCCTCCTCAGGAGAAAGATCGAGAAAAACATCGACGCCGCCATCGAAAAGCTCAGGCCACCAATACAGGCAAGCCCTCTGCATCGACGTCGTCTGAGCCACCGACAAAGAAGTCCCGAACAGAAAAGGCCCCATCCTCTTCTGTCTCTGGGTTACCAAGGCGTTCCCCACCTGGACAGGTGCTGGGATCCGCGATTCCACCTTCATCGGTGGACCCTCCAGCTACGCCAGTGCTGCCTCCTACTCCGGAACCGGGTATCCATGCCCCAGGTTTCCATGAGGAATTGGATCAGATGATCCAAGAGGCCATTGGTAAAGTACTCCAGGGGTTCAAACCTCCACCGATCAGATACCCATGGCGCTTGCACCGCTATTGGCAAGAATGGATAAGTTAATCGGTGCCCTTCCACTGGTGCATCCGAGGGAACCGATGGCTCCGATACCTTTGTCATCGGAAGAAGAAGAAGAAACACCGATCTCCATTCTGCCCTCCGGAGTACTACCACCAACACATCCATCAATGTCACCGATTCCATCGGTGCCTCCATCGATGCCTTCGGTTCCACCTCCAAGGCCATCGATGCCTAGGCCCGGACCTTCCGGAATAACACCGTTACTCCCTTCTGATGAACATATGGGAGCTGGTGATGAGTCATACAATCCCTGGACCGATGATTCATCCCAGGATTCAGATGATTTGCCTTCACAGCCCTCTCCTCCTGATGAAAGGAAGCGTTCTCCTCCAGAGGACTTGTCCTTTATTAACTGAAACAGTTCCATTCCAGCTTCAGACCGAAGAGGACTCTAAGCATCAGATGTTACAACTTCTTCAATTTCTTGTCATGTCTATCCCTATTCATGACATCCTCTTGGACCTTTTAAAGAGAAATTGGGAGCACCCTGGCTCTGTGACACCTGTCAACCATAAGGCAGATGCCACCTATCTAGTTCAGCCAGCCCCTGGCTTCCAGAGAGCTCAACTAGATCATCATTCAGTATTTGTGGAGTCAGCCCAGAAGAGGGCACGACACTCCAAACCCCACTCTTCCATTCCCCCAGGAAAAGAACAGAAATTTCTGAATGCGTTTGGAAGATGAGTATTTCATGGGTCAATGCTCATCTCTCGCATTGCTTCCTATCAATTATGTATGATCCAGTACAGTAGGGCCCTGTTTATGAAGATTCAGGAATTTGCTGAAGCCTTACATCTGCAATTCCAGGACCAACTTCATGCCCTTGCACAAAAGGGTCTAGATGCTGCCAAACATGAAGTACGTTCGGCATATGACATCTTCGACACCGCCTCCAGAGTTTTGGCGGCAGGAATTAGTGTGAGAAGATGGGCCTGGCTAAAGTCTTCAGACCTCAGACCAGAAGTACAGGACAGGTTAGCTGACTTGCCCTGTGCTGGGGATAATTTTTTCGGAGAAAAGATTCAAGAAGCAGTGGCGCAGCTCAAGGACCACCAAGAGACTCTACACCAGCTCTCCTTACTGCCTTCTGATCTCTCTTCCTCTTCCAAACGATCTTTTAGAAGAGACTCCAAGAGACAATTCTACCGGCAAAGGAGATTCTATCCTCCGGCGTCCAAGGCTCGAGCTTCTAAGCCTTACCAAAAAGGCCAATCCAAGCAACCTCGAGTACAGAAGTCACAGCCAGCCCCCTTCCAACCAGGTCCAGTGTCTGGCTTTTGATTCCTTCCTAGAGAGCAGTACCTAGCCTCCACTTCTGGCTATTCCCGTCGGAGGCCAGTTGTGCCACTTCTCCAAACCATGGCACACAGTCACCACAGATCAGTGGGTACTTGCTGTAATAACCTAAGGTTACCACCTCAACTTTCTCTCTGTTCCACTGGATTCCCCACCTCAGCTGATGTGGGGATCATCCGACCACTCACCTCTCCTGGAACAGGAGGTCTCCCTCCTCCTCCAGTCCCGAGCAATAGAACCTGTGCCCCTCTTCCAACAGGGGCAGGGTTTCTATTCCCGGTATTTCCTGATACCAAAAAAGTCAGGTGGTGTTCGCCCAATACTGGACCTTCGCACCTTAAACAAATACCTACAAAAAGAAAAGTTCAAGATGGTGACCTTAGGTTCTCTTCTTCACCTTCTCCAAAGGGAAGACTGGCTCTGCTCTCTAGACCTCCAGGACGCCTACACACACACTTCCATTACTCCGTCACATCGCAGATTCCTGCGCTTCCTAGTAGGCCCGAAACACTTTCAATATCATGTGTTACCATTCGGCCTAGCATCTGCCCCACGTGCCTCGTAGTGGGAGCTGCCTTTCTCAGGAGTCAAAGTGTCCACGTCTACCCCTGTCTCGACAATTGATCAGGGCTCCTACTCAGCAAGCTGCACTGACGTCTCTACATCTCACGTGCCATACCCTGATCTCCCTAGGGTTTCTCATAAACTATCCAAAATCCAGGCTAGTTCCCTCTCAAACCCTATTGTTCATAGGGGCTGACTTGGACACTCTAAAAGCGAAAGCCTTCCTACCTCAGGATCAAGCTTTCACTCTCACCTCTCTGGCCCATCGACTGCAGTCTCGACAACACCCAACTGCACGTGACTTTCTGATCTTACTGGGTCATATGGCCTCCTCAGTGCATGCCTGGCCATGAGAGTAATGCAGTGGACTCTAAAATCGCAGTGGATTCAGTCTTCTCAGCCAATGTCCACCATTGTCCACATCACTAGCCAGCTCCGCTTATTGCTGGCTTGGTGGATAAACCAATCCAATCTGAAACCTCCGTTTGAGCCTCTCCAATCTGCTTCAAGTCCTTCCATTTCAGGCTCCAGAACCTCATATAACACAACAGATGCCTCCAACCTCGGCTGGGGTGCACATGTTGCAAACTTGCAAACTCAGGGCATTTGGTCTCCAGAGGAAGCCAAACACCAAATACATTTCCTGGAGCTTCGTGCAATCAGATATGCTCTCAGGGCTTTTCAGGATCGCCTTTCCAACCAGGTCATCGTGATTCAAACAGACAACCAGGTGACCATGTGGTACATCAACAAGCAAGGGGAAACAGGCTCCTACCTCCTGTGTCAGGAAGCTGCACAGATATGGGCGGAAGCCCTTTCCCACTCGATGAACCTCAGGGCCACCTACTTGCTGGGAGTGGACAATGTGTTGGCAGACAAGCTGAGTCGCACTTTTCAACCGCACAAGTGGTCCCTCAACCCCATTGTAGCGGACTCAATATTCCAACGTTGGGGGGTTACCCTCACATGGACCTCTTTGCGTCAATTCACAACCGCAAAGTAGGGAACTTCTGCTCTCTCACTCGCAGCCAACACCTTCAACCAAGAGACATTTTCTCCCTCTTGTGGGCCAGCGGTTTCCTTTATGAGTACCTTCCTCTTCCACTCATTTCGAAGACTCTCATGAAGTTGCGAAGGGACAAGGGACTAATGATTCTGATAGCCCCTCATTGGCCACGCCAGGTCTGGTTTCCAGTTCTCCATGACCTATCAGTACACCAGCACATTCCTCTGGGGAAGGACCCGCTTCTGATCACTCAGAACAATGGCTGCCTTCGTCACCCCAACCTCCAGGCCCTCTCCCTGACTGCCTGGATGTTGAAAGGTTAATACTTCAACCTCTTAACCTTTCAGAGCCGGTTTCCCGTGTCCTAGTAGCTTCACGAAAGCCTTCCACAAGGCAGTCTTATTGTTACAAATGGAACAGGTTTATGGTTTGGTGTACTTCCATGTCCATCGATCTCTTCACTTGTTCCACTCTGAAGTTTTTGGACTATCTCTGGCATTTGTTAGAGTCAGGTCTCCAAACCTTTTCCATTAGGGTACATGTTAATGCGGTAGCTGCCTTCCATAAAGGTGTCGGGGATGTACCTATTTCAGTACAACCCCTTGTAACACACTTTTTGAAGGGCTTGCTCCACCTTAAACCTCCACTGAGCCCTCCGGCCCCTTCCTGGGACCTCAACTTGGTTTTGGGCCGGCTCATGAAACCGCCGTTTGAGCCTGCAATCTCCGCCATCTCACCTGGAAGGTGATTTTTCTTTTGGCGATCACATTTGCTCGCAGAGTTAGTGAGTTACAGACCTTAGTTACCTACCCACCTTACACTAAACATCTGCATGATAGGGTAGTACTCCGCACTCACCCTAAGTTTTTGTCTAAGGTAGTATTGGAGTTTCATATCAATCAATCCATTATACTACCCACCTTCTTTCCCAGGCCCCACTCAAACCCAGGAGAACAGGCTCTGGATACCCTTGACTGTAAACATGCTCTAGCATTTTATCTAGACCGTACAGCTGCCCACAGGAAATGAACTCAATTGTTTGTTTCCTTTGATCCCATCAAATTGGGCAAACCTGTGGGTAAGCAGACTCTCTCCTCCTGGTTAGCGGACTGTATTTCCTTTTGTTACCAACAGGCAGGCATTCCGCTTCAAGACCGTGTTAAAGCACACTCTCTGTCAGGGCCATGGCAACATCAGTAGCGCACCTACGCTCAGTGCCGCTTGCTGACATCTGTAAGGCTGCTACCTGGAGCTCTCTCCACACCTTCGCAGCCCATTATTGTTTAGACAAGGCTGGCAGACAAGATTCCATCTTCGGCCAGTCTGTGCTACGCAACTTATTTGCGAACTGAGGTACCAACATCCTTCCACCAACCAGGTAGGGTTCAGGATGCCCTCTACCAAATTCCACCCCAGTTCTTGTGCCTGTTGCCTGTCTTTGGGTACATTTAGTGCATTGCTCGGGCATCCTCAGCTCGGTACTCACCCATATGTGAGGACTATCATCCTGCTTGTCCTGTGAGAAAGCAGAGTTGCTTACCTGTAACAGGTGTTCTCACAGGACAGCAGGATGTTAGTCCTCACGAAACCCGCCCGCCACCCCGCAGAGTTGGGGTGGCGGGCGGTATGCACTTACGAATTATTATTATATTTTTCGCATGTACTTTATACTATAAGACGAGACTGAAGGGAGACCCCAGCTGGATGCAGGGTTAGTGGCATGCTGGGCATGCCCAGTAGGTGCCAGTCAAAGTTCTGGAAACTGTCAAAAGTATTCTGTGATTGGGCTCCATCCTGATGATGTCCCCCATATGTGAGGACTAACATCCTGCTGTCCTGTGAGAACACCTGTTACAGGTAAGCAACTCTGCTTTCCATATTAACATTAATGAGGGCTAACATGCACATTAATGCTTGAGTTAGTGTTAGCGTGCTTTAATATGTTAACCGCCTAGTCTGAGACCAAGAAAATATACATACATATGTGTTTTGGGGAGAAAGAGAGAGATTTTAACTTTTTAAAAATAATTTTATTTATGAATTCAAAATGCATTATAAACATCTGATTAACAATATCACAGAGTTTGTCAGATTGTAAGCTAATACTAAATACACACGTGTTCCCTAAACTCAATTAAAGTAGAAAGATTCATCATGTAAGGCCTAGAACCTTACCCCTATATTTGAGCAGATATCTCATGAATCAACTTATGGTCCACATATCCCAAAATTAGTATGGCTGGAAGGAGGAGGGCAAACGATGAGGTTTACAATGGGTGACCCAATCCAAAGACAAAAAGTTAAAGGAAGAAACATTCACAGAGTTGATTACCAAGTTGAAGATGGGGACCAATAATGTAGGTTATTTTTGGCAGATGGACAGGGGGGAGAAATGGACCCAGAGGCCCACATCATCTATGAATTAGAAAGCAGATATTGCGTAGATCTCTTAAGACAGCGCTGACCTACAGACCACCGATTCCAACAGAAGCATGGTCAGAAGGGGAGGGATAATAATGTGGCCTACAATAACAAACCAACCCAAAGACAACATTAACACAGGGCCCGATGTACTAAGGGGTACTGGACTGTGTGCATAGTTTTACCCATCAATATGCACTTATTTTTTATGCTGGGACATTACTCTCCATGCAGCCAGGAGTTTTGATTGCAAAAAAGTGCACACAAACCTGCATGTTTGTTTATACTTATTAATTGCTACTATAAAATATTCATAGCAATGAACAAAATAAAACAATATCCAATACACAATAATCTCAGTAACCATAAAAAATCTAACACAATACAGATAATGACATTATCATCTTAAAATCCCACCTCATAAAATACAAAACCCCTAAAAACCACAATCCACCTCCTCACCATAGTCCGAGAATCTGTACCTCACTGTCCCATAGTTAGGTTATCTTTAGAGACAGGACTTAATTTCTAGACAAAAAGGAAGTGGGAGTGGGGAGAGGGAGGGAGTGAATTCTCTTCATTTGTTTTTCCCATTGAAGAGATCAATGTGGGGAATGGGAAAAACATATGAAGAGAAAAGAAGAGCATATCCCTTGAGGAAGCCTCTAGGGGTGAAACAAGGGTAGGGATTACAGAAGAAATATCAATACTGTTTAAAAAAAATTACATGTAAAATTAATGTAATAATATGGGTTGTCAGAGGGATGTTTTTAGCAAGAGTCCTTAGATGGACGGGGTAGTGTGAGTGTGGAGTATGAATGATGAGTATGTGTACAATATTTTAAGGGTATTATTAGTGAGTATGAAGATGTAACAGCCTATTTAATGTGGATGATTTTGTATACCACATGTGTCCTCGCTGCTATGTTCTAAAGCGATTAGAAATATTGAAGTTTTGATACTCTTTGTTTGAATATCTAAATAAAAAGAAGTTTGTGTATAAAACATTGGGATGACAAATGAACTGGATTTACTATAATTGTATAATTTCCCCTATGTGTTGTATACGAAGTTTAATTATGAACACTCTTGAACTTTTTTGCCTTCAGGGTCAGGGTTGTAGTCTGTGTGCCCTTCAGATTTTGGCTTTTGATTCTGTAGTAATGGAAAATTCCCAGATTTCTTACTAAAGGATATTGTAAGAGCTCTCAGCACCTTCAGGGATCCTGGATATCCTGATATTGGATCATCTGTCTCAGATTTCCTTTCCTCCACTTTGGTCTTTAGAATTTCTCTTTGTTTCTTTGGCTGTTTTATCTCTGCTTTCTCAATTTTCAGCATGACTTCCAACTTTCTGATTCTAGACTCTACCTCCTCAATCCTTTTTTTTTTTTTCTTTTAATAGGAGTCTAGCTTTTGTTCTAGTGTCTCTAACCTATTTGCTATTCTGGCTGCACCTTTCTGTCTTACCATGAGGATTATGGCTAAATCATGGACAGGCAAGATCTTGGGGATCTACAGATCTCTGGTGTCCATAGCTCAATCTGTCGAATAGGCAGAGGAAGTCTGTGACTTTGTTTCCAGTGAGTCAGTCTTTTGTTTATCCTTGTCATATTTCTGAAATTGCTTTTGATGGTTTGGATCTCATTACCGTTGACATATCCCTCTTTACCTAAGCATGGATTGGGCCATTGATTGTTTTTTCCAGTTCTTTGCTGTGCATGGGCTTGAACGAGGAGCTCTGGCAGGATATATCTTACCACCTCAGTTTCATGTAGGCCTAGATTTAGACGTAGGCATCGCAGACAACTGCTTAGGCTGCCAAATTTTGAAGGCACCAAATACTTAGGTTGAAGAAGAGCCTGTTCTTGCATGCTTTTTAGAATCGCACACCGGCATCACTATGGCCTTCTGGACCCCTTCTCTCCAATCTCCAGGGTATCCCCATCTCCCCTTTCTAGTCATGTCAAAATCTTAAATCTGACCCTAGTTCCACGCCTGCAAGTCATCGCCTTTCCCAATAAAACTGAAAATTTAAAGTCACATGCACCATGGAGGTTGGGCCTGGTTATAACTATACCCACTCCATGCAGCTTACACCAGCTTTCTTGTAAGCCTGATGCAACCACACTGCTGCTGATAGGATTGAAAGTATGGATGTTTCTGAAGTTCTATGAGACTGAGCAAACACTCGTTTCTTGTAGCTGATCACCAGACCAGTTTGTGACTCTTGAAGAAAGCAGTTGCCCACCTCAGTGTTAAAATGATCAGGCTACAACTATAAAGAATTTCTGATGACGATCAAAATAGCAGCACCCTTCTTTGCCTTAGCACTGCACTGGAAACAATGCCTATGAAAACAGCATAATTCTGAGCTCACTTGCAGTGATACTACAGGTGATGGGATATCTTTTCTAAACATTTTGTAACCATCTTTTCCCACAACAGGCTCCCCTAGTGTCAAACCTGACATTTTAATTCGATTTAAGCAAGAAGGAGTTCGGATTAGGACCCCAGTATTTGAGGACAGAGGAAATCTGACCATCACAGGCCCATGTGAGGAACTGCATAAAGCAGGTGACGTAGCTAAGATTAAAGCTAGTGATGGGCTGATGTAAGTGTTTCATTGTTTTGTTTGTTTATTTGTTTATTTATTTATTTAAAATCTTTTCTATACCGTCGTTTAGTAATATACCATCACAACGGTTTACAGAGAGGCATGTAAATTTATATTTGGTTAAATTCGTACTACCAAAGTGCCAAAACAATTATCGGTAACATGTTTTCATAATATAAGGTATATCGTGCGTGATCTGGATCTTGTCCTTTTTTATGATTAATAGGAAATACCATTCAAGAATTGTACTTTATACTGCAGTTATCTTAAATTACTCTATAATAATGATGAGTAAAAATAATAAAATATACAAATATGCTACTAGGTGACTTTTGCTGTGTGTAGATGTTCTTTTGCTTGTTCATTTAAACTTCGAATTCTCCAATCTCACTGCAAAATGCTTTTCTGGAAAGCCATGTTTTTAAACTTTTTTTTTAAGAGTTTTAATTCTCTCTGTAATCTTGTTTCGAGTGGCAGTGAGTTCCATAATGCTGGTCTGGCTAATGATAGGGCTTGCTCTCTAACTTGTGTCAGTTTTGCTGTCTAGACTGAGGGGATGGTTAGTAGAGCTTTATTAGCTGATCTAAGATTTCTCTGTGGAACGTGTACGCATAGTGCTGTGTTTAACCAGTCTGCATTTTCTTCGTTGATCAGTTTGTGAATTTTGTAAAGTGTTTTATAATGCACTCTTTGTTCTATTGGCAGCCAGTGTAGTTCGGCAAGTGTTTGGGTGATGTGGTCTATTTTGCTTTTACCAGTAAGTATTCTGGCAGTAGAGTTTTGCAAGATTTGTAGAGGTCTTTTGGGGAATGTGGTAGTCCCAGAAATAGTGTGTTACAGTAGTCTGTGCTAGTGAATATCAGTGCTTGTAGCACTGTTCGGAAGTGCGCTTGGGTTAATAGGGGTTTAAGCCTCCTGAGGACCATAAGTTTGGCGTAGCCTTCTCTAACTTTTTGTGATATGTGTTGCTTAAAGCTGAGTTCAGTGTCAATTATTACTCCTAGGTTTTGAGCTTTCTCGGTTAGTTCCACTTCTTGATTGTTTTTAAGTTTGATGGGGTTTTGAATCACCTCAGAGCTTTTACGTTCTAGGTGTATAAATTCAGTTTTTTCAATGTTAATTATTCCATTTGGTTTAGTAATTGCTTAATTATATCAATGTACATCATTGCTAGGTTTATGGTCTTATCAATTGTTTCTTCGGGTAATATTAGTTGAATGTCATCAGCGTATATGTAGTGTATGATACCTAGTCCAGCCAGGAGGTGGCATAGGGGCAGCATGTAGATGTTAAATAGTGCCGCCGAAAGTGTGGATCCCTGGGGTACTCCTGTTTTTAGCTCAATTCTGTCTGATATTGTGTCTTTAATCTGTACTTGGAAAAATCTATTGTTTAGGTATGATCTGAACCATTTCATTGTTTTGTTTTGTAGACCTATTTCTTCTAGCCTTTTTAGTAGTATGTTATGGTTTACTATGTCAAATGCAGCTGATAAGTCTAATAGTATCATAATGTAGTGTTTTCCACTATCAAATCCTCGTAGTAAGTTGTCTGTTAGAGAGGTTAGTAATGTTTCGGTGCTATAGTGTTTTCTAAAGCCGTGTTGTGAGGGATATAGTATGCTGTTGTTGTCTAGATGTTCGGCTAGTTGTTTTTGTACTGTTTTTTCTATCAATTTAGCAAGTAGGGGTAGGTTTGAGACTGGTCTGTAGTTACTTAATATATTTGGGTCACTGGTTTTTTTTTCTTTAATATTGGCTTGATTATTGCACCTTTAAGTATATCTGGGATTGATCCTTCGTTAAGGGATAAGTTAATTATTTTGGCTATTGTATGGGAAATGGTGCCAGCTAGTTTTTTTATGTCTATGGTAGGAAATGTATCGATTTTATGTGGTGCTGGATTTAAATTTTTTAGCATGGATTCAACTTTGATACTGGATATCTCATCAAATGTGGACCATAGTGTCACATCTCTAGTCTGCATCTTAATTTCCTGTTTTGATGCATTTGGGATTTTTGCTTTTAGGCTTGTTATTTTGTCTATGAAATAGTGTGTTATTTAGTTACATTTATTCTCTTGTGGGTTCTGTGGCGCTTCTGTTTTATCATTAGGTTTTTCTGGAACAAGCCCAGCAAGAATGAAGCATTATAATCAAGAGTCCGACTTCTAACCTTTGTTGTATAGATAATTGTTTTGTTCTGATTCCATTGCTTTTGCTTTTTCCTTTCATTTTCATGTTTCTCTGTTTTCTCTTTTCATTCTTTTCTTCTCTTTCCATCTTTTATCCTCCTCCCACTATTTCACTGCAACCTATCTCTCTTTCCAATGGCACCTACTCTTTTTCCCCTCTTCAGTTTTTTGCTCTCCTTTCATCTGCAGTCTCTCTCCTCTTTCTCTAGTTTTCTCCCTCACTTCCTGTGTCTATCTGCTGCTTTACTTCACTCTTTTCATCTACTTCTGTCTTTCATCCTTTCTTCCATCACGCAATATTTCTGGCCTCCCTCACTGCTGCCCTACTATGCTCCTTCCTCCCTCCCAGCTGCATGTGGTTGTTTTTTATTTACTGGGATCCCTATAGTGCTGGTAGGATGGGACCCTATTGGGATCAGATGGAGAAGAGTAGACACAATGGCCCATACAGGCAGCAGCAGGAGGGGGAGAGGAAGGGAGGTTGGATTCTATAGCAAGGGGCATATTCTGCAGCAGCTTTTATGGCCATAATATTGTTGGAAACTAGGTGACCTGCCCACCATGGTTCCTGCTATAGAGGTTCTTTCATACCTTCCACCTTTTTGTGTGTGTTCCCTGTCATGGCTCCTTTTTGTAGCGAGAGAGGTTTCTTATCTCTTACCAGGATGCTTACATTTTGAGAGCTCGTAGAATTCCCATCATCTCACTTTTCCCCAGGTATTGCTTTTCTTAAGTCCTAGATTATTTAAAAGCTGAAGATATTTTTCTAACAGGCAGCCAAGGTTACAGTCTTGACCCCACAGTAAACATCCTGAAAATGGAAGAGCCTGATGTCAGTGACCCGCTGGAGGGAGGAGAGGAGGATACTGATACCAAGAGCAGTGAGCAGAAAATTCCTTTGTAATAAAATACTTGATGTAGCTGTAAAGTATTTCAAGCTTTGCACATAGAGAGTGAATCCAATTACTGGTTTTCAGTAAAAGTTTTATTACTAAGTCGTTTAAAATTCAATTGCTTGCTGACAGGTCTGAGGTTCAGTATCCCAGGTCTCCAGCAGGGCATACCAAGGTTTTTGGTTACTGATGTAACAAGAGTGGAGGACTGGAGATGAGGATGAGATCAGATATGGTCTGTCTTCCTCTGTTTATGTGTGATTGCCCATCTATACCTGTCTACAAGCAACATTACTTCCTGTGATGTGTTATATAGAGCCTTAGCCAAGCAAAGATCTTCAAATAATTCCGATATGTACAATTGCATAAAGCAGGTAATCTATTTTGAATTAAATATAGGGACGGACCAATTCAAGCCTTGAAGACATGAGATTTCCTACCAGTGAGAGATATAGTACATTATTAAACTAGTTCAGTTTATTGCAGTTCTTAACTCCTTCTGCCAAGACATTCAGAAGCTCAGATCTTACAGAATTGGGAGCTCATGTTCCTTTTAAGTAAGGATTGCTTGTTTGTATGTCCCTCTCCATAGCTTGTTAAATTAATGGTCAATGTCTCACTTTTATCCAATAGATGATGGCTTCAGGAATAATAGTAAGAGACAGAAAATGTGCGAGGGACATCAGAAAGAGGAACGAAAACACAGAGACTCCTCCAGTGACTACCCAGATACTTCAGCTGACTGTGAAGGAGGTATAAGTAGAGTAACATTACCTACGGTGAAAGATAAAGCTCAGAAAGCAAAGAAACTAAACGTGTGTCCAGAACAAGAGAGAAGTTCTAACCACTACCCAAATCTTGTGCAAACTCAGAGACTCGATGAAGAAGATAGTCTGTTTAAAAGTGCTGATACTTGGGAAAACCTAATTACAAACTCACATTTTACTGACTATCAGGAAATGATTGTATGTGGGAACATGTTCACTGAGAATTCAAGTCACACTTGTATCCCACAATATCATAGAAAGGAAAAAAAATGTGCATGCCCTGAAAGTGACAAAACGTTAACTAGAAAATCAAACTTGCCAGCATATAAAAAAATACATAAACAAGATCAGCCTTTTAAGTGTACTGACTCTAAAAAACGTTTTACTTGTAGAGCACAGTTTACAGTTCATCAGAAATTTCACAAGGAACAGGAACTATTTACATGTTCAGAATGTGATAAAAGCTTCAAGCAAAAATCTGGCCTAAGAAGCCATAAAAAGACCCACACTGGAGAGAAACCATTTAAATGTACTGAATGTGATAAATGCTTTAGTCAGAAAGGTCACTTGCAACAGCATGAATTGGTGCACACACAAGAAAAACCATTTAAGTGTTCTGAATGTGAGAAATGCTTCAGTCGGAAAGGTCATCTGCAACAGCATGAAATGACCCATATGAGACAGAAACCATTTAAATGTTCAGAATGTGATAAAACCTTCAGTCAAAAATCTGGCCTAAAAAATCATATAAAGAATCACACTGGAGAGAAACTGTTTAAGTGTTCTGAATGTGATAAATGTTTTAGCCGGAAGGATCACCTGCAGCAACATGGAATGATTCACATTCGAGAGAAACCATTTAAATGTTCTGAATGCGGTAAAGGATTCTGTCAAAAATCTGGCCTGCGCATTCACGAAAAGTTCCACACTGGGGAGAAACCATTTAAATGTTCTCAGTGTGATAAAGGCTTCAGTCAGAAATCTGTCCTGAGAAATCATGAAAAAATTCATACTGGAGAGAAACCATTTAAATGTTCTGAGTGTGATAAATGTTTCAGTAGGAACGGTCACCTGCAGCAACATAGAATGGTTCACATGGCACGGAAACCATTTAAATGTTCTGAATGTGATAAAATGTTCAGTCAAAAATCTGTTCTAAGTAGACACCAAACGATCCACACCCGAGAGCAAGGATTGACTATATGAAAGCTTTTAATAACATCCCACACTCTTGGATAAAAGACAAACATCAAAACTGTGGCATGGCCTGATGTTACAACAGCTGAACGGAAGTCAGGATAAAATCTTCCCCAAATTATAAGTGCACTGGCCCTGATGGTGTCTAACCTTTTGGCTCAAATGTTAACATCTCTCCACCAAGACCTGGCTAACTGCAAAAACCAGTTGATCAGACAGCCAGAATTAACTCCACAATGGCTAATAACAAGAACAGCATGCCTCCTTCCAGAATCAAATTACATCCCCAATAACTTATTTGCCTACAATCTATAAGCTGTTTATTACAAGAGATGCAGATAGAAATTATGATCGCATTGATTCTAATAATATGTAGGCAACAGAAGGGTAACAAAAGAGGAGCATATGGAACCAAAAGCCAGATTATGTTGAATAAAGCCATTAAAACCAGCTATATAATTAGTTGAAACCTTTTAAGGTGAATTTCCAAAGAGTTGCGTGCATAAAATCAGCACATATGCTTATTGCAATGACATGGTGTATATCAAAAACAAATGTGTACCATGTGTTCATAATTTCTACTAGGTTTTCAAAATAATAAAAAGATTTAAACCTAAAAAAAATCAGCACTTACGCATGTAAATAGTATATACTCACGTATATGCTATTTTATAAACCTCTAAATACATGCAAAGGTAAAAATGCACAAGTAAATTTATGTGTGCAAATAAAAAAAAAAAAGTGTGAAGGGGGGGTGGGTCAGAGCATTCTAGGGCTCAATCAACATTTATGTGAATAAGTTGCTATTTTATAAGCAATTTACACATGTAAATTTGGCAGCTTACCCATGTATATTGATACCTGCTCTATATCTGGAGAAAGAGACCGTAAATTCTTAAAAGTGAAATACTGACTGGGTGGGAGGTCTGGGTGAAATAGGGGGAGTTAAGGCTGAAAAGCCAGGATGGTCTTGATCTGCAGATGGTGTGGGGGAATTGGTAAACTAATTGGTATAACTGGTAATTTCATTTCCATATGCATGTTAGAAAATCTCTCAGCTTGCACGCTTAAAAGCCGACTTATGGGGGGTAATTGTATGTATATTACACGGGTAAAATCTCCATGCATATTTTTTTAAAGCTAGTTGCAAAAATATGTGAGTATAGCAGTCATGCGCTATTTATCTAGATAAATTCTGATTTATCTGGCTAACTCTTGTAATCAGCATTTACCCGGACAAGTTCCAAGTTATCGGGAAAAGTAGTGGCATTTATCCAGACAAGTTCCAATTTATCAAGCTAAGTAGCCACTTCTTGGCCAAATAAATCTTAAAATGCTACTTATCCAGCTAACAGGCCGATACAATACAGTGCGCTCCGACGGAGCGCACTGTTAGCCTGCTATTGGACGCGCGTTTTCGCTTACCCCTTATTCAGTAAGGGGAGGAAAACGCGCGTCCAACCCGCAGCACCTAATAGCGCCCTCAACATGCAAATGCATGTTGATGGCCCTATTAGGTATGCGTGCAGGATACAGAAAGTAAAACGTGCAGCTAAGCCGCACGTTTTACTTTCAGAAATTAGCGCCGACCCAAAGTTCGGCGCTAATTTCTTCCAGCACCGGGACTTAATATCATGGCGATATTAAGTTGGAGGTCCCGAAGAGTAAAAAAAAAAAAAAAAAATTTGAATTCGGCCTGCGGCTGTCGGGCCAAAAACCGGACGCTCAGTTTTGCCGGCGTCCGGTTTCCGAGCCCGTGGCTGTCAGCGGGCTCGAGAACAGACGCCGGGAAAATTGAGCGTCGGCTGTCAAGCCCACTGACAGCCGCCGCTCCTGTCAAAAAGGATGCGCTAGGGACGTGCTAGTGTCCCTAGCGCCTCCTTTTCCCCGTTTCTACCGTGCCACCTAATTTGAATACAGAATCTCACTCACCATCGAGGGGCCGGTGCGCGCACCAGGAGAGCGGGCGTTCATCCGCTCTCTCGCGGACTTTACTGTATCGGCCCGTAAGTCAGCCAGATAATTAGCATTTTTTTTAGACTTATCCAGCTATCTAACTTAGCCAGATAAATCAGAACTTATCCAGATAAGTGCTGCTACTTACACTGGTCTCAGCCAAAATGCTTCCAAAATGAATGTGGTCAAACTCTTTACTACATGAATGAAAATGATGATTGATTTTAGTTTTCAAGATATGTGACTGGATCAGTATATATGACCTTTGACTTGCGAATTGCAAAGAATAAGTGAATTAAGAAGGGAAAGGATCACAAATTAAACAGAAATGAATAATAAACATCTTTGACTAGATCTATGACTGGGTTTAGAAAGTAGTTGCTTTTCGGGCACAACAAGGAATGATGCAATCTGAAGCCCATATTGTGTCATACATGATATGAATTGCATTTTATTATTCCTAGAAGTCATGGATGATGCAATCATAACTCAGTTTACATCACTCTGCTGAGCAAATTGCCCTAGATCAGCTCTAGAAATCATACAGTGTCATTTGTCAGTGTTTGATTTTGATTTCTATCTGAATAGGATCAGAGATGCCTCGTACTTGTGTAAACAATGCAGATAACTTCTGCTATGTTTGTGGTGAAGTGACTTTTGCATCACAGAAGCGCAGTATAACCGCTCTGGTTAAGAGAGCCTACTACCTGTATTTTGGCTGCAAAATTGGAGATCAGGACAAGAGCTGGGCACCACACATATGCTGCAACACTTGTGCAACAAATCTTCACCAGTGGTTGAACAGGAAAAGGAAATCTATGCCTTTTGCATTGCCTATGATTTGGAGAGAACCAACAGATCATATTGCTAATTGTTATTTCTGCATGGTGCCTCCAGTTGGGAAAGGTTTGTCAAAGAAGAAAAAGTGGACTGTGCAGTATCCAAACATTCCATCTGCTAAACGCCCAATACCCCACGGAAAAGGACTGCCGATTCCTGATGTGCCAGAATTATTCTCCCTGGCGTCAGCCAAGGAAGAGGATGAAACTTGTGGTCCTGAACAATCAATGTCGCATGACCCAGATTTTCTTCCATCCTCCTCCTCTGAACCACACCTCATAACACAGAGTGAACTGAATGACCTTGTAAGGGATTTGGAACTACCCAGGAGTAAGGCAGATCTGTTGGGCTCAAGACTACAGCAGTGGAATCTCCTGTCAGGTGAAAGATTATTCAGTCATAATTACACAAAAAAGACCTAAGTTTACAATTTATGATTAAAACTCTACTATTTACACAATAAAATATAGGTGTAAAATGTAAAAACTTAAATATCATGGAAACAGTAGCCAATCAGAAGCTTTAATTGTCATATTTGAATTCAGCATATCAACGTCAGTAATAAATGGCACATTTTATCGCTGAAGCAGATGAAACATTTATTACAATTTTAAACATTTATATTTCAGTGTTCTCCAGGTAACTCGGAAATTATCCAGATTAGTAAAATGTATTTTTATAATTTTTTACATGTGCACATGTTTCCAAGTATATTTCTATGTATTTTATAACCTGTGTACATTATATATGTGCAGGATTTGCACATGCCTTTATACATGCATAAATGTGAATCCTACACCTATTTGGTACATCAAGTTTACCATAACATGTGGCAGATTACACTGTGCCTGAATTATAAAGATGGACAATTTGTCATTCCTAGCATAAAAATCCAGCAAGGAATGAATATTTTGAGAAGATTCCTGTCATCACATTTGTCTGGCATTAAATCCACTGAATATTCTTAATGTCTTGGGTTATGGAACTAGCCATCAATTCCCTACCAAATAATATCTTACCTACTATTTGTAGATGATTTGAAACACTACAGCTTTGGTGATGCCATTTAGCCGAACAATTCTCGGTAGTGAAGAGTTTGTCAGATGACATCAGGATGAAACTTGGCCTGGATAAATGTGCTAATGTGACTTTTTCCTTAAAAGAAAATTAAGCAAACCTGAAAATATCTCCCTAGCCGAAGATTGCAGTATAAAAGAACTGGAGCAGGACGGTGTGTATACATATTTAGGAGTAGAGGGAAGTGGAAAAATTTGGCATAAAGTACTGAGAGAAAAGATCAGTAAAGAGTACTATAGGAGACTGAAACTGATATTGAAAAATGCCTTAACAGCATGGAATAAGAAACAACCTATTAGTGCAGGAATTGCAAGCTGATTATCATACTGCTTTGGAATAATAAACTAGCCCATAAATATCTTGAAGAATTGGATATAAAAAGGAGAGAGCTCCTTCATGCCTATCTATAAAAATCAGTGTATGTTCCTAGAGCTGAAGGTGGTATGGGTCTTATTGAAATTGATTACACATATAGAGCTATCATAATAACTCCAGGCATACTTAATAGCATCAGTGGACCCAAATGCTCAAACAGTGCTGAAATATGAAAGTGAGCAAGCATAATCAGTCTCAGTCCTTAAGCTTGGACAATTCCAGCGAATAGAGGGAAGGACTGAAATTTTACCAGCACACAAAAGGAAGAAGATAGAGAATTAGCAAAACAAGACAAAAAAAACTCTTTAAAGAATTAGACCAGCAACCAAAGGGGGGATGTATCAAACCACAATATTTTATTGCAGGCGGAACAAAATATCACAAGGGGATGGTCCCATGATATTTTGCCCCTCCCCAACAAAATATCGCAGCAATACTGCCATGATGTGGTTTACAATGGAAAAACTCCATGATAAACAAGAAAGTGGCAGAGGACACACAGATGACCAGTGGTGGCCCGTGTCACATGGGACGGCCATCGATTTAAAGGACCACATGGCCTGAAACCCCTCCCCTCCCAAAGAGTCAAAAATACACCAGGGGTCTTTGAAGACCCCCCACCCCCAGCTGTTGCTTTAGGTGCAGACCCTAAAAGTTAAAAAAAATAAATAAATAAATAAATTGTCATATGACCATGGTCCCTTCCCAAATCCCACTACCCTTAGTAAAGACCCCCCCATAGATAGTAAGCCACCCCCACTGCTCCTCCAACACCTCTCCCCCTGTTCGCCTGTCCAATAAAATTAGGGCCTGGTGGTCTAGGGTGGGCCCCCCTCAAAAAAAAAAAAAATACTCTGGTGGTTTACGGGGCCCTCCAGACCCTACCACCTAAAAGAAGAGTCCATGGTATGGGGCAGTCTGGAGTGTCCCCCAGCCCCCAGGTCTAGGTAGTCACAACATCATCCAAAATGGTGCCGACTTGCCATTGCCCCTATCAAGTGGGTGCTATTTAGAGCTATGGTGCCGACTGGCTCGGAGCTAGGAGGCTACCTGGACCACCCCATACCACCACCAACTCTTTTTATTTATTTATTTTATTAGGTGCGAGGGTATGGGGCCACCCTCGACCACCAGGGTTTCTTTGTTTTTTTGAGGGAATGGGGAAGAGTTTTGTTATTCTTGGGCTCCTGGGCCCTTTAAGAAGCCTCCCATGGATATCAGGATGCGCATAGGCATCCCGCTGTCAAAGAATATCTACACCTCCTTGGAATACGATAAAGTAACATGGCTGAATTTTTTTCCTAAGCCTTGTTATTTTATTTGCATTGTATTGCCTATGCATTAGCTAGTTAGCATGTATTAGGACATTTTATGCATGCAAATATATGCAAAGCAGCTAATTTTAATAGGGGTAGAATATTATTTAAAAACACATGATATCTCTGTGATATGGCTATATAGTTTGATAAACACTGTTTAAGGCACATTGTAGCCATATCTCAACTTAGTAGATCTAGGCCAAAGAAAGATAACTGATAGAAGCACAAATATAATGGGTAGTACCAAGAGCTACTTCAGAAATTCCATGGATCATCAAGGAGAGGTGAACTCAAATATCCAGATGAGAGATTGATAATTGCAGCACCAAATAGTGGACTATAGTGAAGATGGTTCACAGCCAGCATAGATAAGAATGGTAAAATGGACAAATGCAGAACTGGAAACAGTTATACATCTCATCACTGGATGTGACATGTTAATGTCAGAAGGCCTGTATACAAAAAGGCATAACAAGGTGGCATGGTTTATTCATTGGAAACTGTGTAAACATAACATTGTTGTGATTACCTTGGACTTTCCTATTCCAACTAAGAGGAAGACTGATGCTAGAAAACTGGATTTTTATGGTGAAGGAGAAAAACACAAGAATGGCATTGTTGGTTAGAGGTGTCAATTTCCTGTGACTGTTCTGTGGATTGTATGGAGAAAGTGAAGATCCTTAAGTACCAAGAGATGCAATTAGAGACCAAGAAAATGTGGCAGAAAGATTTATTTATTTATTTAACATTTTTCTATACCGAACTTCATGACAAGCTTCATATCAGGCCAATGGCACAATCAGGCCATTGGCCAATTGTGCCATTGGCCTAATGAATAATTTTCAAGCGCACCTTAATTTGTTGCCTATAAAAATTACACACTATGAAGAAAGCTTTTGATAGCATACCACAGTCTTGGGTAATTAACTCCTTGAAATGGATTGATTGCATACATCAAGTTCACCATGAAAATGTGGCAGATTACATTTCATCTGAATTATGAAGACGTGCTGGCAAGCTGGCTGGAAAATGGCCTCTTAGCTTGGTCTCACCTCATTGCACACCAAACAAGACCGTTTTGCCTCACTATGTAATGAGAGAGATTTCAAAAAGCTCCAAATAATATACAGCATATAAAGACCCCTGAAAAAAATCTCACTCTGGTTGGATGAACATCATGATTGAATTTTGGATGCTGTTGCTAGAAGATGGTGGTGGCTTCAGGTTCTTTACAGTTGCTTGCAGAGGTTATGATGGAAGTCCTGGCATTGGTAAGCATTGTGGATTAGCCAACACCTTGAAAAAGATGGAGTGAGAGCCAGGACTGTATTTGTGAAGTTGGGTGTCTGGCCTTTGTGAGCTGGAGAATTTCTCCTATGGTGTGGGGAGTTTGCTGACACTGAATTTGAGGCCTGGGCTGACAGCATTGGAAGTTTTGATAGCAGTGTTCCTGTAACTTAACTTGACAGAATCTGGAGTCCGGCAGCAGCAATTGTGGTGGTTGACTGATGAATGGGGGAGAACAGTGTTGGTTGATGCTGGTCAGCAAAAGCAGCTTCCACTGGAATGTTGAGCAGGGGTCAAGCAGTTGGAAGGGCCTGAGTTAGAAAACAGACAATAAAAGCATAAAAAGTAGCATGCTGGCTCAGACCAAAGTCCATCAAGCCCAGTATCCTGTCTCCCACAGTGGCCAATATAGATCACAATTACCCAGCTGATCCCTAATAATTGATCTGATTTGTTTGTATCTCTCCTACAGGGTAAGCTGGCTTTCCAAAGTTTACTTGACTAATAACTTTTTATGGCTTTTCCTTCAGGAATTTGTCCAGTCCTCTTTTGAACCTCATCATGTTAGTTGCCTTGACCACATCTTCTGGCAATAAATGCAATAGCTTGATTGTGCACTGAGTTGAAAAAGTATTTCCTATGATTTGTTCTGTCTCTTTATTTTGGGGGATTCCTTTTGGGTTTGTGGGCAGGGTTCAGAGAGGTTGTGGTAAAGATTTTCCTATTTGAGGAGAAAATTAAAATTCTGAAAATATGAAGTTATATCAATATTGTTTGATATGCATAAGAAGTAATATTCATTGCATGTTTTGTATAATTATTTTTCAATAAAAAGTTTGAATATTAAATCTCCTAGTGGCAAGTTTCATGGATTGACCCTAGTCCTCGTGTTATTTGAAATGGTAAATAACTATTCCCTATTTGCCCGTTTCACCCTACTCATGATTTTATAAATCTGTCATATCCCCTCTGACCTCTCCTTTCCAAGCTAAAAAGTCTTACTCTGTGTAGCCTTTCTCCATAAAAGATCTTTTCTATTTCCTATTATTTTTATTGCCCTTCTCTGTATTTATTCTCTATCTGCTATGTTTTGTTTTGTTTTTTTTTGATGGGTGACCAGATCTGCACACAGTACTCAAGGTGCAGTCGGGCTATGGATCTCTATAAAGGCATTATGATATTCTCAGTTTTGTTCTCTATTCCTTTCCAAATAATCCCTAACATTCTATTTGTCTTTTTGAGCACCACTGCACACGAGTTGAAGATTTCAAGTATTGTCTACAAGAATTCCAAGTCTTTTCCCCTAATGATTACTCCTAACGCAGGATCCAGCATTGTGTATCTGTAGTTGGGGTTATTTTTCCCTTTGTGTATTACATTGCATTTATCCACATTAAATTAAGTTTGCCTTTTCGATACGCAATCTCCTAGTCTCACAAACTTCTGCAATTCCTCACAATCTTCTGCTGTTTCAATGACTGAAAACAATTTTGTATTATCTGAAAATTTGGTAACTTCACTCGTTTGTTTCTCCAGATCATTTTTTGCACATGCTAAATGTCATAAGTACAGACCCAGAGGACTCCACTAACCAGGTTTCTCCATTTGGAAAACTGACCATTTTGTCCTACTCTCTGTTTCCTATCTTTTATCCAGTTCCTAATCCCCAGTAGGACATAGCCTCCTATCCCATGACCTCCCGATTCCCTGAGGAGTCTGAGGGACTGTGTCAAATGCCTTCTCAAAATCCAAATATACTATATCAACTGGATCATCTTTACGCTTGTTTATTTACACCTTCAAAAAAAATCTAGTAAATTGGTAAGACAAGGCTTCCCTTTGCAAAAAACATGTTGACCCTCTTCTCCATTAAACCCTGCCTAGCTATGTGGTCAACACATAAGAACATGATGCACCTAGCAAATATTCATAACCACATAATTCATACAGAAACCAAATGAAATAAAAAAAAAACCAAAACCCCAATAACTCAATTTATTAAATCAAATATATCTAATATATCTATTGTACCAAAAATCACACTAGCCCTAATCATAACCAGGGCCAGTGCTAGTTTTTTTGCTGCTTTATGCAAACAATTATTGTGCTGTCCCCCTCCTCCCCACACACACACAGTTCATTCATTCTCTGTCCTGAGTCCACAAAAAAAAAAGCCTTCAGTGATACAAACTTTAAAAACTGCCCCCCCCCCCCCCCCGTACCAATGGCTGGTGTAAGGGTATTAGGTGCCCCAGTCGAACCTTATAGTCTTCACAACACCCCCCCCCCCCCGCCAACCGCACACACACATCTCATTCCACACACACAGTTAAGAGTTATGCATTTATATTTTACATGAAAAATATCAAAGTATAGTATTCTGAGGTACAAATATCACTTACATTATATTTACATGCACTGCTGTGATGCCAACCAGAAATCCCTGCAAAAAAGACACTTGGAACCCATATGGTATTAGGCCTGTTGTGATGTGTGTTGGGTATGGGCTTGATCCTTTGAAAACCTGAATACACTTCCTGTTAGGAAAATGCCTCACCTCAGTCACACATGCAGAACATAAACAGACACTCACCAAATATAGAATAGAGCAACCATAAAGTAGAAATACAAACGTGCAGACAAACACTGAACTGGAAACCACAAGAAGCCAGACACTCTATGCTGTGCAACAATGAAAAAACAGACCTCTCTCTTTCACACACATACACATGCACTGTAGGCAAGCTCTCATTTACATACACACATACACTCTGTAGGCATGCTCTCTTGTATACACACACACTCCAGGCAGGCTCCATTCACATCCACTCAAATCCCAGGCAGGCTCCCATTTTCTCACACCCCCTGCTCATCCCAAGAAGTCTCCTATGCATGTATGTGCACACAAACACATCCCAGGCAGGCTCCATTCACTCACACAGACACACACACACCCATCCCAGGCTGCCTCCCATACACACACACACACACCCCAGAGGTGGCCTCCCATAAACACACACACCTATCCCACGCGGCCTCTCATACACACCCACACCCATCCCATGCGGCCTCTCATACACATGCACACACACACACCCATCCCTTGCGGCCTCCCAGATTATTCATCTATCACTGCTCCTCTTACTGTTCTCACCAGGAAAGGAGCTGATACTCTAATCTGGATGTCAGAAGCGATTCAAGTCTTTCAACAGTTTAAAGATGCCTTCTTGTCTGCTCCTGTACTTCAATGTCTGGACGTCTCCAGGCCATTCTAAGTAGAGATGTTGCACCAGTCGGTCGCTGGCGGCTATGACCTATGCTGCTCACCTCCTTTCTCTGCTCAGGTCCAAGTCTGGGCAGAATGGCTGCCTCCGCTTCCACACAGCGTGTGGAAGCGGAGGCAGCCCTCAGGGCGTGCCCGGGATGGCATGGGCGCTCCCGGCTGCCATCTTCATCCGAGGTTACTTAGGCACATCATGGCGGGAACCGCGGGGGCGTCTCCACTGCATGAAGTCACCCGCTCACGATACTTAAACCCAGCTGACCATCTGAGCTACGAGTTAGCAAGGAATCTCATCCTGCTAGTTCCGCTACCATGGGACTTCCTCACTGACTACTGGGTGACCTAGGTACCCGCCCCTCAGGGGCCTTGCCGCACTCAGGGCTATCCGCTTCTCGGAGAGCCATCTCTCTCTCTTCTCATTTCAGTGAGTTCCTGCATCATTCTCATCTACTTCTGCTGATCCTGCTCCAGCCATTCTCTGGGCTTTGCCACCTCTGCCTCAACCTTCTCGGTGTGAGTACACTACCTTTGTGGCACGGATTCTCGGGTTACCCGCTTGAGGACCACTACCGGATCCATCTTGTCTTCTGCATTCTACCAGCGGCTTCTGGCCTACCCCGTGCTGCGAATCACTACCGGGACAGCACAAGCCAGCCTAGATAAGGTATTCACCAGACCTCTCTGCGCTATGGAGTTCTACTGGACTGATCAGCTACAGTACAGACGCGTTACGCTGCTCTTCAAGACCTATTGCTGTATAATAAAGTTGTTTTCCTCTGTTGTCAACTCTACTTAGAACTTGCCTATTAGGGTAAGGACCCACAGGGCTCCTCCCTGTGGGCGGAGTCTTTACTCGCCTCGACCTAATGGCTCACTATTAAGTTCAAGACATACCGAACATAACAGATTGCTAACTCCATAGACCCGGCTCAGCTCTCAGCCTTTCAGGCCATTCCTAGCCTGGCCCAACGGATCACCGAGCAACAGAGGTCTCTCAACACTTTGACTACAGCCTTCAACCAGCTGAATTCCAGACTGACGGACACTTCTAATTCCAGCATGACTTCTTCAGCCCCGGTGGTCACCGGGCGTACTACAGTTCCTCTGCCAGCCCCCACATGTTTCACTGGAGACTCCCTGTTGTGTAGGGCTTCATCAATTAATGCTGTATGCATTTTTCTTTGCAACCAACTTATTTTCCTACAGCTACTACCAAGACTACCTACATTTTATCCCTGTTGGATGGGAAAGTCCTGGCATAGGTGTCACCCCTTTGGGAGCGCAATGACCCTATATTAAATGACTTGCCTGGGTTTCTGGCTCTCTTCAAGTCAGTTTTTGATGACCCTGCTCTCCAGTTCAGCGCTCCTGGATCTACAGCAGGGAACCAGACCACTCCAGGACTACATAATTGAATTTAAGACTCTGTCTTCTGAACTCCTATAGGACTCAGGTTGCCTAAGCGTGATTTTTTAAGAGGACTAAAAAAACCTAAACCCAACCCCCACACAATATCGACTCCATACCTACAAGTGACATAAAAAAAAACCAGCCAACACAGTCTCCCCAACATTAGCTAAGATCATAAACCTATCCTAGATGAAGGAACAATGCCAGATATACTAAAAGGAGCAATTATAAAACCAATCATAAAGAAAAAAAACCAGTGACCCCCCCCTGAATCATGAGTAACTACCACCCAGTCTCAAATCTTCCCTTAATAGCCAAATTAATAGAAAAAATGTACAAAAACAGCTAGCGAGACAATAATAATATACTGTATCTGTCTGTTATTATTTGTGATAATTGTGGGTGGATCCTTGGGCCGGTGGCAGATGACCACACCCATGCAGGAAGATCCCAAGAGGGGCCACCGGTCAGGCTCAGAGTTGGGAGACAGACACACACTAGATCTTTTATTAAACTGTATAGTGAACCCCCAGAGGTGGCAGTAGTGAGCTGGAAGAGCCTGGCGGGGCTGTAGTCCCTCAGGCACTGGAACAGCGATCCCAGGATGGCTGAGCTGTAGAGAAACTGAATATAGTGAGTAGGCAGATTATGCAGAGTTCAGGAACAGAACCTTGATGGTAACACTCACACCATAGTCTCTTGAAGCAGCCCAGGGGCTGGAATGAAGTAGGCCCTCAAGGAGTGAGTACCTGGTTCCAGGGAAAGCTCTGAGAGAGAGATGGTGACTTCCTGGTAGAAGGTATATTCGGTAGCAGGTCCGGGAACGTGGGCCCTCGAGGAGCGAGTACCAGTTCCAGACTGCAACCTGAAAAGCAAGAGAGAGAGAGAGCGAGGCCCCCGAGGAGTGGGTACCCCTGGTAAAGTCCAAGGAGGCAGAGTAGCAAGATATGTGGAGAGCGAATCCCATCCACAGCGATACCTGGAGGAAGCTAGGTAGGAAACCCTTTGCTAACTCGATTAGCTAGCAAAACAAGAGACCTTAAATATCTGGCGATGATGACATCATCTCAGGGGGACGCCCCTGAGGTTCGCGCCACAGCTGGTACTAGAGTCGGGGGCGGCACCACGCACGCCCTTAGGCCTCAGGAGAACATGGCGGAAGGCAGCGTCTAGCCGGTCCGGGGATGCCGGCAAAATGATGCCACGGCAACCAAACTTCCATCAACCAAAGAGGGAGTCGCAAAAGAGGTAAGGTGGGCGGAGTGGAGACGTCAGGCAGCGACGGTCGCAACACCGTCACAACATGGATTTCGCAAACACTACAGCACAGAGACACTACTCTCACTAACAGATAACATTCTAAGAGGTTTTGATAATGGTAAACATTACATTCTAATAATGCTAGATTTATCATCAGCCTTCGACACAGTAAACCATAAAATACTACTAAAAAGACTAGAAAAAATTGGATTATACAGCAAAACAATAAACTGGTTCAATTCATATCTAAACAATAGGTTCTTTCAAGTTCAGATAAACAAAGTATTATCAGAAAAAATCAATCTCGAAACAGGAGTACCGCAGGGATCAACCCTATCTGCAACCCTCTTTAACATATAAAGACTGCCCTTATGCCATCTGCTAGCAGGACTGGGAATTATACATTATATTTATGCAGACGATATTCAACTAATTCTTCCAATCAATGACACAATAGAGAAAACATTAAACCTAGCTAACATGTACCTAGACATTATTAAACAACTGCTAAACCGAATGGAACTGGTGATTAACATTGAAAAAACAGAATTTCTACACTTAGGGCCGGATTTTAAAAGGGTTACGCGCATAACCCTTTTAAAACGCCCCTGCGCGTGCTGAGCCTATTTTGCATAGGCTCGGCAGCGTGCGCAAGCCCCGGGACGCACTTAAGTCCCGGGATTGCAAAAAGGGGCAGTCGGGGGCATGGCCAGGGGGCATGGTGTTGGCTCGGGGGTGTGTGGGTGGTCCAGGGGTGTGGCCAAGTGCCCCGACACAGCGGCCTGTGTCGGGGCCTGCCACACCAGCAGACAGCCGGCGCGCGTAAGTTACTACTGCCTGGAGGCAGGCGTAACTTTTCAAATAAAGGTAGGGGGGGGTTAGATAGGGCCGGGGTGGATTAGGTAGGGGAAGGGAGGGGAAGGTGTGGGGGGGGGTGGAAGGAAAGTTCCCTCTGAGGCCGCTCCGATTTCGGAGTGGCCTCAGAGGGAACGGGCAGCGCGCGCAGGGCTCGGCGTGCACAAATGTGCACCCCCTTGCGCGCGCCAACCCCGGATTTTATAAGATATGCACGGCTACGCGCGTATCTTATAAAATCCAGCGTACTTTTGTTTGCGCCTGGTGCGCAGATTTATAAAATCTACCCCTTAGAGCGGAAAAATATCAAAATCATTCAAACTCAAAACCAACCAGAAAATTGAACTAGCTGAAAAAGTACGGAACCTTGGAATTTATTTATTACTTATTACGTTGCTATTTACGGGCTTTCATTGTTAACCCGAGCAGCCCCAAGTGCCTGTTCTCTCTCACTTCCTTGCTATTTCTTTGTTCCTTGCAATCCCTCCCCTTATTCCTGTTCATTGTAATTTCCACACTATAGTTCTACTGTAAACTGATATTATGTCCCCACTAATATCGGTATAGAAAAGTTTATAAATAAATAAATAATGGACCCAGAAATCAATCTAAAACAGCACATATCACTGAAAGTAAAAGAAGGCTATGCAAAACTCATGATCCTCAGAAGGCTAAAACCACTACTAACACCAGATCATTTCAGAACTGTACTTCAGGCACTAGTCTTTTCCAGCACTGACTACTGCAATGCACTTTTACTAGGACTCCCGAATACAACATTAAGACCACTTCAAATACTACAAAACACAGCAGCCAGAATACTAACTGGAAAAAGAAGGAGGGACCATATAACAAACTCTAGCAGAATTACATTGGCTACCCATAGAACACAGAATAAAATACAAAGTCTTATGTATCATACATAAACTAATACATGATGAAAAAGCGGACTGGCTAAACACAGCATTACGAATACATGTCCCACACAGAAACCTTCAATCAGCAAACAAAGCTCTCTTAACCATTCCTTCAGTAAAGACAGCAAGACTAACCCAAGTGAGAGAAAAGGCTTTATCGTTAGCAGACCCTTCACTATGGAACACAATGCCCCAAGAGATCAGATTACAAAGAGATCTCAAAACCTTTAAAAAAAAAAAGTTTAAAAACATGGCTTTTTAAAAAAGCATTTTCTAAAGAGACCGGAGAATAGAAAATATACAGGAATAGGCAGAAGAGCGCCAGCACACAGCACTATTCTCAAAATGTGCATGATAATACTAACAACTCTATTTCACAACTAACGTAGTAGTAAAGCACAGAGACTGTGAATTTTACCTGTGATTAGTACCTTACAGGTACACATGGTCAGGACCTACATCACTAAACAATTGATTGTCTTTTATGATATATTGTATCAGAATCTATTTGGCACTTGTCAGAATGTTCTAGTGTACACATTCACCTAATTTAATTTATGTGCCTACATGTAAACCGTTGCGATGGTATATAATTTAGCGACGGTATAGAAAAGATTTTAAATAAATACTTAATTCCCGCATTAAGGATGAACTTGCTGCCCGGGAGTTACCAGACTCTCTAAGTTCATTGATGGACCCTGCTGGGCGAATTGATCACCGTATACAAGAATACTCAAATGAGGTAAAACCTCCGAAGAAACCTGTAGCCAGTGGCGTCCGTTCCCGGAATTTACCGCCCACTCCAGTTCAGACTACACCTAGCTCAGAAGAAGAAGATGAACCTATGCAATTAGGCCGTAGTCATTTAACTGCAAAAGAGAGGCGCTTTCATAAGAAGATGGGCCTGTGCATGTATTGCGGGAAGAATGGCCATGCAGTTTAAACCTGCCCTATCTGTCCAGGAAACATGCAGACCTAGGATCTGCTGGAGGACTCTTCCTAGGTCTAACTGCTCCTTCTCCTCCACTGACTCTTCCTGTATCTACCATCTCTGGGCCTCTCAAATTCACTACCCAAGCCCTGATCGATTCTGGTGCTGGTGGGAACTTCATTCTCAAGAAGTTAGTTGAACGCTTACGACTGCCAACTGAGCCAGTACCCACTCCACTCCTCTCATCCATTCATGGTGAACCCTTGCCCGGAGAGGTTACGACCACCACTCAGCCTGTCTGCCTCCGCACGGGATCCTTACATACTGAAACCATCACCTTCCTGGTTCTCGAAAAAGCCATCCACCCTGAGGTGCTAGGCATACCCTGGCTACAAGAACACTTTCCTCAATTTGATTGGTCTACTATGGAACTTTCTCAATGGGGCCTTGACTGCCATAAGCGATGTTTAAAAAAAAAAAATTACACCACTGCCATGTATGGCCACTACATCCACTCCTCCTGGTCTACCACCACAGTATGCTTCCTTTCAAGACATAATTTCTAAGCAGGCTGCTGACGTACTTCCACCTCACAGATCCTATGATTGTGCAATCAATTTAAAGCCTAATTCTGAACTACCTATGGGAAGAGTATATCCACTCTCCCTAATCGAAACAGAGGCTATGTCAGCTTACATCCAGGAGAACTTGCAAAAGGGATTTATTAGACCCTCCAAATCTCCGTCAGGAGCCGGATTCTTTTTCATTGGCAAGAAGGATGGATCCCTTTGTCCTTGTATTGACTAAAGAGGTCTGAATGAGATCACCATCAAGGACCGGTATCCCTTACCGTTAATTTCAGAATTATTTGATAGACTTCAGGGGCGAAGATTTTCACAAAACTGGATCTAAAGGGCGCCTACAATCTTGTTCGGATACGCCATGGAGACGAGTGAAAAAAGGCCTTTAATACTCGCAATGGCCACTTCGAATATTTGGTAATGCCTTTTGGCCTCTGTAATGCCCCGGCCGTATTTCAAAATATGATGAACAACATTCTACGGGACCTTCTGTATCAATGTGTGGTTGTTTATCTTGATGACATCCTCATTTTTTCCCATGACGTGCAAACCCACCAAGCAGATGTTATTACTGTTTTACAGCAGCTCCAGGATAACCATTTGTATGCCAAGCTTGAGAAGTGTGCCTTCCACCAAGAGTCTGTTCCATTCCTTGGGTACATTGTGTCGAGTAAAGGATTTCAGATGGACCCCTAGAAAATGAGAAGCATACAAGACTGGCCTCAACCTTCTGGAATCAAGGCCCTATGCCGCTTTCTTGGCTTCATGAATTTTTATCATTCTTTTATCAAGGACTACTCTACCTTGACAGCTCCTCTCACTGCCATGACAAAGAAAGGAGCTAACCCCGCTGAATGGTCTCCAGAGGCCATTTCAGCATTCTAACTACTAAAGAAGGCCTTCCTTCAGAAACCATGCTTACGCCACCCTGATCCTCTCAAGCCATTCATCGATGAGGTAGATGCCTCAGACTTCAGCATAGGGGCTGTACTTAGCCAGCACAGTGATTCACTCATTCTACACCCCTGCTCCTTCTTCTCTAGATGCTTCACACCAGCAGAGAGGAACTACGGCATCGGTGATAAGGAACTGCTTGCTATCAAGCTAGCATTTGAAGAATGGCGTCCCTGGTTAGAAGGTGCCCAACACCAGATAACAGTGTTCACTGACTAAAAGAATTTTGAATATCTTAGGCACGCTCAAAGGCTCAATCATCGCCAAGCTAGATGGTCTCTGTTTTCAACAGATTCAACTTCTTGCTCAAATATCGCCCTGCTGAGAAAAATGTTCGGGCAGATGCTCTCTCCCAGTCCTTCACTCCAGATGATGTCCCTGATGAGCCACATCACATCATTGACCTTGAGAAGTTAATGCTGGCTGCTACTCATTCTGTTCCTGCAGTGAAGACAGTGGTTCCCCTGTCTCTAAGGAGGAAGCTTTTGAATTGGGCTCATGACTCAAAGTTAGCAGGCCATCCTGGACAAGCCCGTGCCCTTGCTACCCTAAGGCGATACTATTGGTGGCCGTCTATGAGGAAAGACATGCAAACGTACATAGACCTGCATCTCCTGCGCCAGGCAAAAACCTCCTGCCAGTCATTCTTGGGGCCTGCTCCAACCTTTGCCCATTCCAGATGAGCTGTGGACACATATTGCAACTGATATTTGTAGTCGACCTGCCCCTTTCCAATGGTAACAATACGATATGGGTTACTGTGGACCAGTTCTTGAAGATGGTGCACTTTATTGCTCTTCCGGGATTGCCATCTGCTCCGGAGTTAGCCAAGCTCTTTGTTCGACACATCTTTCGTTTACATGGGATGCCGAAGCATATAGTATCTGACAGAGGAGTCCAGTTCACCGCCAAGTTCTGGAGGACACTGTGTCAAATTCAATATCTCTCTGGATTTGACTTCTGCATATCACCCTCAATGCAATGGGCAAACAGAAAGAATGAACAGAACTCTTAAGCAATTCATTCACGCATATGTCAACTTGAGGCAAAATGATTGGGCAGAGTTACTACCCTGGGCTGAATTCGCCTTGAATTCACATCCGGCATCTGCCACAGGATTCTCACCATTTCAGATTGTGTATGGTCGTCGGCCACTTCCATTACCATTGACTGGTACATCTCAGCTGCACAAGCTACGGCTGACGAAATTCATCAACTCTGGATCCAGACCAAGGAGCTTCTTCTTAAAGCTGGACAACGAGTAAAGAAATTCTATGATCTCCATCATCAAGCAGCTCCCCAATTTAAGCCAGGAGATAAGGTATGGCTCAGTAACAGATATATTTGATTCAAGCTACCCTCAGTTCGTTTCGCTCCGCGATACATTGGACCCTTCACCGTCCTCCGATGTTTGAGACTTTTGACTTACAGCTTGAGGTTACCACCCTCAATGAAAATACATAATGCTTTTCACGTTTCACTTTTGAAACCACTTATCCTATCCAAGTTTTCTCAGAAGACTCCTGATCCTCAACCCCTCGATGTCGAAGATGACACTGCCTACAAGGTAGATGATATCCTGGATGTGCGTAAAAAGGGGAAACACTGGGAGAACCTCATCTCCTGGGAGGGATACGGACCAGAGGAGAACAGCTGGGAGCCTGCTGCCAACATACTGGACAAAGAGATGCTACATCACTTCTACCTAGCTCATCCCAGGAAACCAACACCCCCAGGGAGGGGCCCTAAGAAGGGGGGGTACTGTTGTGCCTGTCGGTCACAGGTGGCTGCGACCCTATGCTGCTCATCTCCTTTCTCTACTCAGCTCCAAGTCTGGGCAGAATGGTGGCCTCTGCTTCCACATGCCGGCCCTCATGGCGTGGGCGCTCCTGGCAGCCATTTTCACCCAAGGAAAATTAGGGACGCAGTGCGTGCCTGCCTGCCATCCTTTTAACTACGTCATGGCAGGAATTGCAGGGGCATCCCCACCACATGACGTCACCCGCTCACGATACTTAAACTCAGCTGACCATCTGAGCTACGAGTTAGCAAGGAATCTCGTCCTGGTAGTTCCGCTACCTTGGGACTTCCTCACTGACTACTGGGTGACCTAGGTACCCACTTCTCGGGGGCCTTGCCACACTCAGGGCTTTCCGCTCCTCAGAGAGCCATCTCTCTCTTCTCATTTCAGTGAGTTCCTGCATTGTTCTCATCTACTTCTGCTGATCCTGCTCCAGCCATTCTCTGGGCTTTGCCACCTCTGTCTCGACCTTTTCGGCGTGAGTACACTACCTTTGTGGCACGGATTCTCGGGTTACCTCACTTGCGGACCACTACCAGATCCATCATATCTTGTGCATTCTACCAGCGGCTTCTGGCCTACCCTATGCTGCGGATCACTACCTGGACAGCCAGCACAAGCCAGCTTAGATAAGGTATTCACTGGACCTCTCTGCGCTACAGAGTTCTACTGGGCTGATCAGCTACAGTACAGACTCGTTACTCTGCTTTTCAAGACCTATTGCTGTACAATAAAGTTGTTTTCTTCTGTTGTCATCTCTACTGAGACCTTGCCAGTCGGGGTAAGGACCCACAGGGCTCCTCCCTGTGGGTGGAGTCTTTACTCGCCTCAACCCAAGGGCCCATTATTAAGTTCAAGACACACCGAACATAACAAGAGTTTGACACAACGTCTGTTAGTGCAGGGGCTGTGTTATCCCAGGCTACCCCAATGGGACATTACAATGCTTGTTCTCCAAGAAGTTCTCCCTAGCAGAAATATACTATACTGTAGGTGATAGAGAACTGTTAGCAATCAAGTTGGTCCTAGAAGAATGGAGACACCTCTTGGAAGGGGCCATTCACCTCTTTGCTATTGTAACAGATCATAAGAATTTCTTATATTTAAAGGAAGCTAAGAAATTGAATGCCCAACCAACTCGATGATCACTTTTTTTCAGTAGATTTGACTTCCACCTCATCTACCTGCAAAAATCCTCTGTCTCTCACTTTTCTGTACCTCCTGGGAAAGTTGGTAGTCCCCAAAAGACTCAGAAAGAGAGTGCTTCAATGGGTCCATGATTCCAAATTGGCAGGCTAGCCTGGCATCAAGAAGACCTTAGACCTGATCTCTGGATGCTACTGGTGGCCCCAGATTTCCCAGGATGTCTAACTATATGTTACATCTTGCACCAAATGTGCTCAAATCAAACCAATACATTCCTGCCAATGGGGGCTTCTTCAACCTCTGCCATGCCTGACAAATGAAATGGACATAAAAAAATATATAAATAACAAACAATCGCAAGAACAAATAAATGCAAAATCAAGAAGTTCACTAGAGAACCATAGCAGTCAGGAGCATAAGAAGAGAATACTTAATATGCCTGTTTAAATAATCAGGTTTTCAGCAAAGTTGTAAAAGCTTTGACTCCATCAGCTAGGCCCAATGCTTCTGGAAAGGAGTTCCAGAGAATAGGTGCTGCAATAGAGAGAAAGCAAAGTATCTAGTACTGCTCAGTCTGGCCTGGTGCAAAGATGGTACATCCAAGAGTCCCCTTTGTGATAAACGCAAATGGCATGTCGGACAGTACATATACAGCAGGGCCTTGCACCCTGGTGTAACAGAGGAGGAAATCAATTTAAATACAATGACTGCAATTTTGTACTGAATGTATTCAGTAATTTGGAGCCAATGGAGATCTATTAGCATGGGTTTAATGTGGTCACTTCTTTTACAACCTGAAATCAGACGGGCAGCCGCATTTAACAAAAGTTGGAGAGGTTTTAAAGTTGCAGCAGATAAAGCTGATAAAGATGGAATTACAGTAATTGACTAATGGCAGGATTGAGGCCTGTAAGATCGTCCGAAAATCTGGCTTGTATAAAAGATGTTTAAGGCCACACAAAACTCATAGCTTGTAGAAGCCAAACTTTAGTATACTTCTTACGTGAGGACGGAAAGAGAGCGAGAGCAAAGGATCTCCCTCTAATGGCCATACAGTGATATGATTTATCATTGATCATTTCTCAAAGATGGCATGTTTTGTCCCCCATGAAATCCCTTCTGTCTGCAGCTGCACTGATTCATGCCTTCTTCCAATATATCTTTCAGTTTCACGGTCTTCCAGATCATATTGTCTGTGACCGCGGAGTCCAATTTACTTCATGATTCTGGAGGGCCCTGTGTAAAAATCTGCAAATAAACCTAAGATTGTTCCTCCTCTTACCACTCTAAGTCCAATGGCTAGACAGAAAGGCTTAACCAAATCTTGAAGATGTTTTCCAAGCATAGGTAAATTAACACCACAATGACTGGGCTCCTTTATTATTCTGGGCTGAATACAGCTATAATAACCACTCCAGGGAGGCTGCTGGCTTCTCCCCATTTTTCATTGTATATGGATGGCATCCTTGCATTCTAGTGCCAGTACAGCTTTCCTCCCAAGTACCAGTGGCAGTACAAAGTTCAACCACCCTGCAAGAGATCTGGGAGCAAGTGCAAGTCCTGTCAACCAAGTCCTCTAAGGCAAGGGTGGCCAACTTCAGTCCTTGAGAGCCACAAACAGACCTGGTTTTCAGGATATCCACAATGAATATACATGAGATACATTTTCATGCATTGCCTCCATTGTAACCTATCATTAAAATCATCCATTGTACCTGAAGACTGGAGGATGGCTAATGTAACCCCAATATTTAAAAAGGGCTCCAGGAGCTATCCATGAAACTACAGACCAGTTAGCCTGACTTCAGTGCATGGAAAAATATAGTGGAAAGTATTCTAAACATCAAAATCACAGAACATATAGAAAGACATGGTTTAATGGAACAAAGTCAGCATGGCTTTACCCAAGGCAAGTCTTGCCTCACAAATCTGCTTTACTTTTTTGAAGGAGTTAATAAACAGGTGGCTGAAGGTGAACCTGTAGATGTAGTGTACTTGGATTTTCAGAAGGCGTTTGACAAAGTTCCTCATGAGAGGCTTCTAGGAAAAATAAAAAGTCATGGGATAGGTGGCGATGTCCTTTCGTGGATTACAAACTGGCTAAAAGACAGGAAACAGAGAGTAGGATTAAATGGACAATTTTCTGTATTGGGACCCTTAATTTTCAATATATTTTTAAATGATCTGGAAAGAAATATGATGAGTGAGGTAATCAAATTTGCAGATGATACAAAATTGTTCAGAGTAGCTAAATCACCAGCAGATTGTGATAAATTGCAGGAAGGCCTTGTGAGACTGGAAAATTGGGCATCAAAATGGCAGATGAAATTTAATGTGTATAAGTGCAAGGTGATGCATTTAGGGAAAAAATAACCCATGCTATAGTTACATAATTTTAGGTTCCATATTAGGTGCTACTACCCAAGAAAAAGATCTAGGCATCATAGTGGATAACACATTGAAATCATCAGGTCAGTGTGCTGCAGCAGTCAAAAAAGGAAAACAGAATGTTGGGAATTATTAGAAAGGGAATGGTGAATAAAACGGAAAATGTCATAATGCCTCTGTATCGCTCCATGGTGAGACCGCACCTTGAATACTGAGTACAATTCTGGTCGCCGCATCTCAAAAAAGATATAATTGCGATGGAGAAGGTACAGAGAAGGGCTACCAAAATGATAAGGGGAATGGAACAACTCCCCTATGAGGAAAGACTAAAGAGGTTAGGACTTTTCAGCTTGGAAAAGAGACGACTGAGGGGGGATATGATAGAGGTGTTTAAAATCATGAGAGGTCTAGAACGGGTAGATGTGAATCGGTTATTTACTCTTTCGGATAATAGAAAGACTAGGGGGCACTCCATGAAGTTAGCATGTTGCACATTTAAAACTAATCAGAGAAAGTTCTTTTTCACTCAACGCACAATTAAACTCTGGAATTTGTTGCCAGAGGACGTGGTTAGTGCAGTTAGTATAGCTGTGTTTAAAAAAGGATTGGATAAGTTCTTGGAGAAGTCCATTACCTGCTATTAATTAAGTTGACTTAGAAAATAGCCACTGCTATTACTAGCAATGGTAACATGGAATAGACTTAGTTTTTGGGTACTTACCAGGTTCTTATGGCCTGGATTGGCCACTGTTGGAAACAGGATGCTGGGCTTGATGGGCCCTTGGTCTGACCCAGTATGGCATGTTCTTATGTATTTTCTCAAATGTTTTCTATGAATTTGGTGAATTTGCATTTTTCTAGCCATTAATAGATTTAAAATAAATTTGCTCAGCAATTTTAAGTGAACCAGAGTTGATTTGAAAGGCTGCTGCAAGATTTTGGCAGCAGCATGGATAGAGAATGATATTAATGGCAAGGAAAAATTAGACAGCCCAAGAAGGTCTAAACTAGAAGAAAAATTGCTGTTTGAGGTGGATGCAGAAGTCTCTGTAGCTTCATCTGATGAGACCTTGCTGAGCAGCTCTAAGAGAAAATTCAATCCAGAGTAAGTTGCAGAAGTATTTCCTCAGATTTTGGAGATATTAAACAAGATATGACAACATTGTGGAATGATTTTCAAACAATATCTAAAAGATTAGGGGGATTTCAGTGAGGTGTGGCTCCCAAAGCACAATAAAATGGATAAAAAGATGCAGGAGCTTAGCAGACAAGTAATGGATCTTGAATCTTATTCCAGGAGAAACAATGTAAAACTACTTAGATTTTAAAGGGGTTACGCGCATAACTTATGCACGTAACCCTTTTAAACGCCCCCCCTGCGCGCGCCAAGCCTATTTTGCATAGGCCTGGTGGTGCGCGCAAACCCCGGGACACGAGTAAGTCCCGGGGCTTCGTTAGGGGGCGTGTCGGGGGGCAGCGCGACCGCTCGGGGTGTTCCGGGGGCCGTGTCGGGGGGGCATGGTACTGGCCCGGGGGTGTTCCGGGGGTGCAGCTGAGGCCTCCGGAACAGCCCCCGGGTCGGGTGATGGCGCGCCAGCAGCCCGCTGGCGCACGTGAGTTATGCCTGCCTCTGGCAGGCATAACTTTGTCAACAAAGGTATGGGGGGTGTAGATAGGGCTGGGGGGAGGGGAAAGGTGGGAGGAGGCTGAAGGAAAGTTCCCTCCGAGGCCGCTCCGATTTCAGAGGAAACGGGCAGCGCGCGCAGGGCTCGGCTCGCGCAAGTTGCACAAATGTGCACCCCCTTGCACTCGCGCCGACCGCAGATTTTATAAGATACACGTGGCTACGCGCGTATCTTATAAAATCCGGCGTACCTTTGTTTGCGCCTGGAGCGCGAACAAAAGTACGCGCAGGCGCACTTTTAGAAAATCTACTCCTTAGTCCCAGAAGAAATGGAACACGAAGGAGTCATCAACTTGGTAAAGGTCATTTTCCAAGAGCCACTGGCAAGAGGGGACTCTGATCATTATGAGCTCATAGGGCACTTGACCCCATTCTTCATAGTGACCAGAGACCTAGACAAGTTATAAATACATTTTTGAGGTATACTGCTAAGCAAGAGATATTGAAGACAGCTAGAGAGAAAGGAATGGGGAGGTAAACGTATTTTTCTCTTTCAAATTCTTATCAGAGGAATTGTGCAACAGAGAGAATTTTCGCAGCAAAAGGAGCATTTTATGAAGCATGATGTGTGACATATGTGTGGGAGTTTGCACCAGTCTTCCTCAGGTTTGAATGTCAGTCCAAGGAATGTAACTGGGAAAATCCTTCTGAGATTTTTCAGACTCTTGGTGGGGAAAAAAAAAAAAAGAAGGATTTCGGCATTTGAGGTCATAGGAATAATGATGGCAAAAGAAGGAGCTGAAGGAATTGTTAGATGAAATGTCATCCTGCTGTGAAATGGCTGTAGAATGGACTCTAGGAATAGTACTGATACGATGGGACACTTTGAGCATGGTTTGCTGAATGGCTGGTTGGCCTGGAAATGCCAGTTTCAGATGGTTGGGGGGTTGGGGGGGGGGGGGGGGGAGGGTGATCAGAATGTTAGTGTTTGACTTGATGGAGTTAAAGGGGAAATCTTAGTTGTGACCAGATGAGATGACAGTTCCGTAAATGGGTAGAGGGGGCTTATTTATTTATTTAATAGAGTTTTTGGGTGGGGATGATCATTCGTCCTCGAGATGCTTAGTTCTTATATTTTGTAACCAAATTCTGGCTGTATCAGGGAAAGGGGAAAGGTTGATTGCTCAAAGAAAAGAGCCTCTCTGTACACTGAGTTATCTGTCTGAATATAAAGTGTGATGGATAAGAGAATTAAAAGTTTATTTCTTTCAGTGTCTATGGTATTAATAGTCCAATTACATGGACAAAAACTTAATTTATATGAACCAATTACATGCCAAAATGGTATTGCTACAGGAAACTCATTTGTTTTCTAAAGAACATGAAAAATTAAAACAGGGCTGGGTGGATAAAGTGTTTTATAGTTCCTTTTCTTGTAAACAAAGCAGTGGCTATTCTGATTAGGAAAGCTCTTTCTTTTGAGAATGCTTGATGTATTTACTGATCCAGAAGGTAGATTGGTGATTACATATTAAAGAGGAAGGGAGAGCTCTATTTTTATTGTCATACTATGATCCTCCTAATGATGATATTTCATCCTTTGGACTATAAGCAGAGCCCCTGGTTTCCTGCAGCAGACTTTTCAAGATTCTGTGGCATGAGTTGTTAAATTCTATGGCTGATTTTTCACAATTCTAAGGTACATTTTCATAATTTTGCATATATTTGCAATTCAAATAATGTAATATGGGGGGGGGGGGGGTTGATTTATAAAAAATAAAATCACTTTCTGACATTTCCGACTCCAGTTAATTTATTTGGTTCTTTACTAGAGG
Source organism: Rhinatrema bivittatum (assembly GCF_901001135.1). Lineage (NCBI taxonomy): Eukaryota > Metazoa > Chordata > Amphibia > Gymnophiona > Rhinatrematidae > Rhinatrema > Rhinatrema bivittatum. The sequence continues at coordinate 449,961,975 of NC_042617.1, forward strand.
AAAAGGGGTCTTGGTGATTGGTACTAAGGAGGAAGGAGGGGAAGGGATCTGGAAATGGGGCAACAGGAAATTTCAGAGAAGGGAAACGAAGAAAGGATCTCAGGCAGAGGAATAAAGATGGGGGGAAGCAGGGAGGATAAAGAAATGGAATGAAAGGAGGGGAGAGAAGAGGACTCAGGAATGGCGAGGAGGGGTGAGAACTGGAGATAGGGGATAGAGAAGGAAGTAGGAAAGATTGGGGATAAGAGAGAGCCTGAGATCTCAGGAGAGGGAAGTGTCCTCCCTTGGCTTCAGTACTACTGTTACTACTACTTAACACTTCTATAGACACTGTACAAAAACATATAATGCATACAACTAATCAAGATCAACATACAAGGCAAAAGAGATTGGGAATTTCATTTATTAAGAAAATTGTTAAAAATGAATGAGGCTGTAAACAGGACAATCAGGGTTAAGATTTAAAAGCAGCCTCAAAAAGGTGGATTTTTAGTCAGGTTTTTAAATAAGGCAAGAGAAAGAGTATGATGCACCAGCTCAGAAAGTCTGTGCCAAGCATATGGTGCAGCCAGGTGGAACGCGCAAGTCTGGAATTGGTGGTAGAGGAAAAGGGCATAGATAGGAGAGTCTTGTGTGATGAGCAGAGTGCCTGCGGAGGGTTGTAGAGCAAGATAAGAGAGGAGAGCCCTTCTCTCCCCCTCACATTCCAACTCCTCATCCCTAGACTTTCAGATACTTGAATGGTTTTAATGATCCAAAGCCAATGACAAACATTTTCCATTGGAAAAATATCAGCAGAACCGGGGGTCATGACTTAAAACTCCAGCGAGGAAGACTCAGAACCAATGTCAGGAAGTATTTCTTCACGGAGAGGATTGTGGATGCCTGGAACGCCCTTCCGGAGGAAGTGGTGAGGACCAAATCTGTGATAAACGCTGTGGATCCATAAAGTCTTGAGGATGTGAATGGAATGAAATGAAGAGAAGAGGCATGGGGGTGGCTTGCAGGAATGATGGCTACTACCCTTATTCAATAAACATACACAAGGTTAATGTGACTCCAACATTGCTCTATGCTTCAACGGCAAGAGGAAATGTGGGAAAAAAGATCTGCATTCACAAATAAGTGTGAGAGTAGCTTGCTTGTTGCGGCAGTTACTACCCCAAACCAAATTAGCTTGATGCTTCACTTTCATTGCATATCCAAGCAGCTCTCTGCTTCAATGGCAGGGGGGAACAAAGAAAAGAGGATTTATATTCAACCAAGGACTAAATCGCACAGGCTGGAGAAATAAACGTGGGAGTAGCTTGCTTGTTGCGGCGGTTACTACCCTGAACCAATCAAGCCTGATACTTCACTTTGAATACACATACAGCGCAGCTCACTGCTTCAACAGCAGGAGGGAATGAAGAAAAGAGGATTTATATTCAGACAACAACCAACAAGGACTAAATTGCACAGGCTGGGTAAACAAATAGGCGTGGGAGTAGCTTGCTTATTGCGACGGTTACTACCCCTAACCATTTAGGCTTGATACTTCACATTGATGCAGCTCCAGCACAGCTCTCTACATCAGTGGTGGGGGTGGAAGGAAATTAGAACCAAAAAGTTACCAATAAGGGCCTGACCTCAGTGGTCAGAGTAACAGATAAGTATGAGAGAAATAAGTACGAAAGCTTGCTGAGCAGACTGGATGGGCCATTTGGTCTTCTTCTACCGTCATTTCTGTTTCTATTCTCTCTCTCTCCAACCTCCTCCTCCTTTCCATCCCCAATATTTTTATTGTCCCCCATCTGACTTGTCCATACACATATACCCAAGCCACCCTTCCTCAGCAACTCTTTTACACAAACCTTGATGCCCAAGTACCCCTATCACACACCCTCCATCTTCCCAACTCCCCTAGTCACACACCATCAGGAACCCATCTTCCCCTCCCACCTATCACATCCCCCATCCCATTTCATACCCAATCACATCCCCATCTCCTTTTTCTCTTATCCTCCCTCCAGCCTCTCCTTGCACACCCCATCCCCCTTTTCCCTTATTTTTATTTATTTTAAAGTATTTTTATCCCACACCCTCCACAGGTCCAGGTGGGTAACAATGTAACAGCATAAAAGCAAAACAAAACAATTATGTATTCATACCCTATCATAAGAAACTAAGATCAACATAAAGACTCTTCCTCGAGCATTGTTCTCTCTCTCATATCAATATTCAAACCTGTGCTACTTTAGTTGTTTAGATTTAGGCTTAACCTAATAAGATGGAATGACCTATGAACTTGCCTGCAGCATTCCTGGCTGGGCGGTTGCTACACTATCTGTGGTTGTTTTGGAGAAGGCAGTTCTAAAAAGGTGGGTTTTTAATGCTGCTTTGAAATCTTTTTTTGTTAGACAGAAGCCGATGGTGCTGTGGGAGGGAAGTTCCAGAATATTGGTCCAGCTTGTGAGCAAGCCATTTCTCGGGTAGATGACAGTCTGGCTGCGTGTCGGGATCTCTGAAAGGGACTGTAAGGATTATCAGAGAGCTCTGGTTGGCACATAAAGCTTTGGAGTACTGCTAATCCATGGTGAATTAATAATGCAAACTGATTCGATCGGGAGCCAGCATAATGTTTCTAATATGGGGGTGATATGTTTGTTTTTTTCATGTTAGTGAGCAGTCTTGCAGCGGAATTTTGGATTAACTGAAAAGGTTTGATAGTGATGTATGGAAGACCTATATACAGTATAATGCATTGCAGTAATTGAATGACATTAGAATTAGAGACTGGAGTACAGTTTTGACATTTTCAGGGTCCAACAGGGGCTTTAAATGGCATAAGAGGTGCAATTTGTAGTATGATGATTGAATAATGCTTTTCACGTGTAGCTTCATGGAGAGTGTAGAATCCAGGTGAATACCTAGGTAGCATGCAGTACTGGAGATGGGGATGGGTTGAGAATCAAATTGCAGAGATGGAGGGATAGGGTATGATTATGTTTCACAAAATCTTTTCCCTTATCCCCTCCATCCTCTTCCTGTTTCATAGTCACCTTATCCCCTTCCCCCCTCCATTCTCTTCTTGCTTCACAGTCACCCCATCCCATTTTCCCTCACACCCTCCATCCTCTCTCTGGTTCAGTCATCCCAACCCTCCTTTTCCCCCTCCATCTTCTCCCTGTTTCATAGTCATCCCATCCCCCATTTCCCTTATCTCCCAGCTTCTCTCTAACACAATCATTCCCCACACCCACACCAGCCTGTTTAATAAATATCCCTTCCCCTCCATCCCTCAGCACCAGTCACTGCAAGAAGGAGGTGGAGAGCAGCAGCACATCAGGCCACGTCCTACTCTGCTGCCCAAGCCCAACTGCTGCTTTCAACCACAGGACTGTGTAGTACCCTGCAACTGAAAACAAAAGGCAGGGGGGAAGAAGCTGCAGCCTAATTTGATGCCGCTTTTCTCCTCCTCCAGACACATAATGAAAGCACATGCAAGGGGGCTAACCAGGAAAGAGATTGGCATTGGCTTCAGTATAGGAAGAGGTTTAGTAGCAGTGGTGGCAGCAGGCCACAAAGAGGTTTGGCAGCAGGTACGTCCTGTCACCACTAGATGGCACAGCTCCCTGGTCTCCCACGGCAAGCCTGCAGGGATGAGTGCATTCTGCAGGAAAGGTCAGATTTTTCTGCCCTTCCATCAGCTGTGAAATCACAGGAGACCAAAGGCCCTGGCTGTAAATTACTTAAAATGAACACCTTGATCAGAGAGTATGTGTCTCGGGAGTCCGTGGAGGCGAAAGATATGACAGATGAATAGTTTTGCCAACTCTGGGGCTGAAGGAAGACCAGGTAATGCCACAAAGTGAGCCATCTTCGGAAATTGGTCCACGGTGACTCAAATGGTGTTGTTGCCACTGGAAGGGGGTAAGTCTACAATGAAATCCATGGCTATGTGGGACTACGGCTCACTAGGTGCAGGAAGAGGTTGAAGGAGACCCCAAGGAAAGCCTGCCAGCGGCTTCTGGCGAGCACAAGTGGGGCATGATTCTACATACGCTTGAATGTCTTTTTTCATAGTGGGCCACCAGTAGAATCTCTGGAGAGAGGAAAGAGTTCTAGCTTGTCCGGGTGGCCTGCAAGGAAGGAATCATGCGCCCAGCGGAGGATTTTCCTTCGAAGTGGTCGGAGGCCCACAGTCTTCCTAGATGGCACCGTGAGAGTGGCAGAGAGGAGAACTTTAGTTGGATTAATGATGTGCCGTGGAATGTCTGGAACATCTTCAGTGGTGAAAGAACGAGAGAATGCATCAGCTCGGGAGTTCTTATTGGCTGGGCGGTATCATAGTAGGAAATTGAAAAAAAAGAGAGACCAGCGGGCCTGTCTGTGATTAAGGCATTGGGCATGGTGTAGGTACTCTAGGTTCTTGTGGTCAGTATATACCGTGATTTGGTGCTGCGCTCCCTCAAGCCAGGGGTGCCACTCCTTGAAGGCCAGTTTAATCACCAGTAATTCCTTGTTCCCGATTCCATAATTACACTCAGCCGGGGAGAAGAACGAGCATGGGTGCAAGGTGTGATTGGCTGAATGCTGGCTGAGGACTGCACCAACACCGATATCTGAAGCGTCGACTTCAACAATGAATGGTCATCAGGGATCGGGATGACACAAGCATGGTTCTCGTAGGAACACCTCCTTGAGCTCCTGGAAGGCAGTCACAGCTTCAGGTGACCACTGGGAGGGATTGGCTCCCTTTCAAGTCATAGCTGTGAGTGGGGCGGTCAGTGTTGAATAATGGTGGATGAATGACATAATAGTTCGTAAAGCCAAGAAATCTTTGGAGTGCCTTAAGGCCCGTTGGTTGAGGCCAATCCCGAATACTCTTAGTCTTTTGTGGGTCCATCTGGAACTCATGGCTTGAGACCACATAGCCTAGAAAATGGACAGACTCCTGGTGAAAGGAACATTTCTCCAGTTTGGCATGTAACTGGTTATCCCTTAAGCACTGCAGAACGTTGGCAATGTCCTGGTGATGGCTCTGGAGGTCTTGTGAAAATACCAGGATGTCGTCCAGGTAGACCATGACACAACTGTAGAGCATGTCTCTGAAGATTTCATTCATCATATTCTGAAATACCGCTGGGGCGTTGCAGAGGCCAAACAGCATAACCAGATATTCAAAATGGCCATCGTGGGTGTTAAATGCGGTTTTCCATTCGTCGCCCTGGCGTATCCTGACCAAATTATACGCTCCTCTGAGGTCCAAGCTGGTAAATATCTTGGCCCCCTGGAGCCTGTCAAAAAGTTCAGAGATTAATGGCAAGGGGTAGCAGTCCTTCTGGGTAATCTATGCACAGTTGGAGGGAGCCATCCTTTTTTCCCACAAAAAAGAACCCTGTTCCAGCAGGAGATTTGGAAGGCTGATTGAAGCCTTTCGCCAAATTTTCTTGTATATATTCAGACATGGCCTTTGTTTCAGTCAGTGAAAGTGGGTAGACCCTTCCTGCTTCGAGCAGGCGTAACATTCGTGATAGAGGTGGGGGGGGGGGGGGGGCAAAGGAAAGTTCCCTCCGAGGCCGCTCCCGAAATCGGAGCGGCCTTGGAGGGAATGGAGGCAGGCTGCACGGCTCGGCGCACACAGGCTGCTGATTTTTGGCAGCCTTGCGCGCGCTGACCCCGGATTTTAATGGATACGCACGTATCTATTGAAATCCCGTGTACTCTTGTTCGCGCCTGGTGTGCGAACAAAAGTACGTGTGCGCGCAGATTTATAAAATCTGCCCCTTAGATTGTAAGCCCTCTAGGGATAGGGAAAAACCTTCAGTACCTGAATGTAATCTGCTTTGAAGTGACAAAATGCAGAATATAAAATAAATCTAAATAACTTGGGGCAAACCCACATACAGCGAATTACAGTAGTCCAGCCTGAAATTATTGAGGCTGGGCTAATGTTCTTAAATTCCCATGGGAAAGTAATGAAGTGACAAACTATGAAGATACCCAAATATGGTCTTACATAGCAGTGATATTGAGCAATCAAGTGACCGATGAAAATCAAACCACAAATTGAGATTTTGAAAGACTATCATAGTGGTAATTTAATTTGCCAGCCACTATAATCTTAAATTCTGGGCAAAGTCGCCCCTTGCTTCCAGATTTACCAGTTGAAGTCTAAGTGGGGGTTCTAGATGGTTTCCAGAAATGGATATTTGATTACAATAGGAGGCCACCCAGATTGGCAAATAGGGAGGTCTAAAGGTTTTAAGTGTGATGAATTATTACCTGGCAAATCAAATAAGTCTGGCTTTAGAGTGCTTTATTTTTGGAGAGAGCAAACAATAGACTGCAGAAGAGGTACAACTGGGTTCACTGCTGAGATTCAGGAAAAACAGATCAGAGTGGTAAAGGAACTGTTACTCCCAATGAAACAGTCATAAAAATGTGTGAGAATATATAAAAAATTAATTAAAAGGTTTTCAACACTGATACCAATTTGATTTAACAAGCTTTCCACACCAGGAATAAAGTCTCACATTTTCAAAGAACGAGATAAATATGATCAGAATATAGAGGACAGTTCTGGCATCAGAGAACTTTTAAACAGTTTGAAAATAAACATTGAAATATACTGATTTCCATGCCTTTTTTGCAGCTACAAAGATAAGATAGAAGAATGTTAAAATATCAATGATGAATGAGTTTATGGAGGTGGAGAAAATACACGTAGGCGATAACGCAACCAGAAGAGCAATTTCAAACCTTTACAATCTTTTGAAACCCACAAAACGTGGTTGCATGGGAAACTGAATTCAATTGTGAAATCTCAGAAGAACTGGAAGGCAATTTGTAAACAACAGGTAAACTAGCAATGTCATCAATTCTAGAAAATGGATGCAAGATCTAATTTAGATTGTATCTAACACTTCACAGACTGAAGAAAACATACCCACAGATATCAGCTGTTGCCAACAATGCAAAATGGAGGGAACTACGCCTGATATATATGAATATTTGGGAATGCTCAAAACTGTAACTGTTCTGGAAGGCAGTCAAGCAATTCATTTGCGATGCTGCTTTGGGAACCTAGACTACTTTTGTTAGACTCCCCAACAGAAAGAAGATCTTACCTGACCATTAAGCTGGTAGCACAATTATTAGTAGCAGCAAGAGTGGAGGAGTAGCCTAGTGGTGAGAGCAGTGGGCTACGAACCAGGAGACCAGGGTTAGAGTCCCACTGTCGCTCCTTGTGACCTTGGGCAAGTCACTTTATTCTCCATTGCCTCAGATACAAACTTACCCCCTCATTTATCAAAATGCGCTAAGGCGTTTTCGCATGCGTTAAGGGCTGATCGCATGCGAAAAGCCCCATTAACGCATGCGATAGGCCCTTACTGCATGCGAACACGTCTTTAACACATGCGATAGCTCCATATCGTATGGTGCGATGCAAATTTGAAAAACAGGAGGAGTTAGGGGCAGGGAGTGGGCTGGGTTAGCCAGTCTGCAAAGTGCTATCGCACAGACTTAACGTCGATTTTAACTACACCTTTTTCATTAGCGTTAAGTTGTGCGATAGCTTGCATTACGGGGCGGTAAGGTTTTATCGCATATCGCTGGTGCATATAGCACCAGCCTAGGGGAGAGTGAGAGAGGTTGAATGCAGGAAATACATCAGGTCTGGCACTTATTGCAAAGTCTGAAAAGGTTATCACAATTTGCACTAACTTAGCTCTTCACAGAGGCAATTAGTGCAAATTACGATAAACTGTATATTAGCATAAACCATGCCCCTTTCGCTATCGCATGCGATACTTATCGCATTTTGATAAATACAGGCCTTAGATTGTAAGCCCTCTGGGGATAGGGAAATACCTACAGTACCTGAATGTAATCCACTTTGAAGTGCAGAAAAGAGTGCAAAAAGCGGAATATAAATCTAAATAAATAAAAAGTACAATTGTGGCATTTCGGAAAAATCCTGATCCCGCAGACATTATTCCCTCTAACGTATTGTGGGCTGTGTGCGCACCATAGAGTACAAACTTGTGTGCAGCCCCCTTTGAAACACCAAGCTATTTTCCTTTTCCTTGGTGTGCATGTGTACCCATGCACACAGCTCACGGGCAACAGTGCCCTGTCGGGATCAAATTCTGATTAAAAGAAACAGAGTCATGCTCTGTGAGACCCCCCCCCCCCCCCCCAAAAAAAAAAACCAAACAAACTAGTATTCTCCAGGACTACCTATGACAGAAGCTAGATGGAGACCTTTCCTAAATATATTAGAAATAAGATGAGAAACATTAGAATCCAAATATGCACTGGTACAAGACCTAAACTCTGTAATGCACAAAGATCAATGAGACTCAAATTATCCAGCTTAAAAAGAAGTGGAATGGACAATAAGATACTGGCAAGTAGTTGTATTTTCCTTTTTTTTTTTTGCTGTTGTGTTATTTAGTTATTTTTATTTACAAGGGTTAAAAACAAAATATCCATGTTTAATAGACATTGAGGGTAACTTGCAAACAACTCCGTGCAGTGACAAATACACGCATATATGACCACTTGGAGATCTACGATAGTATTTTATAACCTGTGTGCATCATAAAATACACTTACGTCTACCCTGCAGCATACGTGTGTATGTACGCTTACACGTGAACACAGGCAATGCACTGAAACCATGTACTTTTTCTAAAATTAAAAAAATGTGCGTGTATTCTAAATGTTAAAAGAAAAAGTAGGACTCGCTCCCGGAAAACCCAATTTAAACGCGCATGTTGATGTATTCTAAAACGTTAACAGAATTGAAATTACCAGTTTGCCCAGTTCTTCTCCGGGACTTTGAGACCCCCCCCATTTCACCCAGACCCAGCCAATACTACACAAACATTGATATCAATTACACAGGATACTTAGCAGGTGTAAAATTGCACGCGTTGCCAAATGTACACATGTAAATTTCTTTTAAAATAGCAACTTACGCATGTAACTGTTGTCCCCAACCCAGATTGCCCTTACAACTGCCACTTTTTTTGTGCATGTGTATATATGTGCGTGAAACCCAAAACACGCAACTACTTTCAATGTTATAAATGGCAATTACGCAAATACAGGCTACTTATGCATGTATACACTAATTTTTACATGCACAACTCTCTGAAGATTACCTCCATTATAAGAAAAGTCATTTTTAACAATATTGTGGGGTTAATTTGGTAAGGGCCCTCACAGATTCAAATTCAAGCACCCACAGATTGTACACCAGTCTTCAAAAGGGAAAGTATATATGAACTTCCATTTTAAAATTATCCTTGCAAAGGTACTCGCACATATTTACACCTGTTAAATGTGTGTGGGCAAGTTTCTCTGATAAAAACAAAATACGCGTGCACTTTTGAAAATGTGCAAACCTCAACCCTGCCCCAGGAATACCTCTGCTCGCTGCAGGTAAAAGGAGAAATTACTACTTACCTGATAATTTCTTTTCTCCCTAGTGTAGACAGATGGATTCAGGACCAGTGTGCTATGCACCTCTGCCAGCAAATGGAGCCCTGCAGTGACCCCAGCCTGCCAGTATGCTCTTCAAAAGCAACTGTGGATAGACTAGTAAAAAACGATTAAAAAACAGTCAATCATTACTGTACTCAACCAACAGGAAACACTGACAGCGAGCTCTCCACTCCTAGAGACTCGCATCTGTCATGAATATCAACCAGTTCGGTGATGTCAGGGAAAATCCCTCTCTCAGTTGATCCTCCTGCAACCACCACTGGAAGTGAGAGCAGATTTCCATCAGCAAATGGAGCCGAACTGAATTGTCCTGAGACTGAGACTTCCAACGGGACAGCAGGGAGTGCTGAAGAGGATCCATATGCGCTCTCACCCACAGCACCACTTCCAGGGTTGTCGCCATCAGACTGAGTACCTGTAGATAGAACCACACTGTCGGGCATACAGTGTTCACCAAAAGATGCACCAACGACAAATTCCAAATCCGAACTTCTGGTAGGAAAACTGTCTTGCCTCGTGTTGAGCTGAACCCCCAGATACTCCAACGTCTGAGATGGCTAAAAACTGCTCTTGGCTAGGTTCACTACCCATCCGAGTTCCTGCAACAAGGAGATCACCTTGCATGTCACCAGGTGGCTCTCGTCCAGAGACTTAGCTCAAATCAGCCAGTTGTCCAAATACGGGTGTACTAGGATTCCATACCTTCTCACCTGTGCTGGCACAACACCATAACCTTGGAAAAAGTTCTGGGAATGGTGGCTAGACCAAAAGGCAGGCCAGAACATAACATGCCATACTGGGTCAGACCAAGGGTCCATCAAGCCCAGCATCCTGTTTCCAACAGTGGCCAATCCAGGATATAAGTACCTGGCAAGAATCCAAACACTAAATCTATCCCATGCTACTGATGCTAGAAAATAGACACTGCTATTGCTAAATCAACTTGATTAATAGCAGGTAATGGACTTCTCCTCCAAGAACTTATCCAAACCTTTTTTAAACTCAGCTATCCTAACTGCACTAACCACATCCTCTGGCAATAAATTCCAGAGTTTAATTGTGCATTGAGTGAAAAAGAACTTTCTCCGATTAGTTTTAAATGTGCCACATGCTAACTTCATGGAGTGCCCCCTAGTCCTTCTATTATCCAAAAGAATAACTGATTCACATTTACCTGTTCTAGACCTTTCATGATTTTAAACACCTCTATCATATCCCCCCCTCAGCTGTCTCTTCTCCAAACTGAGATAAGGAAGGACCTAAAAAACAAAGCGGTAATCGGTCTAGAGTAGCCACTGATTGAATCGCACCGGGCTTAAGCTTTGGTGAAACTAAGATTTTGTGGTGAGATTTTCTGCAGTCTAACTGCAGCACTCCATTTTGCACAAATTGTGGATAGAAAGATTTTCCTGAGTGAATATTTACAATACTAAACAATGTGCCTGACAACATATTCTATTAGTCAATTTTAAGAACCCCTGATGCAGCCATTAGGGCAAAACTCGGCCAGAGTCTGGCGGGTATTGTTATGCTGAATAAATTTTCTTTCCAAGGCATCAGTCTTGTTTTTGTTTCTTCTTCTCCAAGCTGAACAGTCCTAACCTCTTTAGTCTTTCCTCATAGGGGAGCTGTTCTATCCCCTTTATCATTTTGGTCGCCCTTCTCTGTACCTTCTCCATCGCAACTATATCCTTTTTGAGATGTGGTGACCAGAATTGTACCAGTATTCAAGGTGTGGTCTCATCATGGAGCGATACAGAGGCATTATGAAATTTTCTGTTTTATTCACCATTCCCTTCCTAATAATTCCTAACATTGTTTGCTTTTTTGACTGCCACAGCACACTGAACCGACGATTTCAATGTATTATCCACCATGATGCCTAGATCTCTTTCCTGGGTGGTAGCTCCTAATATGGAACCTAACATCGTGTAACTATAGCATGGGTTATTTTTCTCTATATGCATCACCTTGCACTTATCCACATTAAATTTCATCTGCCATTTGGATGCCCAATTTTCCAGTCTCACAAGGTCCTCCTGCAATTTATCACAACCCGCTTGTGATTTAATTACTCTGAATAATTTTGTATCATCTGCAAATCTGATTACTTAGTAGTCGTATTTCTTTCCAGATCATTTATAAATATATTGAAGAGCACGGGTCCCAGTACAGATCCCCGAGGCACTCCACTGCCCACTCTCTTTCACTGAGAAAACTATCCATTAAATCCTACTGTTTCCTGTCTTTTAACCAGTTTGTAATCCTCGAAAGGACATAGCCACCTATCCCATTACTTTTTACTTTTCCTAGAAGTCTCTCATGAGGAACTTTGTCAAATGCCTTCTGAAAATCCAAATACACTACATCTACTGGTTCACATTTATCTACATGTTTATTAACCCCTTCAAAAAAGTGAAGCAGATTTGTGAGGCAAGACTTGCCCTGGGTAAAGCCATGCTGACTTTGTTCCATTAAACCATGCCTTTCTATATATGTTCTGTGATTTTGATCTTTAGAACTTTTTCCACTATTTTTCCTGGCAATGAAGTCATGCTACCTGGTCTGTAGTTTTCCAGATTGCCCCAGAGCCCTTTTTAAATATTGGGGTTACATTAGCCACATCCAGTCTTCAGGTATAATGGATAATTTTAATGATAGGGTTACAAATTTTTACTAATAGATCTGAAGTGTCATTTTTTTAGTTCCTTCAGAACCCTGGGGTGTATACCATCCAGTCCAGGTGATTTACTACTCTTCAGTTTATCAATCAGGCCTACCGTGATTTGGTTCAGTCCATCTGAATAATTACCCATGAAAACCTTCGCTGGAAGGGGTATCTCCCCAGCATCCTCTTCAGTAAACACTGAAGCAAAGAAATTGTTTAATCTTTCCGCAATGGCCTTATCTTTTCTAAGTGCTCCTTTAACCCCTCGATCATCCAACGCCAATGATCACTATTGCCAAGCAGCACCACCACCGTTACCTCTCTCACTAAATCCTGTGCTCCACTGAGAATTAGATCTAAAATTGCTCCCTCTCTCATCTATTCCTGAACCAATTGCTCCATAAAACACTCATTTATTACATCCAGGAACTTTCTCTCTCTAGCATGCCCCAATGTTACATTTACCCAGTCAATATTGGGGTAATTGAAATCTCCCATTATTACTGAACTACCAATTTGGTTAGCTTCCCTAATTTCTCTTAGCACTTCACTCTCCGTCTCACCATCTTGGCCAGGTGGACAGTAGTATACTCCTATCACTATACTCTTCCCCAACACACAAGGGATTTCTACCCACAAAAATTTGATTGTGCATTTAGTGTCATGCAGGATCTTTATCCTGTGCCATCCCGGACATAAAGCGCCACCCTGCCTCCCAGATGCTCCTCTGTCATTGTGATATAATTTGTACCCCCGTATAGCACTGTCCCATTGGTTATCTTCTACCATGCCAATTAAATCTATGTCATCATTCACTGCTATACATTCTAATTCTCCCATCTTACTTCTTAGACTTCTGGCATTAGCATACAAACATCTCAAAGTTTGTTTTTTGTTTGTATTTTCATTCTGCTTTTTAATTGATAGGGATAAATTGGAATTTTTTAGTTCAGGTGAGTTTTTAATAACAGGCACATGGACTACTTTTCTTACTATTAGAACCTCACTGTTGGGATACCCTAATTCTAATGTGTCATTAGTATCCTTTGAAAATACCTTCCACAAAACCATGCGCTGCTGAGTGACTGTTGGCTTTCCCCTTTGTTCTAGTTTAAAAGTTGCTCTCTCTCCTTTTTATAGGTTAGTCTCAGCAGTCTGGTTCCACCTTGGTTAAGGTGGAGCCCATTCCTTCGGAAAAGACTCCCCCTTCCCCAAAAAGGTTCCCCAGTTCCTTACAAAACTGAATTCCTGATAAAACGGATAATGGTGCTCCAACACAGCGAAATGCTGAAAACTGTGTCCCAATCGGATGGGAATATGAAGGTAGGCCTCGGACAGATACAGGGATGTCAAATTCCCCCGACTGCATGGCCATTACCACTGAGCGCAAGGTTTCCATGTGAAAATGAGTCATCTGCAAATGATGGTTGACTCCTTTGAGATCTAGGATGGGACGAAAGGAGCCATCCTTCCTGAGCACAACAAAATACATGGAATATCACCCTGTAGTTTCTTGAGACGTAGAAACTGGAGCTTCAGACTGAGGAGCCTTGACAGCATATATTCCACTGCCTGCTTCTTCTGTAGAAAGTGGCAAGGAAACCCTATGAACACATCCCAAGCAACACTGCAAAATTCCAGCACATATCCTTTTTGATTCACCTCCAGGACCCACTGATCCGATATAATCTCGTCCCACCTCTGATAAAAGATAGTCATCCCGCTATCTCTTGTTCCTGAGAGTGTATCGGCAAACCTTCATTCTAAGGCTCAAGAGGATCTGCTACCCACACCTCGCTTGGGCTGTCTGGGACGAAAGGACTGAGTTCTGTCGAAAGACCAAGTACTCTGAAAGGTTAACCCTCTGTAGGGGCAAAGCTGCTTGGAACCCCTGAGACAACCCCTCATTCTAAAAGGGCGCTGTAAATGCTTATCCTCAGACAACCGAGGAACCAGAGATTAGCTCCCATTACTGGCCAATTTCTCCAACTCTCTCTCTCTCAAACAAGAGCAAGCCTTTAAAATGCTATTTCGTAAGATTAGCTTTGGAGGTTGCGTCAACAGGCCAATTTTGCACCCATAATTGATGCCTGGCCACTATTACCGAAGCCGCCACTCTAGCTGAGGTACAGACCAAATCACAGCCCGCATCTGCTGAAAAGGCGGAGGCGGGTTCCATAACTGCTCTGGATTTCACTCCAGAATCAGCAACCTCCTAAGAGAGAAGTAGACAAGAATGAGTCACTAGGGCACAACAGGAGGCTATCTGCAATGTCATTTCCACTGCTTCAAATGCTTGCTTAACGATAGCCTCAATCCACCTGTCATGCATATCCTTCAAGGCCGCTTCTTCCCGTCCACCTAGAGACAGCATAGGACATGCGCATCCACTTTCGGAAAGTGCAAATGCTCTCTCACCATTAGATCCAGGGGTTACAGGCCTTCCAATGTCCAATCCCCTTTGAAATTTGCCTCCAGAGTATCCCATTCAAGATCAATCAACTCTTGAATGGCTTCCATCACAAGGAAAAAAAACCCGAGGCTTTATGTAAGGAAACCAAAATGGGGATTTTTTTTTTGGCTCAGACATGGAATCTGCCCCAGGCACGCCCAGCATCTTCAAGTCTGGAAAATAAGGGCCGGCAGCTCATCTCTATGAAAGAACCGCAACATAGTCCTATATGGTTCAGTCCAGGAGGAATTTCCCCCATCTTCCAGAGAGACAGGGTTTGCCTCATCATCGGTGACATCTGGATTCCTGTCGGGAATACCCATAGCTTGCCAAGGTGTGCTTCTGCACTTAAACATAGAACCTGAAAAGAAAGGGCCACTGCCTGAGGACCTGATCTGACAGGATTGGGCGGGGCTGAGGACTGCAATCTTTGAAAAAAATTCTACCCAAGGAAAGGCAGAAGGATCCATGTGAAAACCAGAAGGCACTTGCGTGGGGCACCCTGAGCTGCCATCCCCTGCGGAGGAACCAGTCGAGGGAGTTCCAAAGCCAGGCGTTCCTCCGGACAAGTCCTTAACCTGGCCATCATCAGGCTGGGAAGAACCAAGCTTAGCAAAAATCAGGGGAAAATAATTCTCCTTGAGTCTCTAAGCAGCACTGACATATATTAGAGGGCACTCCAGGCTAAGATGCCTGAATAGGACAGGCAACACAGAAAGGCATTTAGGTTTCTTGGTCACCGGCACCATTAGTTCATCAGTTTGCTTAACAGGCAACTGGAGTAGTAACGAACATCGAAACGGCGCCCAGAGCATGGAGACTGGAGGAGGTCCTACACAACTCATCTGTCTCTGACTTTTTTTTAAACTTACCTGAACTCAGTCCTTCCTGGCTGAGAATTAAGATTGTCTCTGGCTGCGGGGGGGAGAGGGCATCTTCCATCCCCAAAGAGCTCGGCTTCCTGCACCCACTGCCTTTAAGCTGTACAATCAGCTAAGTCCATGCTGGCTGAAAAACCAGCTGCCAGACCAAGGCATACTTTGGAAGAACCATGGAAATCACCTCAGAAATTCTCAACTGGGGGAGGGACCATTTGGTATCACCACAGGAGAGTGGGGCTTTTACTTTTCTTTATAAAATTCTCCTTCTAAAATCTGAAGCAATCCCCAGTCGGGAGATACATGTCCACCATCTGCTGGAGACGGAGAATACTGGCAGGCTGATGTCACTGCAAGAGTATATATATACTGTGACATCAGTTTGCTCCATCTGCTGGCAGAAGTGCATAACCCACTGGTCTTGAGTCCATCTGTCTACATGCTAGGAAAGTATTTATTTATTTATTTATTTAGGGTTTTTATATACCGACTTTCTTGATACAAATCTGCACTTACAGGTCCTAAGCATGGACTTTTACCTGCAAATTGGGCAGGCAATTTTATAAAAACCCCCATTTCTGCAAGTAAAGCACTGTTTAACCTGAGGAAATAGCTTTTAAAATTGGCTCTTCCATATGGACAAGTTAGTTGTGCCTACATACAGATATACACTAGAAAGAAAGTGATTGACAGTTACCAAATGCACTTTATGTTAACTATTGACATCAGAAAAATTATAAAAATTAAAAAAAAAAAAGGGACTACCATGTGGAGTCTTGTGTTTTTCAGTTTGACTTCCAAAGAAAGATTTTCTCAAATTCAGTTCATTAAAATATTTTCTTGTAGGCACCATCTCTCCAAATGGATTGGCTTTGCACATGCCATGACAGAATTGAATCTCACTCTTAAACCAAGATATATTGGGTATGATCTCAATCTCCCAAATATACTGCTATTGCTTTCCTGTGTGGATCTTTTCAGAGTTGAGAGCCAAGTGAAACTTTTATTGCATTCAAGACAAGATTTCTCTCCTCTTTAACAGACTTGTAGGTGTTCAGCCATTTTTTCACTTTTTGTTCCTGGATAATCACAAGTCTTGAGGTAGCTGACTAACGAAACATTGGCCACATAGAAGCAAAACAGTGTCATTCTCCAAGTTTGCGCATTTAAGACATTGAAAATTTTGGGAACTGTCTACAGTTATATACTTGAATAAGCATTTTTTTTGTGACATTTATTCATTGTAATGTTTGAACGAGGGCATTTTATAAAGACTACTTCAGGAGGTTTTTTGGACAGATGATAAAAAATCTGGCTGCATATCAAACTGTCATGCAGCAGGCTACAATATAAAGCTGACTGCTTTGCAACGATCATCTGGGGTCTTTTCCTCATTAAGTATTAAGGGGTCCATTTTCAGCCCCTATGCAGCTCAGCTGGTTAGCCGAATAAACATACCTGGCTATCTTAAAGTTAGTCAGTTATGTCTCCTCGGAATGCCTCTTGCCCGCCCATGGAATGTCCCTTTCTTATCCAGCTAAATTCTATTACATAATAAGTCTAAATGGCTTTTGAATATGGACCTCTAAATATTTTATGAAAGAATTTACACCATAGATTTTCTAGAATTAAGAAATTAATTTATAGTGAGGTTTAACTGCATTGGTTTGTAATACTAAGGTACCTCATTTATTTCCCTTTTTTGATTTAAATAGTTTTCCATGTATTATGACAGGAATAAATCTAAACTCTTAAGCCAGGGTATGTTGTATATGACCTCAGTCTCTCAAATTTACTTAAGACCTGTATTGTGCTAAAGACAGCGTTCTTCTAGAGCTCATAATATATACAGACAATATATAAAAATCACACTTGAAGTTCTTTTTACTTCAAGTGTATTGAAGGAGGGACTATTTGTGTACCTTTCTGCCACATTTTCTTGGTCTCTGATTGCATCTTGTGATACTTGATGATCTACTCTCTATCCAGTGGTTTTCTGGTGTTATAGTGAACTCTGTCACCTTAACATGCCCAACAATGAGATGTGTAACCATTTTCAATTCTGTACTACATGACTTGAATCTATCCATTTATCTGTTTTGTTTTTACTATGTTTGCTGTAAACCACTGTCCTGTGCAGCAATTAATCTCATCTTTTGGTTTAATTTCATCTCTCTTTAGCCATTCCTGGGTCATATTTCAATCTACTTGAAGTTATTGAAAAAAAAACCAAACTGAATTTCCAACTATATTTATGCATTTCCCTTTGTTTTTTCCTTTTTTTTTTTGCTGGTCCAATTCTTTAAAAAGTTTTTCCCTTGGTTTACAAATTCAAAATGTGCTGTCTCTCAAGGTTCCAACACCAAATGGGTTGGGTTTCCCCACACCATAACAGGATTGAACATCACTCGTAAGTCACAGTAAATTGTGTGATCTCAATCTCTCAAATTTACTGCTATTGTTTTTCTGTGTGGGTCCTTTGATGCCTTTTCAGAGCTGATAGCCGAATGAAACTTGTACTACACTCAGCACATGTATAAGGCTTTTCTCCTGTGTGGATCCTTTGGTGAATTTTCAGAGTTGATTGCTGATTGAAGCTCTTATCACACTCAGTACATGTAAAAGGTTTCTCTCCTGTGTGTATTCTCCAGTGTCTTCTTAGGTCTGATTTTTGATTGAAGGTCTTATCACACACAGAACATGTAAAAGGTTTCTTTCCCATATGAATTATTTGATGAATTTTAAGGTGTGATTTGTATGTAAAACATTGTTCACATTCAGTACAGTTAAAAAGTTTGTCTCTACTATGAAGTTTTTCATGCGCTAAGAGGTTTGACTTCCTAGTAAACCTTTTTTCACATTCACTACATTGAAATGAGTTTTCTCCAGTGTGAACTCTTGCATGCCTTTCAAACTCAGTATTGCTTGCAAAGCTTCTCTCACACAGAGAACAATTTATTGATTTCTGTTGCACATGAAATGTTTTATCTACTATAAGGTTTGTTTTCACAGAGGTTCTTTCCTCACCTTCAGTACATGTAAATTGTTTCTCATTTTCATCAAATTGTTGGATCAATATGTGACTTGTATTCTCAGTGAACTCATTCCCACATTCAATTACTTCTTGGGATTCAATAAAATGTGAGTTTTTGGTAAAGGTTTTCCCCATATCAGCACTTTGCAATGGTCTCTCAGTCTGCGCAAGCTCTGAAAGGTGTTGGGAGTTTGCCTCTTGTTCAGTACGTGTGTTTGGTCTCTCTCCTTTTTGGGCACTTTCTTCCACCCTGGGTGGTGTTACTCTACTGCCACCTCCTTCATAGTCAGCAAAAGGATCTGGACTGCCACTGCAGGGATCCCCGTGTTTCCACTCCTCCCTTTGCTGCCCATCACTCATTCTCTGCATCTCATTCCTGAATCCATCATCTGCTGGATAAAATTAGAGTATGTTCATTAATTTTACAGCATTGGAGAAGGACAAATACAAGAAAACTTACATCAAATGTTTCTTAAAGGCTTTTGCTTGGCATGATAGTGATATTGCTTGCAGACAGACACAGGAGAACAACAGCACAAGAACAGACCATGTCTGATTTTATCCTTTGGTCCTGGCCAACTCTTATCTCCAGTCTCTGCAGCGTTTCCCTTCACTTTGGATTACAGTCAATAACCAAACACTGGACAGCCAAGCTGGAGACTGGGAATTCATACTGAGCCAGCATAAAGCAACACAATTCTAATGATTCAGTAATAAAAAGATGTAGCTGAAAGCAAGTAGGAAGATTTACTATCTGTGTAGTGTAAAATACTTCACAGCATACAGCAAGGATTTCATTATAAAAGGAGAAACTTACTTGATAATTTTCTTTTCTTTAATAAGGACAGGTGGATGAAGATGAAGACTGAGCAAAGCTGACGTCACGGTATATATACACACCTGCACTGACATCAGCACACCAGTATTCTCTGCAAAAGCCAACTGTGGACAAACTAACAAAACTTGATTATTAACAGATAACCATTCCAGCACTCAGCTAACAGGAAAACACCGAGCTCAGAAAGAGAGTGTAATAATACTAGTCTATGGACTGGAGTAACACTTAACAGTAATCCCTGGAATACGCAGCCAAGCAGGTGGACAATAGCACCACCATCCTGCAGCAAAGGGTGGGAAGGTGGATCCACCTGTCCTTATTAAAGAAAAGGAAATTATCAGTTAAGTAGTAATTTCTCCTCTCTTAGCATACAGATAGGTGGATCCAAAACTAGTGGGATGTACCAAAGCTACTCCCGAACAGGGCAGGAGGCTGCCTGCAGTTCAATTAACACCGCACATGCAAAGGTAGTGTCCTCCTGGGCCTGTACATCCAAGCGATAATGATTGGAAAAAGTGTATAAAGAGGACATCGCAGCACAGCAAATGTTGACGGGAGACAGCAGTCTAACCTCCGCCCATGACATTGCCTGAGCCCTAATGGAATGAGCCCTAACCTGACTAGGAAGCAGCTGCTCAGCATCCACATACACGGCCATGACTACCTTCTTAATTCAGCAGGCTATCATAGCCCGTGATACCGGCTTGCCCTATCTACTCCTGCCGTGGAGAACAAACAGGCGACAGTCTTCCCAAAAGGTTTAGAAACCTCCAAATACCTCAAGATATGCCTCAACATCCAAGGGCCGTAACAGGCGATACTCCTTCACATCGCTTTCCCTGTCCAGAAATGGCAGGGAAACTGACTGATTCAAGTGAAAATCCGGAGATCACTTTTGGCAAAAAGAAGGAACAGTATGCAGCATATTGCCCCCCCCCCCGGAGGCACCTGTAAAAACAGCCCCTAGCAAGACAAGGCCTGCAGCTCAGATACTCTATGCCCTGAAAAAATTGCCACAAAACACACTGTTTTCAAGGTCAGTAACCTCAAGGAAAGGCTACACATCAGTCAAAAAGAGGGGCCCACCAAAAAATCCAAAACTAGATTAAGACTCCACAAAAGGTACTGGTAACTGCAAGGGAGGACGAAGATCCTTCACTCCTTTTAAGAAATTTATTTATTTAACATTTTTCTATACTGAACTTCATGACAAGCTTCATATCAGGCCGGTTTACATCAAACTTAGGGATTAACTGAACATAACCATGTAACAGGAAGGCCGAAGCGCAGATACAAATAACAGGGAGAATGAACTTGGGGGCTAGGGTACCCAGGAAATAAAGGACAGAAAAAACTAGAGAATGAGAACGTATGAAAATACAGTGGCTGGGTCGGTCATTTAGTCTATTGGGCTAAATGAAAGAAATGAGCCATGTCTAGATGAGCCTGACTTCAGAAACAGGCAAGAGCTGCCACGTGTACCTTTAATGAATTAAGAGCCAACCCTTTACTCAATCCATCCTGCAAAAATTCCGAAATGAGCAGGATCTTAACCGAACGAGGAGTCGTCCCTCGATCTTCACATCAAGCCTCAAACACTCGCCAAACCTGCACATAGGCTAAGGAAGTAGAGAACTTTCTCGCTTGAAGCAAGGTCGCAATCATTGAAGTAGAATATCCATGCTTCAGCAACCAAGCTCTCTCAAGGACCATACTGTAAGACAAAATAGAGTCAGATCTTCATGAAAAACAGGCCAATGCCGTAGCAGATCCCTGCGAGCTGAAAACCTGAGGGGAGAGTACACCAGGAGCCTTCACAAATCTTCATACCATGGTTGTCTGCGCCAATCTGGTGCCATCAGAAGCACCATCCCCATGTGACTCTCGATCCTCCGAATCATTCTGCCCAACACAGGCCACACTGGGGAAAGGGACTCTGACCTGCTTCGTGTCCAACTGAACACAGAGATACTCTAGTGACTGTGATAGCTGAAGATTGCTCTTGGTCAGGTTCACTACCCAACCTAGCTCCTGCAACAAGGAGATCACCTTGCGCAAGACCCGAAGGCTCTCTTCCAGACTCTTGGCCTGAATCAGCCAGTCGTCCAAGTACAGGTGTACCAGAATCCTATCCTCTCTCAACTCTGCTGCCACCACCACCATCACCACCACAACCTTGGAAAAAGTTCTGGACACAGTGACCAAACCAAAGGGCAACGCTCAAAATTGATGACAATGCCCCAAAACTGTGAAATGCAGAAATAGTTGATGCTCTAGCCAAATGAGAATACAAAGGTATGTCTCGGACAAGTCCAGAGATGTCAGAAACTCCCCCAACTGTACTACCATTATCACTAAGCACAAGGTTTCCATGTGAAAACAAGTCACCTGTAAATGATGGTTGACCCCCTTGAGATCTAGGATGGGGTGAAAAAAGAGAGTCCTCCTTCTTGGGCACAACAAAATTAATGGAATATCGGCCCCTATTTTCTTGAGCCGTGGGCACAGGAACCACAGCCCACAGCCTGAGGATTCTTGACAACATTCACTCCACTGCTTGTCTTTTCTATGGAAGAGTTGCAGTAAGACACAATGAAAACATCCCAAGGAACACTGAGAAATTCCAGTGCATAGACATCTCTTATCACCTCCAGAACCCACTGGTCTGATGTGTTCTCGACCCACCTCAAATAAAAAGAGGGGATCCCCTATCTCTTGTTCCCAGGGGTGGGTCAGCACACTTTCATTGGGAGGCTCATGGGGGGGGGGTGCGGGCAGCTTCATGATCCGATCTTGTGCCCTTGTCTGGGCTGCCTGGGATGAAAGGATTGAGACCTACCCAAAGGTCGAGCCCTCTGAAAGGCCGCTCCTCTGTAGGATCGAAAACATTTGACTCCCCTAGTTCGACCTCTTGTGCTGAAGGAACACGGCATCCATTTCTTATCCTCTGGCAACTGAGGAACCTGGGACTCATCTCACTTATTGAACATTTTCTCCAGCTTGCTCCCAAACATAATATTATATATGCTCATTATTTCGATATGTTCCATGTAAACCGCCTCCCCGGCGATAGTTATCTCTGTTAAATGTGAACCGGAGTGATATGTATTGTATACAGGAACTTCCGGTATATAAAAACCAAAAATAAATAAATAAATAAACAAACAAAAGCGAACCTTTACAGGGCAATTTCGTGAGATTAGACTTCGAGGTTGTATCGGCCAACCGATTCCTCAACCATAGCTGACGCCTGGCCACTATTACCGAATCTACCCCTCTGGCCGAAGTGTGGAACAAATCGCAACCCGCATCCACCAAAAACGGTGGCTGCTGTTTCCATTACTGCCCTAGAATTCACACCAGATTCATCAACCTCCGGAGAGAGAAGAAAACAAGAGCGAGCCATAGGGAACAACAAGAAGCTATCTGCAAATTCAATGCCATTGCTTCAAAAGCCTGCTTAAGGATGGCCTCAATTCTCCTATTCTGTTCATCCTTCAAGGCCTCTTCCCCTTCCACGGGGATAGTCGTCCTCTTGGTAATGGCACACACAAGTGCATCCACTTTCGGAAAGTGCAATTGCTCTCTTGCAGTTGAATCCAAGAGGTACAGTTCTTCCATAGTTTGTTCCCCTCTAAAATTAGTTTCCAGGGCGTCCCATTCAAGATCAATCAATTCTTGAATGGCCGCCATAATAGGGAAGAATCAAAGCTTTATGCAAAGAAATCAAAATGGGATCTTGCTTTGGCTCAGACATGAATTCAGCCCCCGGTACTCCCAGCATCTTCAATGTCTGAGAAATCAGAGCTGGTAATTTATCTCTGTGAAAGAACCGCAACATAGTTCTATGTGGCTCCAATTCCGGAGGAATTTCCCCATCCTCCAGGGAGTAAGGATCGGCTTCATCATCTTTGCCATCTGGGTCCCTAGTGGGGAGACCCGCAGTACATCTAGGTGTACTCCAATGCTTACCCACAGCACCAGGTGTGCGCGAATCCGCTGCCTGTGATCCTGACCTGTTAAGATTGGCCAGGGCCGAGGACTGCACCTGAAGAAAAAGACTACAGACCTTGAAATTATTCTACTCCAGAAACAGCAGAGGGATCCATGCCAAAACGAGGGGGCGTCTGGCCTGTGCTCACTGAACTACCTTCCCCCGCTGATGAACCAGTTAGGGGAGCTCCAAAGTCAGGCAACACCTCTGGCAGCTCTTTTTCCATTCCTGCATCAGGCTGGGAAGAATTGGGCTTAGTAAAATCAAATGAAGGCAATTCTCCCTGAGCCTCCAAACAGCGCTGACACAAGTTGCTGGGATGCCCAAATATGACAAACAGCATAAAAAGGCAAGGTGCTTAGGCTTCTTTGCTATAGATGCCATCAGTCTGTCAGTATGCTCTAACCGGCGTCTGATAAGAGTTTGTCCAGCTGAGTCTGTGCTGCAAAAACAAGGCGCCCAAAATGTAGTGTCCAAAAATCAGGTGCTCAACACTGTGCCTCGATAAGCGCACAAAAACTAAGCTCCCATGAGACCAATCAGATAGCAGGTGTAAATAAGTGCTTGCGAGTGAGCGCCCAGGTAGAGACACAACTGGACGCACAGTTAGGCATGGACAGACGTAACTGAAGAGGGCAGCCTTATGCGCAGGAAAAATGTGGGGAAAACGCTGCGGCGGCCTACCACGTGGCAAAAAGACAAGCCTGAGAGCAGAGCCTAGCCAAAAAGCTGCTCAACACACCAGGCTGCCTACGTCCCCGAAGTTCACCCGGAAGCGAATGTCAGATCGACATGCTGAGCACGGAGATCTGCGGGGAGAGGAATCCCTGCATAACTCCCCTTCTCTCTTTTTTTTTAAATTACTCTTTACTTGAACTCAGCCCGTCCTGGCTGATTACAAGGTCGGTCTCTGGCTGCGGGGGGTCAGGGCAAGGATCTTCACCCCTGCGCTTGGCTTCCTGCACCCACTTGCCTTTCAGCTTTTTTTTTTTTTTTTTTACAGCTAAATCCATGCCAGCTGAAAAAAAAAACAGCTACTGGACCAAGGCACTCATCTGAGGAAGGGATCCAAAGATATCACCCTAAGGAATTCTCAACTGAGGGAGGGACCATAAGGTATCACCACAGCAGAGCGGAGCAAATAAATCTCCTTTTTGAAAATTTTTTAAGCAATACCCAGTCCCCAGGTTAGGAGATACACGTCCACCATCTGCTGGAGATGGAGAATACTGGCGGGCTGATGCCAGTGCAGGGGTATATATACCGCAACATCAGCTTTGCTCAGTCTCCATCTGCTGGTAGAGGTGCATAACACACTGGTTTTGGATCCACCTGTCTGTATGCCAAGAAAGCTTTTTTTTTTTTCTAATCTCTATTGTATCAGTAATAACCTCTCTTCCTTCCAGGTGGTCACTGACATGAAAGTCTTCCATTTTCAGGACCTCCCTTGTGGGGGGTCAAGACCGGAACCTGGACTGCCTATTTAACAAAATGGAAAATATGCTGAGTTCTAAAATAGTCTTGGATATTGACTTAAGAAAGCAACCTTGATCTGAAAACGAGAGGCTGGAATTCTCCGAGCTCTGAGAGTTTAAAGTCTCCCTGTGGAAGGAGCAGAGGATCCTCCGTAGCACTGTTATAAGAAGAAGCTTTTGAGGTCAGGTTACCCAGATTGCTGCAGAATATGCCCATTGCTGTAAAATCCCACCTCCCTACCCCCTGGTACTGCCAAGTGAAGGGGGGAGGCCCAACTTGGAGTTTCAGCTCTAGGCACCCTCTGCAAAAAACTGAAATTGGTGCCTCCCTCCAGTGAAAAAATACCAGCTTCATTCATGCCATCACCTGCAGCTTTCTTCTTTCCTTCCATCCATGTCCCCCCCCCCCCCCCCAACATCTTCAATCCCTGCTGCCATCTTCTACCTTTCCCTTCTTACTCTTACCTCCTTGTCCCTGCCCTGCCCCCCATACTTCCAATTCTTGCTCCCACCTCTTCTTCCTGCCCCATTCCAATCCTATTGACAAAAAAAATCAGCACTGAGGGGGCCAGGCACTTCCTCTCCTTCATAGTTTAAACAGCATAATACATGCGAGAGAAACGTGCAAATGGCAGAAAATGGTGTTCAGAAGTGCTGGCCCCATAACATTCCTCTCCCGTCCTGTCAG
Organism: Rhinatrema bivittatum; assembly: GCF_901001135.1. Lineage (NCBI taxonomy): Eukaryota > Metazoa > Chordata > Amphibia > Gymnophiona > Rhinatrematidae > Rhinatrema > Rhinatrema bivittatum. The sequence continues at coordinate 449,987,500 of NC_042617.1, forward strand.
CAGATGCAGCAGCAGCACGTTAGCCTTGTAGGCTGCAGGGGAATAAGAGGCGCTCGGCAGCACCTATAGGGTGCTGTGGAGGGGGGGTGGGGAGTAGGAGAGGGAAGTGAGACGTGGCAGCAGCCCTTCTTTGGCCCTATAAGCCCTATTGAGACAGTAAGAAAGTAACATAGTTAATGAGAGGAGATCTAGATCAAAATGATCCAATTCAATTTGCCCAGCAAGTTGCTTAGGATAATAAACTGCCGCTCCCTTGCAGGTTACCCCCATGCTGTCTTTTAAGGGTAGTAACTGCTGCTCCACTCAGGTAATCCAATGCAGAAATGTAAACTTTAGGTATAAATCAAAGTTACCCCATTTCCATTCTTTAGCCCGGCAGCCACAACGGGAGGGAGCACTGGTGCCCTGCACGGGTCGCACACCTGTCACCCTGCCTGCCTCCCTCCCTCCAGCTGTCAGCACTGCACAGGCTCCCAGAAAAGGAAGCCCCCGAGCTGCTGGGAGGGAGGCAGTGCTAGCAGCCTGGAGCAACGGTGAGGAGGTAAGAAAACAGTGAAGGCTGAAAAGAGGAAGGGACTAGAAAGCAGAGCAGGAGAGGTGGATGAGCAGACCGGATGGGCCGTACCAGTCTTTATCTGCCGTCATGTCAATGCTGCTAACATAAGGATGCAAAAAAGAAAACTCACAGGGAATAAGAGAAAGGGAGGAATGAGAGACTAGAGATGACAAAAAGAAAATTAATGGGAGGAGAAAGATGTTGGAAGGGAGAAGCAAACAGAAGAGAAAGGAGCTAGACAGACTACTTATAGAAGGGAGAGGTGAGAAGAGAAGGTGCCTCAGGAAAGAAAACGGGGGAAATTGAGAGAGGTAAAGTGAAAAGAAAGGAATGAAAGGCAAAACCAGAAAGAGACCTGGAAATGAAAGAAAAATAGCAGAAATAATGGAAATAAGACACAAATTATCTAGAGGTACTCAAAGGTTAGAAAAAACAAGGGCTTTGATTAGAACGCCTCATTCTAGTTTGTGTCTGAGTGATAGGAGACTTCTTTCTTCTAAGAAATGTTTGGATTGGCCCAAGTTACATCACCTGCTCCAAGCAATTCCTCACATGTGCCAGTGATGAGCGTTTTTTCTCTTTCCTCAGATCCCTGGGGCTCAATCCGGAATCCATCTTGCTTAAATCGGATTAAAATGTCAGGTGTGACATTGGGGCAGCCTGTTAAGAGAAAAAATGGTCACAATAGGATTAGAAAGGTTTCTCTAGAGCCTCCTTGATCAATGCAAGAGTGTTCAAAATTTTGCTGTTTTCACAGCCACTGCCACCAGCATAGAGCTGAGAAGAGAGGGGTGCTGCAGTCCTGATCATCATCAGAAATCCATCTATCCTAATCGTTTTAACACCTTACACCTTCTGGATCCCTTTTACTGCTTCATTATAGATATATAAATCCAAGACGTAAGGTGTTAAACATTATTGATGTATGTCATGTTTAGTCATTATTGGTCTCTGATTGTGTCATTCTGATATGTTGTACCTCGTCTTGGGTGAATTTTTTTATTAAAAAAAAAAAAAAAAAAAAAAAAAAGAGTGGGTAATAAATGCTAATTAAAGTTGGGAGCTGCAGATTACAAGATAAGCAATCTTAACCAAGCTACGATACCTGCCATTACCTCTAATGTTTTCATTTTAATCATACACCTAGTCTCAATAACCTTAGTGACAGATTAGTTATATTTCTAATTCTTTGCATTCTCAACCTTATTCTGTTGTTTCTCAATGGTATATTCATTTTAAAATACATGCCGTCTATCTTGACTTCCCTTACCTATTGCAGATTGGTGTTTTTGTTCATCCTCTAGCTTCTCCATTTGAAATTTTACTAGCTGAATACGACTCTTGGCTATATTTACTCTGTAATTGTTCAGTACCTCTAACTTGGAGGTTTCAGCTTTTCACAGGAAAATTGGTTCTTACCTACTAATTTTCGTTCCTGTAGCACCATGGATCAGTCCAGACCGCTGAGATTATGCCTCCCTTCCAGCAGATGGAGTCAGAGAAACAAACTGAAAAGCACCCCTCAAACCGGTGTGTCCCCTGTGATCCTTCAGTATAATCAATAAAGCAGAATGAAATTTTTTTTTTTTTACAACCCATGGCTAGAAGAACGAACAAAAAGAACAAACATGATCAACAGTCATGCTTAAAATCTTTTGTATTCTTCAATACTTCCTGCAGAAAAAGAATATATAAAATATATACAAGCAGACTCTTCAGAATCTAATATCCTGGGCGGGCGTCTGGACTGATCCATGGTTCTACAGGAACGAAAATTAGCAGGTAAGAACCAATTTTCCTTTCCCTGTACGTACCAGAATCAGTCCAGACCGCTGGGATGTACCCAGGCTGCCCTAACTGGGATGGGACCCGGAGAGTCCCGCTCAGAGCACACACTGCTGCCAAAAGAAACAACATCCAGAGCCCGGACGTCCAGACGGTAATGCTTAGCAAAGGTGTGTAACGACTTCCCTGTCGCTGCCCGGCAAATCTCTTGCGGAGAAACACTAGCTTTCTGCCCAAGATGCCGCCTGTGATCTGAGTGAATGAGCCTTGAGACCCTCAGGAACAGCTTGACCTTGCCCTATATAGGCTGATGCTATAGCCTCCTTCAACCATCGGGCAATGAAAGCTTTTGAAGCCGGAAGCCCTCACTTTGGGCCATTCCATAAGACAAAAAGGTGGTCCGACAATCGAAACTCGTTAGTTACCTCCAGATACCTGAGGAGAACCCTGCGAACATCCAGCTTCCGTAAATCACGAGCCTGAGGGGAGTCTCGATCTAAATCCAAGAAAGCCGGTAACTCCACTGACTGACTCAAATGAAACGCAGAGACTACTTTTGGGAGAAAGGAGGGCACCGTCCGAAGCAATACCCCAGTCTCTGAAAACCACAAAAACGGTTCCCGGCAAGACAAAGCCTGAATCTCCGATATCTGCCTGGCTGAACATATCGCCACAAGGAAAACAGGCTTAAGCATTAAGTCTTTCAAAGTAACTCTTCTTAGGGGTTCAAACGGTAAACTGCATAAGCCTCAGAGCACCAAACTCAGACTCCACGCAGGACAGACAAGACGAATTGGAGGCTTGAGATGCTTCACACCCCTCAAAAACCATGCCACATCTGGATAAGTCCTAGGGACGTGCTGTCGACCTTACCCTTTAAAGAGCCTAGAGCCACTACCTGCACTCGAAGGGAGCTGTACGCCAAACCTTTCCTCAAACCTTCTTGCAGAAACGAAAGAATTTGACCAACCGAGGCTTTTCGTGGCTAAACCCTCAACTCAGCACACCAGAGATCAAAAACCTTGCAGACGCGGACATACGTGAGCGAAGTGGAAGTCTTGCGTGCCCTGAGGAGAGTAGAAATGATGGAATCCGAGTAACCCTTTTTCCTCAATTGCCTCCTTTCATAAGCCAAGCTGCCAGACAGAAGCGATCTGCCCGATCGAAAAATATGGGACCCTGTCGCAGTAGATTCGGGAGATGGCCGAGGCGCAAGGGACCGTCCAATGCAAAGTTGATCAGATCTGCGAACCACGGCCTCCTTGGACAGTCTGGTGCTATGAGAATGACCGTCCCCGGGTGGTTTTCTATTCTTCTCAGGACCTTGCCTACCAAGGGCCACAAAGGGAACACAAAGCATCGCTGGGCCACGGAAGGGTCCACCCCATGTTCCCTCCGGCGACTGAAGAAGCGAGCCGCCTTTGCGTTTCGTAGAGTTGCCATCAAGTCCAGACGGGGGAACTCCCCAGCGACGAGTCAATAGCCTCATTGCGATCTCTAACAGTTCCCACTCTCTGGGGTCTAACTGTTGACTGCTGAGAAAAATCGGCCTGCACATTGTCCACGCCAGCTATATGCGAAGCCGCCAGGCAAGTCAGGTTTTGCTCCGCCCAGACCATCAGCTTGTCCACCTCCCTGGCGACCGGCTGACTCCTCGTGCCACCTTGACGATTGATATATGCCAGTCGTTGCATTGTCGGACAGGATTCTCACCGACTGATGGCGAACTAGCGGAAGAGAGGCGCGCAGTGCAAGAAGGACTGCCCGTGTCTCCAGACGATTAACTACTGTGCCTCCTGACACGTCCACTGACCGTGCTTGACACACTGCCCCCCCAACCAGAGAGGCTGGCATCTGTGGTCACGATGACCCACTGGGGGTTCTCCAGGTCCGGTCTGCGATGCAGATGTTCCGGAACCAGCCACCATGCTACGCTGGCCCTGGCTGGGTCCAGCAGTGGTAAGGGTAATTGAAACTCCTGGGACTTGGGGTCCCAGAGGGAAAGCAACGCTCTCTGCAAAGGCCTCATATGTGCGAAAGCCCAGGGGACCAATTCCAGAGTAGAAGCCATAGAGCCAAGAACCTGCAAGTAATCCCACACCTTGGGCACCTGCAGGTGCAACAACCGCTGGATTTGATCTGTCAATTTGTTTATCCATTCCTTGGGGAGAAAAACTTTGCCGATAGCTGTGTTGAACTGGGCGCCAAGGAAGAGCAAGTGCTGCAAGGGGGTCAGCTGGCTCTTGGAGAAGTTGATGACCCAACTCAACGAGTGAAGACGCCGCAAGACTGAATGCACCGCCGTCCTGCAAAGATCCTCCATCTTTGCTCGAACGAGCCAGTCGTCCGAGTATGGGTGAACCAATATCCCTTGTCTCCTGAAAGCCACCACTACTACCAACATACCTTGGTGAAGACACGGGGGGCCGTCACCAACCCGAACGGGAGCGCTCGGAACGGGTAATGGTCACCCAGGATCATGAACCACAGAAACCTCGGATGGTCTTCTTGGATACCTATGTGAAGGTAAGCCTCCTTCAGGTCCAAGGAGGCCAAAAATTCTCCTTTGTGGATGGCCGCAATGACTGATCTCAATGTTTCCATCCGAAAACGAGGTATCCGCAATGCTTTGTTCACCTTCTTGAGGTCCAAGATAGGACGGTATGAACCCTCCTTCTTGGGAACCACGAAATAGATGGAGTACCTGCACTTGTGGTGCTCAGCCGGCGGGACTGGTACTATGGCTCAGTGGGCCTTCAAGTGTTCTAGGAGTTTGACTCACCACCAACTGTTTTGCTCGAGTACTGCAAGGGGAGACCAGAAAATACCCCCTTAGGGGCCGAGCAAAATCCATGGCATAACCGCGTTCGACAATGCTGAGGACCCACTGATCTGAAGTAATTTTGACCCATTCCTCGAAAAACAGAGAGAGACGCCCGCCAATCTCCAGAACAGAGGAGTGGGTCAGCGCACCTTCATTAGGAAAATTTGGTGCTGGAGGATCCTTGGGCGATTCAGTCACGAACCGGCCGACAACCGCGAAAGGAATGAGCCCAAGTCTGGGACCTTGTCGACTGCTGTCGGGGGGCAAAGGCCCGAGTCCTGCCCAGACAGAAACGGCGCTGTCCCCGGAAATGACCCCGAGAGGCACCGAAGGGCCGAGAAGAGTGAGGCTTGTACACCTTATTGTCTCCTAATGCTTTAACAAGATGTTCAAGATCCTCTCCAAATAACAGCTTGCCTTTAAAAGGGAAGGAACCCAACTGTGACTTGGAGGAGACATCCGCGGACCAATTACAGAGCCACAGGAGTCTCCTGGCCAACACCGCCAAGGACATGGTGCATGAGGAAGTCTGGAGGAGATCATACAAAGCGTCCGCAGTATAAGCCATGGCCGCCTCCATGCGGATCGCTTGTTCAGCCTCCCCTGGGGGTAAAGCTTGAGCCGTGAGCAGCTGCTGCACCCATCTGAGGGTGGCCTGCTGCATAAGACTACTGCAGACCGCTGCCCTGACGCCCAGCGCAGAAACCTCAAAAATTCTTTTGAGAAGAATCTCCAGCTTCCTATCTTGGAGATCCTTAAGCACAGCCCCTCCAGTCACCGGGATCGTAGTGTGCTTGGCTATAGCAGAGACCGCTGAATCCACTCTGGGAATCTTCAGAGGCTCCAAAGACTCCTCTGGCAACGGATAAAGCTTCTCCATAGCCCTGGTGACTCAGACTAGCCTCCGGCGTGTCCCACTCCCAAGTCATAAGCTGGAAGAGACTCGGGTGAAAAGGAAAAATTCTTGGGAGGGGGAGGGGGGGAGGGGTCGAAGTCCCGACAGAACCGGGTCCCCAGAAGCAGTATCAACCAGTCTACGGCGCCTGAATATCCAGCTCCTCTAGCACGTGAGGGATTAAGGGTTCCAGCTCCTCCCTGGAGAACAGACGGAGGACATGCGAATTATTTCCTTCCACTGGAGCAACTGCATCCACATCCCCAAGCGCATCTGGGTCCTGGGGCAGAAGAGCAAGCAGGTCAGGGCACGGAGGTGCTGCTACATCCGGAAAGGTGCCCCCCACCCGCACCCTGGAGACATCTGGGCCTGCATTAGGCCTCAGAACCTTCACAGGCAGAGGAACTTGTGCCTCCTAATCTGTTTCTGCCTCCATATATGCTTTGTGCAAAAGAAGCACAAACTGTGATGAAAAAGGATGCTTTCGCTTTAAGAAACCCCCTGGGAGGGTCTGGAGGAGTAGGAGGATCCTGCCCTGCCGCCTCCTGTTGGCTTAAAGGGCTCAAGTCGGGCAGTGACAACGGTGGAGGAAAGTCCCCTCCCCCCGAGCTCGGCTCAGGCAGCTCGGAGGGAGACAAAATGACTGCCGTTCCTACGCTGCGCGGGAACAGGGCGGGCTGAAGTCTAACAGCCGGCAGAGGCCTCTCCAAAGCCCATGACCACGTGGCACCTGCTCCCCTGCCTGTAACCAGCTGATCAGACAGCCCCTCTCCCCTGGGAAGGCATCAGGAGCAGAGGCCGTCACGGGAGAGTCACGCTGCCGGCTCTCCACAGGCAGAACACCGCGATCCCCGCGGCATGCTAATTGGGAGTCACGGCGCAGCAAGTACCTGCAACTAGCAGAGAGCCCCGGGAGAGCAGTGAAACAAATAAGGCTGGCTTTTTTTTTTGTTGAACTGTTGCTCTCCAAATCAACCAGGGAAGTTAGAACGTGGTCCTGGGTCCGAGGCAAACAGAAACAACTGCTCCTTCCAGAGGGATGTTGCGTCTCTGGGTAGCTAGGGGGGAGGGACCGGCCCTCCCCCCTAGCTACCCAGTGACACGGGTAAATCCCGTGTCACCAGGTAAAAGCAGAACACTCTGGGCAAAAATCCCTAACTTACCTGCCACCAAGGGGAACCGGTTGTACACCCTTGGGAGGTATTAATTAAAACTTCTCACTGTCTTTTTTTTTTTTATAAGTTGTACTAGCCAGAGGTAACTAGGGGCCCAAACAACCCCTTACTTTCCAATCAGCAATCAATATCACAAGAAAGCACAGGATCAGAACCACAGGTTATGCTTCTCTCATCTGCTGGAGTCAGAGAAATACTGAAGGATCACACTAATTTATGAGGGGTGCTTTTCAGTTTGTTTCTCTGACTCCATCTGCTGGAAGGGAGGCATAATCTTAGCGGTCTGGACTGATCCTGGTACGTACAGGGAACTTCTATTATTTTACAGGATAACACTATGGCATTCTATTTAACTACTTCTGTGACGTTAGTCATCTGTGGATTGCCCCAGAAATCAGCGGCCTAACATTTGGAGAGGCAATTCCAGGCAGTTGATGGTAGACGATCCTTCTGCCTATGCTAACCACATTCCCTTTGGGTTGAGTCCTCAGGTGCTGGTGAGGCATGAGAAGAGGGAGTAGCCCCAAGTTCAAAAAAGGAGCGAGAAAACTGGAACAGAGTAGAAGATAAAGCACACTAGGAAGCCAGGAAAAGAAAAAGGTCAAGCAGGAATGTAAACACAGAAACAGGAGACGTAGAAGTCTTCAGGATTCAGACAGCAAGGACTCAGCCAGAGCACAAGGACCAGAAAGTAGGACCAAGTTCTGGCAACTGACTGACAAAATGCCTGAGTATAAACATATGTCTAAATAGGAAACAAGAAGGTTGTGTGGGGGGGAGGAGAGGCACAGTGCTGGGAGAATTGCCTAGGTGGTCCAAGCAACTTACAGCGCCACCTGCAGGCTGAAGGAGAAATTGGCCACAGATCCTTATAAAATTAAATTGTGATCTTTCTTAATCGGTCATTTGACTGACTCGTATTGCTGGCCAGACACTAGATCCTGATTTTAGCCAAGACTGTCTAGTTACCAATATATTTCTTGATCAGCTTTCAGATCTTACTACTTTTTCATTTCAGATTCTTTCAACTTCTCCTCTTTCTCCTTTTATTTTACATAGAGACATCTATAGTCTCAATCTTAACCCATATTTAGGGACCCAGTTTCCAGTTTTTATTTTACCCAGGAATTTATCAGCATTTGTTACAACAAAAACAGGAGAAATCAATGGAAATAAATAACTTTCAAAATAAATATTTTTGTTCTTGTAATAAATAATGATAAATTCCTGGGAAAAATAAAATATAAACTGAAAATGAAGGTCCCTACCTATATCTTCTCTAATTCACTTTCTTTTCTTCTGATAATTATTTTTCAATATGCATATGTGTTTACTAATTCTATCACCTCTCTTCTTGATACTCTAGCTCCTTTATGTTTCTGTAAAACAAAACTTCTCAATTTCATCCCTTAGCTTCCTCCTGCTCTTCTGAAGCAAAAATGTACTTTGTTACTTGGAAACAGCAGTATATAAGACTAAATGTTCTCTCCTGTTGTACATCTATGAGGAAAATATTTTGTTCCAGATAGAACATGAACAAGCTATTAAAGTTTATTCTTCGCTGCCTTCTGCTAGGAAGCTATATTTTTCAATTTTATTCTTCATAATGGACAAAATTTTCAGAATTTGAATCAGATTATGAATTCCTTGCTTAAGATAGCCTCTCCTTTAAATTCACTCCTTCCTGTAGTGACTCCTGAAAAATCTCACTGCATAAAACATCCTAGTGCTTTTTGGATCATATTGCTATTGAGGGAATGTCTAAATGTCTTGCTTTATCTCATATTACATGTTTTCCTAGTGACCCATTCCTTCAATCAATTCTGATTCTTGTATTTGCTCTTACTCAACTTTTTAATTTCTTACCCACGGAGTCTTCCCTAGTCAATATAAACCTGCTGACCTTCAACCTCTTCTTAAATACCATCTCTTGATCCTATTGCTCCATTTGTCGTCCTGTTTCTCTTCTTATACTTCATTCTAAATTTTTTACATTTCTTATTGCTTAAGTTCTAAATCCTCTCCCTGATGAGTTTCAATCAGGATTTTGCCCCTCAGACTCTGCCAGATCACCTGGTTCGCTTCAGTTTACTTGATCTATCTGCAGCCTTTGATACAGATAATTAAGCGATGTGATTTGAGTTTCCTGAGCAGTGTCCTTGCTCAGTTTTGTTCTCTAATCATTCTATTAATACCGATGTCCAGTTATCTACCCATAAATCTTTAATCAGTGGTGTATCATAAGGTTCTATTCTCGGCTCTCTTCATTTTTCCCTTTATATATTTCTACCTTTGGTCCTTTTCTCTCTTCTTTTGATTTTTCTTATCATATGTACAGATTATACCAAATTTTAGTTATCTTTTTCTTCATGTTCTCCATCTATTCTTGCTCAAAATTTTACTGGTCTTTCTACTATTTCAAAATTGGATGTCTGCTCATTTTTTATTTATAGTTAGTTAAACAGTTCAAATAATAAAATCTTGTCTCCCTTATTCTTGATGATTGTGGCAAAACATGGGTTTTGCATGCACTGATTTATTTTTTGTTCTGTGACTGTTTTCCCCATAGAGCTCATTTCTTCTGTGCTAGCCTGCAGGTGGTGTTTGACCCCTGAACCGTAGTTCAAACAGAAGCTTGGGATGCTGGCTTGACTCAGAATGAGACTTGAACAGCATACATATCCCAGTTTCCTCGAGGATGCTGTAAGACTAACGTCCTGCAGCGCCACTGGCCATAAAATTATTACTAATCAGAGAACTCTCCCTGAAGGTGCTAGAATTCTCTATTTTCTGGGAGTGCAGAGGGAGCAGATCTGTATGCTGAAGCCCTATTCAGCTCATGTGGATAGCATTTTCCCCGACCTCCCCAGGTACTAGATAAGTATAGTGGAAAGTGTTTTAACCAGCTTTTGCTGTTTAATCCTTATATTTTACCTGTTCCTGTTTGCAGATTTATTTTTTTTTTATTCACTGTTCCCACTTTTTGTTAATAAACATACCCTTCAATTCATCAAAATGCTATAATATTGCATGCATAATGCCTGCAGAAAGAAAAAGGGGCGTTTTTGGTACGGTAAAGTTTTTGCTGCCCACAAAGTGGAGAGGAAGGGAGAAAAAATCTACTAGATTAGTAGAATACTACTATAATCTATTAGATTAGTAGAATACTACTATAATCTACTAGATTATAGTAGAATCTACTATAAAATCTACTAGACTTATCTCCACAACCAACAGAGCCCTTTCTCTCGCCAGCCCCACCCTCTGGAACGCCATGCCTCTAGACCTACGCACTGAAACCTCCACACCCATTTTCAAAAAAACTCAAAACCTGGCTCTTCCTCCAAGCCTACCCACCTTCATCCTCGCCTACTGACCCTCCCCCTCTTTGACCTACTTCCAACATTTACCCTCACTAGCCCCTTTTCCCGTCTTCTTTCCCCCAAACAAGAACCAGCAATACCTACGAATGCATCGTGGAACTCTGTATATAACCTTCTCTTGTTTGTTATTGTTTTTACTCTCTCCCCGCTCCCAACCTATGTTACTCCCAGTTGAATCCCTTCTACTAATTTATCTAGCCTTTGCTTTTTTACTGCGTCTTATTATTCTCTGTTCTTTGTAAAGGCAATGCCTATATATACTTTGGTTAGTAAGTTCTATGTAAACCAACACAATGTGCAAACGGTTGTCGGTATATAAAACTGTTTAAAGAAATAAATAAATAAATAAATAAATAAGAGGGACACAGACTATTAATAAGGCCCTCATAGTAGTCAACTATTTATATCTCTATAGTAGGGCCAGCTAATAGCTCGAGGTGAGGTGTTGGTGGTGGTTTAGGGGCCAGTTCTACATGCAGAGTGAGACGTACAAACTGCATAGTACACCTCGGTGAAGATTTGACTTCATTTGGAGTGAGAAAAGTCTCTCAGACATGAGCTTTCTACAGTGTTCTCTCGCCCTAGCTTGATGGACTCTATAACAGGGTACCATCAAGCTAGGGCAAGATAACATAGTAGAAATCTCATGGTGTACTGTGCAGTTCGTACATTTCACTCTGCATGTAAAATTGGCCCCTAAACCACCACCTCACCTCAAGCTAATAGCTGGCCCTCCTATAGTCATATAAATAGCTGAATACAGTGAAGGCCTCCCCAGAGGCTCTCTCTCTCTCTACTCTACTCCACTCCTCTCTTTCCCTCCCAAGCCCAGAAATGGCCGAAATACAATTTGCAAAATGTATTGCAAATTGCTTTACGGCCGTTTCAGGTTTTATCACACAGCATAATGCCAGGAAAAAAGGTGAAGTTATTTCCAGTGTTAAAACCATGTGATAGCGTAACGCATGCTATTGCTTGGTGTGATATTGTCCCTCATTTTAATTAATCCCGTCCAAACAACTCCCTAATCCCGCTGCTTCTAAAAATTTGCATTTGCGCCATGCAATAGTACTATTATTGCATGCGTTATCTTGTGCGTTAACACCATAACACATTTTGATGAATGACCCTATTAGTTTGTTAGCTTTGCCTGTCTTGTACCGATCGATGATCCCGGTATCTTGTGTGTTTAGTCTGCAGGTGTATTTCTGGGAACTGTGACACCCTCCCTGGGCTGTATGGGGGTCCCAGTGTCTCTAGAAACCACTAGAACAGAGCTTTCCAAACTGTATGTCGCGACACGTTAGTGTGTTGCCTGCAGTGTGCAGGTGCGTCGCGCAAGCCTGGTCCACATAGCTGCCCCTCTCCAGCGTCACGCGCATTTGACGGCACGTGACGCCGCGCTGTCAACTCAGACGCGAGTTTGGGCTTTTTTTTCCTAGCGATTCACTTTTTTTTTTCAGTTTGTGGGTTGCTTATTATTGGGCGATTTTTGCTGTCAATCATGTTTTTTTTTGGGGCTTGGTGAGTGGGACTTGAGCCCAGCTGTCCCTGTCATTGGCTGCTGCCGATGAGGCCTGTCCACAAGGAGTACTGACTGCAAGCAATAGTGTCTGGTGATCATGGAAAGTGTTATGCACCACGGCAGGCTTGAACCCTGAAGGGAGTGAAGCACTTAACTGGCAACAATCAAAAAGAAGAGGTACATGAGTGTGGGGCCAGACATGTGTGTGTGTGGGAGACAGACAAGTTTGTTTTATTATTGTTACTCCTAAATTATAACATTAATCTTGGAATATTATATATTTTTAATATAAATGAAAGATTTTCATGAGATAAATAAAATGTTTCACGACACAACCTATGTATATATTTAAGGAAAAGCATACATAAATTGTCAAAATACGTTTCGTTCATTTAACCTCTGGTTTGCTAGTAGACTGAATTACTGTGTCGTGAAATTATGTTTGTCTAAAAAGTGTGTCACCAACATGAAAAGTTTGGAAAGCTCTGCACTAGAGATTGCTTCTGGGCAACTACCTCGCTCGCAAGCTAGCAGGAACCCAGTTGGCAGTTTGCCAGAGTAGTAGCACATGCGCAGGTGGGCCTGGGCAATACTAGGTAGGACTCTGAGTGGTCACAAAATTACAGTAACCTTGAATGGATGTTAGGGGTAGCACTAAGGAAGTGCATGACAAGGGTATTATTACTACTACTATTATTATGTATCATTTCTAAAGCACTACTAGACATACAAAATGTGATATAGACCTATGAGAGACATTTCCTGTTCCATGGAAGTTACAATCTAGTCAAGACAAACATATATGACAAGTGTCTATAGGAAGTGTATTTATTATAGAAAAATGGTTAGAATTTTAAAAGGAGCCTCCAAAAGGTTAGTTTTCAAACTGGATTTGAACACAGGTAAAGAAGCAGCATGATGCAGCGACAAGGAGTCTATTCCAGGCATATAATGCAACAAGGTGGAAAGTGCACAGTTGAGAATTGGTAGAGAAGGGCTCAGATAAGAGTGACTTGCCCAATGAATGAAGTGAACGAGGAAGTGTGTAGGGAAGAAGAGAAGATAGGTAAGGAACTGCAAAACGGAAGAATATGTAGGCAAGAGAAATGTGAACTGTATGCAGAAGAGGAAAGACTAAAGAGGTTAGGACTTTTCAGCTTGGAGAAGAGACGACTGAGGGGGGATATGATAAAAGTGTTTAAAATCATGAGAGGTCTAGAACGGGTAGATGTGAATTGGTTATTTACTCTTTCGGATAATAAAAAGACTAGGGGGCACTCCATGAAGTTAGCATGTGGCACATTTAAAACTAATCGGAGAAAGTTCTTTTTTACTCAGTGCACAATTAAACTCTGGAATTTGTTACCAGAGGGTGTGGTTAGTGCAGTTAGTATAGCTGTGTTTAAAAAGGGATTGGATAAGTTCTTGGAGGAGAAGTCCATTACCTGCTATTAATTAAGTTGACTTAGAAAATAGCCACTGCTATTACTAGCAACGGTAACATGGAATAGACTTCGTTTTTGGGTACTTGCCAGGTTCTTATGGCCTGGATTGGCCACTGTTGGAAACAGGATGCTGGGCTTGATGGACCCTTGGTCTGACCCAGGATGGTATGTTCTTCTGTTCTTAGATTTCCCCATCATTCACTTTAGATACTACCCTAACCCTGTCCTCTCTCTTGTCAAGAGTCTTGGGGTACTTACTGACTTCAAACTTGTCTTCTATCCTGAGATTACTGCACTAACTAATGCTTGCAGATACAATCGTTATAATATTAAGCCTACATATGTCCTTATCTTACTGTATCATCCATTAAACACATTGTCCATGCTCTTATTATTTCTTCATAGGATTTCTGTTATGCTCTCTATTTCACTCTTACTCATATTTCTACTCTTCAACTTCTCACACACCATCTACATAAGATTTTAGAGAACGCTAGAGAAGAGCCAGCATATGGGCAGCAATGGCATAAGGTGGTGCAGGAGGGAGATTCTGACGACTAAGTTAAGGCTCTTACTAGATAATTTTAAAAGGAACGTACGTGCGCCCATAAACGCCCGTATCAGTGCATGAGCAGAGATACACTGCAATTTTACATCGTGCACACAAGTATGTGCATATCATTTAAAATACCCCTGCTGTATGTATATGTGCGCATAATCTTAAGAAGCGGCTCGAGTAATTATCCCATGCATATTTCCGCTAGGGCTTTAGTGGCTTTTTCACGTGAATACAGGTGGATTTTAAAAACATACTTGCGTGAGGGGGAAAAAAAAACAAAACATGTTTTTCCCAATTAGTTTACCCAGTTTGTTCAGTTGATATTGAGGTCTTCAAGACCTCTCTGGTTCTTCTTCCTGTAAGCCCCCCAACTTGACCCTGAACCCTCATGCTGTACTAGAAGTCCTAAAACTCGAGATCTCTAGACTTGCTCATCAGGACCAGCAGTAGAGTTACACGGATAACATGCCGACATGCACCATGGTCAACTTTTTTAAAATTCTGAGTTACATGCATAAGTCTTGGCCATGTTCCAGAACACCCATGCCCCATCTCTTCACTCTTGACATGCGCATGGGTATGTACACTCGTACTTCGCAGCTTCTCAAAATTCACATTGCTCACATGCAGCCCGCATACATGCAAATCTGGACATTTATGAGCGAGCAATGCTTTTAAAATCTACCTATTAGGTAGGAAATTGAAATCCAGAATCTCCAGTGTTAATTTCTTAGAAATGTTCTCTGTTCCATTAGCAGGACCCCAGATGCAGGCCGAGCTCCACTCTCAAAGCGTAGATGAGATGATGGTGCAGGGAAATGGGTTTTAGGTTTGTTAGGAACTGAGGAACATTCTGGGAAGGGAGAGCCTATTTTGAAGGGATGGGTTCCACCTTATCCAGAATGGAACCAGGCTGCTAGCACTAATAAGAACATGCCATACTGTGTCAGACCAAGGGTCCATCAAGCCCAGCATCCTGTTTCCAAAAGTGGCCAATCCAGGCCATAAGAACCTAGCAAGTACCCAAAAACTAAGTCTATCCCATGCTACTGTTGCTAGTAATAGCACTGGCTATTTTCTAAGTCAACTTAATTAATAGCAGGTAATGGACTTCTCCTCCAAGAACTTATCCAATCCTTTTTTAAACCCAGTTACACTAACTGCACTAACCACATCCTCTGGCAACAAATTCCAGAGTTTAATTGTGCGTTGAGTGAAAAAGAAATTTCTCTGATTAGTTTTAAATGTGCCATATGCTAACTTCATGGAGTGCCCCCTAGTCCTTCTATTATCTGAAAGAGTACATAACAGATTCACATTTACCCGTTCTAGACCGCTCATGATTTTAAAGATCTCTACCACATCCTCCCCTCAGCCGTCTCTTCTCCAAATTGAACAGTCCTAACCTCTTTAGTCTTTCCTCATAGGGGAGCTGTTCCATCCCCTTTATCATTTTGGTTGCTCTTCTCTGTACCTTCTCCATCGCAACTATATCTTTTTTGAGATGCGGCAACCAGAATTGTACACAGTATTCAAGGTGCGGTCTCACCATGGAGCGATACAGAGGCATTATGACATTTTCTGTTTTATTCACCATTCCTTTTCTAATAATTCCCAAAATTCTGTTTGCTTTTTTGACTGCCTCAGCACACTGACCCGACGATTTCAATGTGTTATCCTCTATGACGCCTAGATCTCTTTCCTGGGTGGTAGCTCCTAATATGAAACCTAAGGGGTAGATTTTTAAAAAGCGCGCCTTCGCGTACTTTTGTTGGCGCATCAGGCGCAAACAAAAGTACGCTGGATTTTAGTAGATACACGCGTAGCCGCTAAAATCCTGGATCGGCGCGCGCAAGGCTGCCGATTTCATGTAGCCGGCGTGCGCCGAGCCGCGCAGCCTGCCACTGTTCCCTCCGAGGCCGCTCCGAAATCGGAGTGGCCTCGGAGGGAACTCGCTTTCGCCCTCCCCTCACCTTCCCCTATCTAACCCACCCCCCCCGGCCCTATCTAGACCCCCCCCCTACCTTTGTCGGGGGATTTACGCCTCCCGGAGGGAGAAGTAAATCCCCGCGCGCCAGCGGGCCGCTAGCTCGCCGAGACGCGACCTGGGGGCGGTTCCAGAGGGCGCGGCCACGCCCCCGGACCGCCCCGGGCCGAAACCACGCCCCCAGGCCCGCCCCCGAAACGCCACGTCCCGCCCCCAAAACGCCGCGCCGATCCGACACACCCCCGACACGCCCCCCCTCGAAAAACCCCGGGACTTACACGAGTCCCGGGGCTCTGCGCGCGCCGGTAGGCCTATGGAACATAGGCGCACTGGCGCGCAAGGCCCTGCTTGCGTAAATCCGGGCGGATTTACGCGAGCAGGGCTCTTAAAATCTGCCCCTAACTGTGTAACTATAGCATGGGTTATTTTTCCCTATATGCATCACCTTGCACTTATCCACATTAATTTTATCTGCCATTTCGATGCCCAATTTTCCAGTCTGACAAGGACTTCCTGCAATTTATCACAGTCTGCTTGTGATTTAACTACTCTGAATAATCTTATATCATCTGCAAATTTGATTACGTCACTCATCGTATTCCTTTCCAGATCATTTATAAATATATTGAAAAGCATGGGTCCTAGTACAGATTTCCTGAGACACTCCACTGCCCACTCCCCTCCACTGAGAAAACTGTCCATGTAATCCTACTCTCTGTTTCCTGTCTTTTAGCCAGTTTGTAATCCACAAAAGGACATCGCCACCTATCCCATGACTTTTTACTTTTCTGAGAAGCATCTCATGAGGAACTTTGTCAAATTTTGAAAAAGGAGATAGGCTTTAAAACTAGAACATGGGGAAAAGCAGACAAGGAGATATCTCAAGGATATTGGTAAACCAAGTAATTTAGAATGTCCCAATAGAAAGGTGGTTGTAAAAGCTAAAACAAAAAAAAAAAAAATCCAAAACCCAGATGAGGTGAAGTCACATCCAGATTTGGAAAAGCTGGTAGTTCCACAGACTGATTCAAATGAAAAGATATCACATCACCTTTGGAAGAAAAGAAGAAACTGTACGCAAAGAGACTCCATTGTCTGTAATCCTCAGAAAAGGATCCCTGCATGAAAAAGCCTGTAGGTCCAAAAATCTCCTGGCAGAACAAATTGCCACCAAGAAAGCAACCTTTAAGGTAAGATCATTCATAGTTGTCCTTCGAAGCAGTTCGAATGGAGCCATACACAATCCCTTGAAAACCAAGTTAAGGCTCTAGGAGGGGACCTAACTTCCATACTGGGGGCCGCAAACATTTTGTTCCTGGAGAAATAGAACCACATCAAGGTGTGCCACTAAGGTAGCCCCCCTGCTCCTTGCCTCTAAGGCAGCCCAAAGCCACCACCTGTAGCCTGAAGAAATTGAAGGCCAAACCCTTCACCAACCCTCGTTGCAAGAAGGTCAAAATGTGTGCCACTGACCCTTGAGTAGGATCAACCCCCATTCCGTGCACCAAGACTTTCCACACCCTTACAGAGGCTAAGGATATTGAAGTCTTCCTAGCTTGTAACAGTGGAAATGACATCCTCCGGATATCCTTTGCACCTCAGACGCTTCCTCTCAAAAGCCAGGCTGCGAGACAGAAGCGAGCCACCTGACCTGAAAATTTGGGACCTTGACGCAGAAGGCTGGGAAAATGAGCCATATGCAGTGGCCAGTCCACCATGAGATTGATCAAATCTGCAAACCAGAACCGCCGAGGCCACTCTGGTGCCACTAGAATCACCTCTCCCTGGTGAACCTCTATTTCCCACAATACTTTTCCCACTAGCAGCCACAGCAGAAACACATTCAAGAGAATCCCTTGCGGCCATGGGAGTACCAAGGCGTTGACTCCTTCCGTTCAGCATTCCCTTCTGCAACTGAAGAAGTGTGAAGCCTTGGCATTCCTTTGAGTTGCCATCAAGTCTAAGCAAGAGATGCCTCACCTGTGATGGATAAGCTGCATCACTTCCTTTGACAACTCTCACTACCTAGGATCCAGCTGTTGACAACTGAGAAAATCCACTTGCATATTGGCTATCCCGGCTATGTAAGAAGCCACCATTAATTCTAGATGTTGCTCTACCCAGTGTATTAATTCCTGGGCGTCCTGAGCCACCGCTGACTCTTGATACCACCCTGTCGGTTGATATAAGCCTCCAAGACTACACCCCGACTTAAGTAGTCGTGAGCAAGACACCATGAGAGACTTGACCTGGCTACTTCTTTAAGAGGCAAAGGAAGATGAAACTGTTCTGACAACTGATCCCACCGGGAAAGCAACGCACTCTGCAGCAATCTCATATGAGCAAACGCCCTGGGAACCAATTCCAATGTGAAAGCCATGGAACCGAGAACCTGCAAGTAATCCCACATCCTGGGAACTGCAAAGTCCAACAAGCTGCAAACCTGCCTCTACAGCTTATCAATCCATGCCTTGGTGAGAAATACTCTCCCAACTTTGGTGTTGAAATGCGTCCCCAGGAACTCTAATACCTGAGAAGGGGTTAACTGACTTTTTGACAAGATTTACAACCCAACCCAGAGACCTTAAACACTGCAGAACCACTGCCACTGCCTGACTGCAAAAGACCTCTGACTTCGCTCGAATAAGCCAATCGTCCAGATACGGGTGGACTAGGATACCCTCCTTCCTAAGAGCCGCTGCCACCACAACCATCACCTTGGTGAAGGTTCTCAGGGCAGAAGCCAATCCAAAAGGCAGGGTGCAAAATTGAAAATGTGACCCGAGAATCATGAATCTCAGGAATCTGATGATCTGGCTGGATTGCTCTGTGCAAGCATGCTTTGGTTAAATCTAGAAAGAGGCCAAAAACTCTACTTTGTGCACCGCTGCAATTACTGAATGTAGGGTTTCCATCTAAAAACGAGGAACTGAGAGCCATGTTCACCTTCTTCAGATCCAAAATCAGGCGGAAGGTCCCTTCCTTCTTTAGGACCATAAAATAAAAGGAGTACCTTCCCGTTCCCCTAAGGGAATGGGAACGATGGCTCCCAGCATCTGCAAACGATTTATGGTCTCCTAGACCACCCACCTTTTGCTTGCATAGGCGCAAGGAGACTCCATGAACAAATCCTTTAGTGGACAAGCAAATTCCAAAGCGTAACCGGTCTTATCACACTTAGTACCCATTGGTCTGACGTGATCTTGGTCCACTCCTTGAAGAAGAGAGTCAACCAACCCCCTGTGGCTGGCACAGAGGAGTGGACTGACCTCGATTCTTTGGGTGAACTTGGATCCTGACACCCCCTGGCTGGGACCATCTATTTGGCTTTTGGCCTCAAAAGGACTGGTTCCAGAATTGCTGCCACCCAGTAATTTGTCTCTGGGCTCCTCCTGTCACCCGATTCTGCTGAAACCGCCAAGTCACCTGAAAGTGAGGCCGCGAGAAGAAAAACATTTGCCGCCCTTTGGTTTATCCTCCGGCAACTTATTTCCTTTATTCTCACCCAGATGCTTCACGAGTTCCTCTAAGTCCTTTCCAAAAAGCAGCTTCCCCTTAAAGGGTAATGCCCCTAGCTGAGACTTAGACCAAATGCCCGCTAACCAGTTTCGCAACCAAAGGAGCCGTCTAGCCAAGACCATACACATCATAGTCCTGGAGGACATTCGAATGAAGTCAAAATACATGTCTGCTCCATAGGCCACCATGGCTTCCAGTCGCTCGGCCTGCTTGGCTCAGACTCTGACATTGCCTTATCAGACTGTAATTGCTGAACCCAGCGTAAACTAGCCTGAAGCATAAAACTGCTATACACCGCAGTCCGAATGTCCAGAGCAGACACCTCAAAACTCTTTTTGAGATGGACCTCCAACTTCCTGTCTTGCATATCCTTAAATGCAGCAGAACCAGCCACAGGAATAGTTCACTTCTTCGTAACAGCAGACACTGAGGCATCCACTTTTGGCAGCTGTAACAAATCCAATGTCTCCTCCAGTAACGGATATAGCTTATCCATAGCTCTGCCGACCTTCAAACCAGTGTTTGGATTCTCCCACTCCCAGAGCACCAGCTTCTTTACCAACTTATGAAATGGGAAAGCCTTCACTGGACCTCTCAAGCCCTCCATGACTGGGTTCACCTCTTCATGATCAAATCCTTCTCTCAGTTCCTTGATTCCCAGCTCCTTAAAGACATATGGATTCAGGATACACAATTCTTTCCTGTGAAAGAGACGAACCACCTTAGGATTGTCCCCTTTCATAGCTGGGGCTTGGCGCCGCCCCTCATCCAGATCCTGCTGGTCCGGAGAATAATCTACCTCAGGAGGGTCCTCTGTCAGAGGCTCCCTGTAATCTGACTCTCCCAATGACTCGTTTACATCCTCTGAATGTGTAGCCTGACTCAGGACTCGTCGAATCCTGGTCGACTCTCACCCATGCCCTTTTGGGCCGCTTGGTAGAACATGGATCCTGCGGGCCCTCAAATCTGGAAAGATGGCATCCTGCAGCCTTCCTGGCACGATATGTTTTGTGGAGAAGTAGCACAAAATCTGGAGAAAATCCTACTGGATTGTCAGAATCCTGCCTTAAAAGGTCCTCATCCTCCTCAGACAAGAGGTTCCCAGGAACCCCAGGACTCTGTGGGTCTCCTATCAGCTGGAGACAGTGGTGGGGGGAGGGCTCCCTCTCCATCCGTATTTTCAGCTGCTGCTGCAAAGGAAACTAAAATGGCTGCCATTCCTGCATGAACCGGGAAGGAACCAGCAGCTGAAATGGCATACCCTTTGGACCCCATGGAGATCTGATGCCTGTCCGACGCGCTCACTGGTGTTCCCGAGTTGCTCTCTCCCCCAGAGAGGCAGTGGGAACAAAGGCCGTTTGTGCGAGGCGCGCACTTCTCCACATGCCAAGCACAGGCTGCCGCGGGGCTTGGCCCCCGCCAGGACGCTAGCACGCACCTCAATCGCCGCTAAGAACGTAGGAAAGGAAAGCCGATCCCCTGCCATGCTGCCTGCGAACTGTCCCACTGCACGATTAACGTACCACAAGAATAAAAGGAAGCTTCTTTTTTTAAACTTTAAAGAAAGCACTTCCCTGAAGCTGTGCAGCAGGCTCCTGGCATCCTCCTGAGAAGGGGAGAGGGAGCTGGTGCCCCCAGTTTCCCCCACCTCCTGGTGGCGAAAAAGACTGAGCCAAAAATGATTTCCAACTCCCTGCTTGTACACCTCACAACCAGAAGGGATAGCCCCATCAGGACCTGGCAGCCTTCTGGGAGGAGCTCTTCTCAACCAAGATTAAATACTGAAATTTCCTTTTTCTCTTTTTTTTTTAATCAATCTACAACTGCTGGTTTTGCACCACCACCATCTGATGGAGACAGAGAAATACTGAGGGACTGTAGGTGGCACACCAGTTTATATGCTAGTGTCAGCAAAAATTTCTCTGTCTCCATCTGCTGGAAGGGAGACAAAACCCAAGAGTCTGACTGATCTAGGCATGTACAGGGAACCGGTGATTCGCCCCACTTCCTGGCCAGTTTCTCCAACTCGCTCCCAAATAAGAACGAACCTTTAAAGGGCAATTTGGTGAGGTTAGCTTTGGCGGGCACATTGGCTGACCAATTTCTCAACCATAACTGATGCTTGGCCACTACTATCAAAGCCACCCTTCTGGTTGAAATGAGTACCAAATCACAGCCCGCATCAGTCAAGAAGGCAGCAGCTGGTTCCATAACTGTCCTAGTGTTTACTCCCGGGTCATCAACCTCCTGGGAGAGAAGCAAACAAGAGCGAGCCACCAAGGAACAACAAGAAGCGATCTGCAAGGTCATTGCCACTGCTTCAAATGCTTGCTTAGGATAATCTCAATCTTTCTATCATGACCATCCTTCAAGGCTACTCCTCCTTCCACTGAAATAGTGGTCTGCTTGGAGACTGCACACACAAGTGCATCTACCTTCAGAAAACTTAAATCGCTCTCTTACTACTGGATCCAGAGGGTACAGGCCTTCCAAAAATTCAACCCCCTTTCAAATTAGCCTCTGGGGCACCTCACTCAAGATCACTCAATTCTTGAATGGCCTCCATCATGGGGAAAAAACAAGCAGCTTTACATAAGGAAACCAAAACAGCATTTCTCTTTGGCTCAGACATGGAATCTGCCCCAGGAACCCCGAGCATTTTCAAGGTCTGGGAAATCAGAGCTGGCAGTTCATCTATGTGAAAGAAACCGTAGCATAGTTCTATACGGTTCTAATCCTGGAGGAATTTTCACCATCTCAAGAGAGTCAGGATCGGCGTTATCCGTGCCATCCAGATCTCTATTGGGCAATCCTGCTGCTGCTGCTATAGGAGTATTCCAGCGCCTAACAGTAGGTCCCATGCAAGGTTCCTACCTGCGACTCTGCTCTGGGAGCATTGGACAGGGCTGAGGACTGTGCCTGAAGAAAGGATTGCAATCCCTGGAAAAATTCTACCCAGGCACTTGAGGCATACTAACTGAGCTACCTTCCCCTGCTGAAGAACCAGTTAGGGGAGTTCCAAAATCAGGAACCTGACACGTCTTTACCCAGGACCTACATCTGGCTGGGAAGAACCAGGTTTAGTGAAATCTGAGGAAGTTAATTCTCCATGAGCCTCCAAACGGCACTGATACAAATCAGGCACTCCTGGTTGAGATACCCGAAAATAACAGGCAGTGCAAAGAGAAAGGCACTTTGGTTTCTTAGGTATAGGTGCCATTATGGTCGACAGTGTGCTGAGCGGTGACCACAGACGTATGTCTAGCTGTGGGGTCTTTTTTGTTTTGGGGTTTGTTTGTTTTTTTTTTAAGATGTCAAAAAATTCTAGGCATCCAACCTAGGCATCCCTAGGATAAGTGCCACAAAACTTAAGCGCACAACTGGTGTGCTGAGGTAAGCGTGTGGCCACTAAAAGCACCACTTAACTTGGATACACAAACTACAAGGCCCGACTTAAGCATCCAAAAACTGAGCGCACAACCTGGACGCCCAGCTAGACGCACCACACCCCGAACTGACAAACCTGTAGAGAGCAGCCTAAAGTGCACGAAACGCCATTGAGGCCTACCACATGGCGTGCACTGAAAAAGCTTCAGAGCAGGGCCTAGCCTACAGAGGCTGCTCACGTCCCTCAACCTTCCATGGAGTGGGACAAACGTTAGAAAAATGCGCCAAGCATGGACACCTGGGGAAAAAGGACGTCCTACACTAAAAAAAAACAAAAAAAAACCCCAAAGAAAAACCCTTCTTCTCTGTCTCTGGATATCCATAGTAATTGGATATTTAAAATTTGTGAAAAAAAAACTCTTTTATGTACTTTTTAAGGAGTGATAAGCGTTCTTAGATTGTTTGAATACTTTGTTATACATAATAAAAATAATTTTTGGGGTTCCTGCAATAGTGACATTATACGTGTATTGGGTGGGGACTGGTTGTTAAAAGATTTTTTCTGTCTATTTTGGAGAGAGAGAGAGACAAAGATACATAGAGAAATAGAGATAGAGATATATAAAGATGTAGATATTGTGATATAGATATTTTTTAAACTTAAAGACTTATTTGCGCTCAGTCTTACCTGGCTGAGTACAGAGATGTTCTCCAACTGCGGGCAGTGGAGGGCATATGCCATCACTGCCACGCTCGGCTTCCTGCACCCACTGCCTTTCAGCTGCTTAATCAGCTAGAACACACTGGCTGAAACCCAGCTACCAGACAAAGGCACTCATCTGAGAGACCATGGAAATCACCTCAGGAATTCTCAACTGGGGGAGGGCCAATTTGATAACACCGGAAGAGAGTGGGGCAAATTTGTTTCCCTTATTTCTCTTTTTTGAAAATGAAGCAATCCCCAGTAGCGAGATGCATGTCCACTATCTGCTGGAGTCGGAGAATACTGGCAGGCTGATGTCACTGCAGGGATGTATATACTGTGACGTCAATTTACTCCGACTCCATCTGCTGGTAGAGGTGCAGAACCCACTTGCTCTGGATTCATCTAACTGGACACTAAGAAAGTATGCAATGAACATCCAAAAACTGGAGATCTTTGTCTCTACCATGATGTTCGCTTTTTGGGATCCCAGGAAGAGAAATCATTTGGTTTAAATGAAAAGGCAACACAGCATTGTGAAAGAAGGATGGTACTGGACAAAAAGAAAGAAAATCATTCCTTACCTGCTAATTTTCATTCCTATAGTACCATGGATCAGTCCAGACAGTGGGTTATGTCACCCTTCCAGCAGATGGAGTCAGAGAAAAACTTGAAGGGCGCCCTCATATAAGCAGGTGCACCCTCTGCGTCCCTTCAGTATTCAGAATATCAAAGCATAGAGAAAGTATTGGATGGATCAAGTAAACCAGAACTGAACAATTAGAACAGTGGTACAAACGTACAAACTCCGCTAACAATAGAAAAACTTGCAAAGAGAACCATGCACCAGTCACATTAGTGTCCGGAATAGGTGCACACCACAGCTAAGAGAATCCGAACCCCACAAAATCTTAGGGAGGGCGTCTGGACTGATCAGTGGTACTACAGGAATGAAAATTAGCAGGTAAGGAATACATTTTCTTTTCCCTGTACATTCCCAGATCAGTCCAGACAGTGGGATGTACCAAAGCTTCCCTATGTAGGGTGGGCCCCTGAAAGCCCTGCTCGAATGACTTGAGCGCCAAAACAGCCAAACCACGGTGACTGAAGATTTAAGCGATAGTGGCGCACAAAGGTGCGTAGCGATTTCCAGGTAGCTGCACGGCAGATTTCCTGTGGAGACACCGCCTGGCTCTCTGCCCAGGTAGCGGCTTGAGCCTGGAGTGAATGAGCCTTAATCCTCGCTGGAGGTGGTCGACCTGTCCCCACATACGCTGAGGAAATTGCTTCCTTTAACCAGCGAGCAATGGAAGTTTTAGAAGCCTTGCTGCCCTTCTTGAGGCCGCTCCAGCGGACGAAGAGATGATCCGATAAGCAGAAGTCGTTAGTTGCCTCCAAATAGAGAATAAGAACGCGATTGACATCAAGGTGGCAGAGCTCTCTGGAGTCTTCATGCGAGAAGGATGGAAGTTCCACCGATTGATTCACATGAAACGCCGAGACCACTTTTGGAAGAAAGGATGGGACTGTGGTCAAGGATACCCCGGAATCCGTGAAACGGAGGTAGGACTCCCTGCAGGAGAGAGCCTGGAGTTCAGAGATCCGGTGGGCAGAAGTAATGGAGACCAGGAAGACTGTCTTGAGCGTCAAATCCGTAAGTGTAGCACTCTTCAGCGGTTCGAAAGGAGGGACCGCTCAGGACCTGGAGTACCAAATTGAGGCTCCAAGAGGGGCATAGAGCGTGGACCAGAGGTTTCACATGCTTGACCCCCTCCAAAAAAACGAACTATGTCAGGATGATATGACAGAGGAGCCCCGTCCAGATGCCTGATGAGAGAGCCGAGGGCTGCCACCTGGACTCGCAGAGAATTGTAGGCTAAACCCTTCTCCAGACCCCGGTGAAGGAAGGACAGGATTTGAGCTATGAAAGCGTGACGTGGAGACATGTTGATGGACTCACACCAGGCCTCAAAAACCTTCCATACTCTGACGTAGGAGAGGGACGTGGAAGTCTTCCTGTCCTTGAGGAGGATTGAAATAACATTCTCTTGGTAACCTCCTCTTCTTAACCTGCGCCTCTCAAAAGCCAGGCCACAAGACAGAATCGATCTGCCCTGTTGAAAAATACTGGCCCCTGATGTAGAAGGTTCGGTAGATGTCCCAAGCGAAGAGGACCTCTTCAATGCCTGCTCCCTGCATGGCATCAGCCACGGCAGCTAGCAAATACCCTTCTGCTTCTCTTAATAAAAATAAGCAAACAAATTTTACCAATGCTAACAAGGAGAAGAAAACTAAAGCAGAGAGGAGAGAAGAGTGAAGTGGAAGCTGAGGAGCCAGGGGGCAGCAAGAGACCCCAGAGAGGAGAGTCTGACACCACCCAAAAAATATCCTAGCTCCACTAGGCCCAGATGGAACCTGGGAGCCACCTAGCAGAACCTGCTCAACCTGGGATCTCACAGGGAGCCAGGATCGGAGGCCTGCTCTACCAGGGGAAATCAATACAAAGACCACCATCCTGGAAGCAAATAATGATGTTACCAAAAAGTGGTGGTCCTCTATTTCCAACTACTGGCAGGATGGCATAAACCCACGTCTCGACTGATCTAGTAGGATAAGGAATTGTAATTTATACTTTTATTCTCTTTCTGCTCCCTTGTTCCATCCATTTCACCAGGTAAGAATGGTCCCATCCCCAGACAGCTTATAATCTAATAGGAATTAAAGATGTCCAGGAGGAATCTTATACTTGCTTGTAACAGGAGGAGGAATCTGTTCGGTATTCACCGATTCAGGATGATCCTTACAATGTAGCTCTTCCTCTTGTCTAACGCTCAGTGAGAACACGGATGTTATGATCGGATGGCCTGTTATGAAAAACCAAACATTTAGAAGGATTCACTTAGGAACTGTTAACAATAGCAGCATATTTTCATTCTACCATGTTTTGATATCAATGACCTGCGATCTAAAAAATAGAAAATCCTTGAAACCCAAAATACTTACTTACAAATGATGGGGGTCATTAGTATTTTATTTTTCCCTTCCATTTTCTCACATTTCTACTCTTCTTCTCTTGCTACAAGTACTATGGCTCACTTTATTTTTAATTTATATATTTTTCGCAAATAATTGTATACTTGCTTGTTGCAGGAGGATGAGTCTGTTCAGTCGTCTCTGATTTACGACGATCTGTGCAATCTAGTTCTTCCTCTTGTTCAACGCTCAGTGAGAACACAGATGTTATAATCGGATGCCCTAATATGACAAAACAAATATTTAGAAGGATTCACGGAGGAACTGCTAACACCTTGGGAAGTAGATTGTAAGTTATATTTAATGTGAATAACCCATCTCCTGTGACCTGAAAATGGAAAACCTTTTAAATCCAAAACATTTACTTACCAACAGTGGAGTCTTTGATGTTTTCTTTTCCCTCCCACTCATACTGTTGCGTGAAATATTTCTCATTTTCCTTCTTAATCTTGAATATAACATCGGGATTAACAATGGAATAACCTGTCAATAATAATAGCATCACTGCAATTTAAACTTGTAGTAACCCTGGGAGGGGGGGGAGGGGTTTCTGTGGGTATGGATGTGTGTATACCCTTGGTTGTAGATACTGGACTGACAAGAGTTCAGTGAGAAGAAATGGCTGCAGTCTTCCATTTGCTCCCAAGATACTCCTGACCTCCCCTCCCCATCAACCAGCACAGTGGAGGAGTAGCCTAGTGGTCAGGGCCTCTGAAACCAGGGAAACTAGGGTTCAAATCCCACTGTCGCCCCTTGTGACCTTGGGCAAGTCACTTTACCCTCCATTGCCTCAGGTACAAAATTAGATAGTAAGTCCTCGGAGGATAGGGAAATACCTATAGTATGTAATCTGCTTTGAAGTGCCCTAAAAACGGAATATAACCCTTGTCTTACCATCATTGTCGTAGATAGGCATATATTTGTACTCTATGTTAAGATTAAACCTAGGTGGCTTTGTGACACACAGCCATTTCTGTTCATGACCCTTCTAGGTGGAGATTTTCCCTCCCAAGAGAAGTCATCCCAACTTCTTGTTAGGGATAACCCAGAAGAAACACCCAAGTCCCAGGAAATAAAGATAACTGTTTCTAGAGGCCAGTGAGAGGGAGAAAGGGGATAGTTGACCACTGATATTTGATTACCTTCTGGATAGGCTGCATGTTGTACAGTAAAGTTATCCTGTACAGATCTAACTTACACAGACGCTGTGGTTTTCAGGTGGGACTCAGAGATAAATCTTCCCTCCTGTATGCCTGTGCCAGTTTTCTTTGTAGAGAAAAGAGACAGACTAACAGTAGTGTCTTTCCTTGGGCTGGTCCTTAGGCAACCACAGGAACTGTGTCAGGTCCTAAATTTTAGGCTTGCAGGTGAAATGGTATCTGGGATTTTTTTCATTCCTGATGAAATTTTAACAACCATACTACAGTGGATCTATGGCCAAAGATGATGAAAAAGGCATCTTTACCCCATGACATCAGGACACTGTGAATCTCCTTGATGATTTTCTTATACAGCTCTTTCTGCCATTTTTCCAAAATGTCCCACTCCACTTCCCAGAAATAAGCCGCAACGTCATGGAATGTGACTGATCCCTGAAATTGCAAATAAGATGTACTCAACCATTCTTCCTTTAGCTTCATTATAATGTATGTATTAAATCTGGTTATATACACAACCCTCAATTTTCTGCAGCAGTTTGCGGGTAGATCCTGCAGAAAAGTTTCTGAATTTCTGTATCAATTCTAGGGCATAAGGAGAAATTTAGTCTTAACTGTTAATTTTCTTTCCTGGAGTCCTAGGTGATAACCCAGTCTAGACATATGGGTTATCACCACCTACCAGCAGATGGAGACAGGGGACACACCTTTTTCAGCGACATCACCTGGTATATAGCCTGATGCAGCACCGGCAATAGCCAGTATCCTTATGTAAAAGCAATGGAAAAATACCAACTGCCTCTAAAACCACAATTAATTTTAGAAACAGTAAACAGGAGGGACAAAGAAAATGTCCTGTATGTTTGTCCTACTTAGAATGCAGGTTTTACTGAGTAAGGTCAGTATCTCACATATCTTTATATGGTATGGACCATACCAAGCAGCACCACAGAAGAGAAAAAAAAAAACCAGACAGTACAGAAGAAAGAGATAAAGGCAGTCTCAGGTGCACTTTACAAGGTAAAATTGAATTTTCTGCCAAACCCAAGGTCTGTCACCATGGATAATAGTGCAAACCCTGCAGGAGAGCTGCTAGCTTACCCAACACTGCCCCGAGTCATTTGAGGCCCTTCCAAGAGGTAATCCAAGTGTTGGTGGATTGTGGGAAGAGTTAACAGTCCGTCACTGTTGGAGACAATTGAGGTCCTTTCTGGGGACAATGCGGACAGGCATTGGGAAGGGCAGCCCAGTACTGATATCATCCAGCCTCCAGGCCTTCAAATCCCAACATGCTGTAGCTCGCAGTCACCTGCTTGCCAAGGGGCATGACCTTATAGCTGGTTTGTTGTAGGATGGGAAAGAAGAGGAAAGGGAAGATATTTTTGTCCCCCGAAGATCTCTACACAGCAAAAAGAATCCATAGATTCTCATGTGCTCTCAGCCAAGTAACCAGTGCAGATAACTGAGTACGGAACTGTTGAAACCTCCTTAAGTCCCGACTTGCGCTCTCTTCCACCCATGCCTCAAACTCTGCTAGGGGTTCAGGATAAGGAGCCTCTAGGAGTTGATTTAGGCCTCATTATTTCAAAATCAGAGCTTTTACCATCTAATCCTCAAGACTTATCATCTAATTTTGAGCGTTTTGTTTCCTGGATTACCCCTGTTCAGGTTAAAAGGATGATATAGTTTTGCCTAACATTGGACTTAAGCCAGGTACACCTCGTGTTCAGATTCCAGCTCCTGTACAGCTCCCCCAGTCACCACAAGTTAAAGCAGTGGGCAATGTTTCATCTTAGCCCACAGATATTTCTCTCAGGAACATATGGAGAGCTGTAACAAGAACCCAGAGTCCAATCTCTGGAGGATAAAGAGGCAGACCTGGAGATGCTGAGGCCTTCAGAGACATAGTAGCCAAGTCCCAGCCTTGATGCTGCCTTGGAGGAGGAAGGTCTCCTGGTCGGAGAGCATCATCCTGGTGCAGCAGCAAGTGATCCTGAAGCAAGCAACTGCTTTCTAGGTGATGCATTGTCCTCTCGCATCGAGGATGTGTCTCCCAGGGCTATTGCCCAGGAGAGAAGGGTTAGATTGGCTGTCATAGTTGGTGATTCAATTATTAGGAATGTAGACAGCTGGGTGGCTGATGGATGTGAGGAACGCCTGCCAGATGTGAAGGTGGCAGACCTCACACATCAGCTAGATAGGATTTTAGAGAGTGCTGGGGAGGAGTCGGCTATTGTGGTACATGTGGGCACCAACAACATAGGGGAGTGTGGGAGGGAGTTTCTGGAAGCCAAATTTAGGCTTTTAAGTAGAAAGCTGAAATCCAGAACCTCCAGGGTAGCATTTTCTGAAATGCTCCCTGTTCCATGCGCAGGTCCCCAGAGGCAGGCAGAGCTCCGGAATCTCAATGCATGGATGAGATGATGCAAGGAAGAGGGATTCAGTTTTGTAAGGAACTGGGCAACCTTTTGGGGAAGGAGGAGTCTTTTCTGAAGGGACAGGCTCCACCTTAAACCAGGGTGGAACCAGGCTGCTGGCGCTAACCTTTAAAAGAAAATTGGTTCTTACCTGCTAGTTTTCGTTCCTGTAGTACTTACGGATCAGTCCAGACAGTGGGTTGAGCCTCCTGTCTAGCAGATGGAGGCAGAGAAAAACTGAAAGGGTATCCTATCAGGACAGTGCTTACCCAGTGTCCCTTCAGTATAAACATTATCAAATCAGAAAGAACAACTTAATAACCAGAGTAAGATCAAGCAAGTAAACGACCGTAACTTTGAAATTGTAATTTGAAATTCAAACCATTCAAGAAATGCTCTTATACACATATATCTGTAGTAGATACTTCCGGTGCCTTAGAGTTTCGAGATAATCTACTACAGATATATGTGTATAAGAGTATTTCTTGAATGGTTTGAATTTCAAATTACGATCGTTTACTTGCTTGATCTTACTCTGGTTATTAAGTTGTTCTTTCTGATTTGATAATGTTTATACTGAAGGGACACTGGATAAGCACTGTCCTGATAGGATACCCTTTCAGTTTTTCTCTGCCTCCATCTGCTAGACAGGAGGCTCAACCCACTGTCTGGACTGATCCGTAAGTACTAAGGAACGAAAATTAGCAGGTAAGAACCAATTTTCCTTTCCCTGTATGTACCCGGATCAGTCCAGACAATGGGATGTACCAAAGCTTCCCTAAGTAGGATGGGACCGAGATAGTCCCGCTCAAAGCCCCTGCCCGCCTGTACATCAAGGCGATAATGACGAGCAAAGGTATGAAGAAATTTCCAGGTAGCTGCTCTGCATATCTCCTGTGGGGAGACCAACTGGCTCTTCACCCAAGAGGTAGCCTGTGAGCGCACCAAATGGGCCTTTAAGCCCTCCGGAAACATCCGGCCCCGACAGGTATAGGCCAACGCAATCACCTCCTTTAGCCAGCAAGCAATGGTAGCCTTAGAAGCCTTGTTTCCCTTGTTGAGTCCACTCCATAGAACAAAGATGATCAGAGACCCGAAACTCATTTGTGACTGATAAGTATTGCAATAGCACTCTTAACATCAACGCACTTAAGGTCTCTGCCAGGTGTGTTGGCAATGTCATCAGGAGAAAAAGCAGGGAGCTCCACTGACTGATTTAAATGAAAGGAGGACACAACCTTCAGTAAAAAGGATGGTTCTGTCTTGAGGGAACCACCTGAATCAGAAAAATGAAGAAATGGTTCCCTGCACAACAAGGCTTGGAGCTCGGACACTTCTAGCTGAGCAGATAGAGACCAAAAAAAAAAGCACGTCAAGAGTCAGATCCTTAAGTGTGGCCCGACTGAGGGGTTCGAAAGGCAGACTCGAAGTACGAGATTAAGGCTCCACGACGGACAAGTAGCCCGGACAGGTGGGTTCAAATGCTTGGCCCCTTGAGGAACTGCGCAACATCCGGGTGAGCCGCCATGGCATAACCATCAACCCGCCCTAGGAGGGAACAGAGAGCTGAAACCTGAACCCGCAGGGAACTGAAAGGCAAACCCTTAAAAAGGCCATTCTGCAGGAAAGCTAGGACCTGGAACACCAGGGCCTTACACGCAAACACTCCTGAAACAGCACCCATCATCTCAAATACTTTCTATACGCAAACATAAGCAAGAGATGTTGACGTCTTATGCGCCCGCAACAGGGTAGAAATAACCTTCTCCTTATAACCCTTCTTCCTCAACCTTCGCTCTCAAAAGCCAAGCCGCTAGACAAAAGCGATCTGCCAGACTGAAAAATACAGGACCCTGCCGCAGCAGATGTGGGAGATGACAGAGACGAAGAAGCCTGTCAGTTGCAAGGTTCACCAGATCCGCGAACCATGGTCTCCGGGGCCACTCTGGCACTATGAGAATGACTGGCCCTGTGTGAAGCTCTATTCGTCTGAGTACCTTTCCCACCAGAGGCCAGGGTGGGAACACGTAGAGGAGAATGTCACGAGGCCAGGGTAGCACCAGGGGATCCACCCCTTCCGAGTAGTGCTCTTGTCTGCGGCTGAAGAATCTGGGAGCCTTCGCGTTCTTCAGTGTGGCCATGAGGTCTAAGTGGGGGATTCCCCACCTGCGAACGATGAGATCCATCGTCTTGGACAGCTCCCACTCGCCGGGGTCTATGTGCCGACAACTCAGGTAGTCGGCCTGAATATTCTCCTTCCCCGCAATATTGGAGGCCGCTAGATGATCTAGATTGTGTCTGCCCAAGAGAACAGCTTGCTGGCTTCCAGAGCCACCAGATGACTCCTGGAGCCGCCCTGGCGATTGATGTAGGCCACCGTAGTGGCATTGTCGGAAAGGACTCGCACAGCTTTGCGATGGAACAAGGGCAGGAACATTTTGAGGGCCAAACAAACCGCTCGTGCCTCTAAACAGTTGATGTGCCACCGGGCTTGGACTGGGAACCACAGACCCTGGGCAGACTGGTTCTGGCACACCGCTCCCCAGCCGGATAGGCTGGCATCAGTTGTTACAATAATTCACTGGGGCATCTCTAGGGGCATCCCCTTTGACAGGTGAGCGAGAGCAAGCCACCACTGCATGCTGGCGATGGTAGACTGGTCTGAAAGTGCTCCGAAACTGGCTTCCAGCGGGACAGCAATGCTTTCTGCAAGGGTCGCATATGCACAAAAGCCCAAGGAACCAAATCTATAGTGGAAGCCATAGAGCCCAGAACCTGAAGATAGTCCCAGGCCGTGGGAAACGAGAGAGATAACAGGTGTTGAACTTTATTCATGAGCTTGAGCGCTCGGGCTCCGGGAAGCAAAACCTTGCCCACACTGGTGTCGAAGCGTGCTCCTAAGAAATCCAAGACCTGAGAGGGCGTGAGATTGCTTTTGGGGAAATTGATGATCCATCCGAGGGAAGTGAGGACTGACAAGACTCTATTGATCACAGACTCACAGAGCATTTCCGATTCTGCCCGAATGAGCCAGTCGTCCAGATAAGGATGGACCAGGACTCACTCCCAGAGGAATGCCGCCGCTACCACCACCACGACCTTGATAAATGTGCGAGGAGCGGTGGCAAGGCCGAACGGAAGAGCCCAAAACTGGAAGTGGTGCCCCAGGATGTTGAAGCGAAGATACTTCTGGTGTTCCTGACGGATTGGGATATGCAGGTAGGCCTCTGTCAAATCTAGAGAGGCCAGGTATTCTCCAGAGCGAACCACAGCTATGACCGCCCTCAGGGTCTCCATTCGAAAATGGGGAACCTTGAGCGCTCTGTTGAATTTAAGGTCCAGGATTGGTCGAAAGGAGCCGTCCTTCTTGGGAATGACGAAGTAGATGGCATATTGGCCAGACACTTGATCCTCCCGGGGAGCCGGGACTATAGCTCCGAGCTCCCACAGCCTGTCAAGAGTCTGGCACATCGCTTGATGCTTCTGGCTCCTGCAACGAAAGATTAAATAGTGGTCCTGGAGATCCCGAGCAAACTCTAAAAACGTAGCCGTTTTTGATCAACTTGAGGACCCACTGATCTGTAGTGATTTTGACCCATTCCTCGAGAAAGAGGGACAGACGTCCACCTAAGTTGGGAACGGAGGAATGGACCAGCTGCATCTCACTGGGAAAACTTAGTGGCGGATCCTTGGGGGTGAGCCTCTCGGAATGAACGTCATCCACGAAAGGAGTGAGACCAAGATTGGGACCTAGAGGAGGTAGGTTTTTGGGCAGCCCCCCGCGGCTTGTTGTACCTGTGCTGCCCCCGGAAATGAGAGCACGACGGAAAAAAGGACAGACTGTCTAGGGCGGTCCTCAGGCAGCTTATGGATCTTATTTTCCCCCAAAGATTTAATAAGCTGTTCCAGGTCTTCTCCGAAAAGAATAAAATGAAAAAAAAAAAAGTGCAAGCCCTGACTTTCCAGGAGGGTCTTGGAATGGTATATAGCAGGATTCAAGGAAAGAAATTAACAAATAAGAATACATTTCTCCTTTGCTCAAGAAGCATGAGCCCTCATAGAATTAGCACAATGCACCTTGAGAACATGATCATTAAGCAAAAAGCTGAGGAGATCATCTCCTTGATTCACCCTGACAAAGAAAATTTTGGAGCTGCCTCTCTCCTATGAGGCTTATGTCTAACATTTCCACAACCCATCTGGGAGGATCCAGATCTATTCCCCTTAATTTATCATAGGACTTGCCATCCAAATCAGGCCATTCCTGATGGCGTGGAAGAGGTAGACGCACCTCGCAGTGCTTTGACAGCAGGGGCTAGTGGAACAACAGGGACAACTGAAGCCACAAGTGAGCCCGGGTTCAAGGAACTAGATCCAGAGAGAGACCATCATGTAACCCAGAAGCTGGAGATACTCTTACACCCTGGAAGGAAACTTTCTTTGAGACTAATGTAGAACATTCTCCTCTTTTTCATGTTACTGTGCTGAATATAGTAACATAGTAATGACGGCAGAAAAAGACCAAAATGGTCAATCTAGTCTGCCCAGCAAGCTTCCCAAGGTAGTAACTGCCACTCCGTGCAGGTTACCCCCAAGCTTTATTTATTTATTCCCATCCTCTAGCCTTTAGGGTTCCACAGTGTTTATCCCATGCCCCTTTGAAATCCTTCACAGGTTTAGTCTTCACCACTTCCTCCGGAAGGGCATTCCAGGCATCCACCACCCTCTCAGTGAAGAAATATTTCCTGACATTGGCTCTAAGTCTTCAATAAAGTATCTTTTCATTGCACATTAATTGCTCCATCTGATAGAAGATGCGCAGGGGGTGGCACTCTCGCCGCGGAGCAAGATGGCCGCGTGACCTCTAGCTCCTGCCTTCCCCGAGCCTAGCAACAGCAGAAAGCATGTTAAAAAAAACACCAAAAAAAAAAAAAACCTGAAATCAGCGATCAAACCTCAAAAAAAAAAAAAAAAAAAAAAAAAAAAGGCAGGTGAACCATCAAGATGGCCCAAAAGGAAAAAAAGGGGCCGATTTCAAGCAGTTTGCATTCACAAAAATGTCAGCTCCGAAGATGGGCCTGTTGGCGCTTCTGAAGGCTCGGACTCGAGTAATCAGGTACCCGAGAGAACGAGATGGGGGGAGCCACGGGGAAGATTCCTGACCTCCCCAAGAGAGACGAATTTCACCACTGGTTCGGGGACCTCAGAAAGGAGATGAAAGAAAATAAATGGGAACTCCTGACAACCATGGAACAAATAAAAGAGGATGTGGCTGACCTAAGGAAACGGGTGGATGAATGTGATATGCGCAATCTATGAAGACTGAAAGCTTACAAAAATCAGTTACACAGGTTACTCGTGATTCAGAAGAAATCACAGCAAAACTGGAAGACCCGGAAAACAGAAGCAGGCACAGCAACTTGAGATTGAGGCATACCTGAAACTGAAGCGTATACAGATTGTGGGATAACAGTTCAGAGATTATGCACCTTTTTGCTTCAACAAAACACCACCAACACAGAACCTGTACAAGCATTAAATATAGAGCTGGAACGTGCCCACAGATCCCTGGGTCCCAGGACTAACAGTAAATCAAGTGATATCATAGTGTGCTTTGCTAGGTATGCTATGAAAGAAAAAAAATCTACCAAATAGCATGGAAGCAACCCACATGGGAATGGGAGACTCTTACTATTCAGATTTACACAGGTCTTTCCCCACTGACAAGGAGGATTGAATTCAAGGAGATTACCACACAGTGTTAAGAGGAGAGAACCTCAGATACCGTTGGCTGTTCCCCTTTGGCATTGCAATAATCATAGATGGTACAAAGGCACCCACATAACTCCTATTCTCAAACTGATTGATAAACTACTTAGCCTTCAGATTAGAGAGCCGGAAATCGGTGCAATTACATGGTCGGATCATGCTCCGATCTGGTTAACAATCCATATGAACAGCTCGAAGCCAGGGTTAAGATATATTAAGTTAAAAGACTCCTTATTAGAAGATACCACGTTTTGTCAGAAAGTGCGCTTGGCGATAGAAGAGAGTTTCAACAATTTAATGGGGCAAACATACACTCCAGACCCTTACTCTGGGAATGCTTAAAAGTAGTCCTTCGAGGAAGCTTCATATCTCAAGCTTCCTATCAAAAGAGGGCGAAACAGGCAAAAGTAACTGCACTGCTTTCTGATATTTCCATATTAGAAAAGCAACATAAAGCATGTCTCCTAAAATCTATACATAGCTTCAGTGTACTTGCAATGCTCTGAAAGAGAGAGACAGGTGAGTGATATAGCCCACAAACTACAACTTGTGAGGCAAGAGCATTTCGAATGGGGTAACAAAGCAGGTAGACTGCTCGCTCGCAAGTTGAAGAGACAAATAGCACAAAATCAAACACGGATTAAAGCTATAGATGGTTCAGTTCTGGACTCCGCAGAGGAGATGCAAAGATTCCAGCAATTCTATGGAAAATTGTATGCAGCAGATTCCCATATCAAGGTAGAGGTGATTGAAGCTTATCTTGCCAAAATCACTTTACCTGCGCTAACAGAGACTGAAAAACAATTTTTTGAAGGCCTTATAACTTCTACGGAAATTCACCAAGCCATCAAAGCTCTTAAAGTAAACAAGGCACCGGGACTAGATGGGTACACTGGTTTATTTTACAAAAAATATGTACAGAACACCTATCCCCTTATTTGATGGAGGCATATAATGCACGTCGGGATGATGGTTCGTTACCAATGGAGGCTAATGTGGCCGGGATCACTATATTGGCAAAACTGGGTCGTGATCCCCTAGAGTGGGGGTCATATAGACCCATCTCCTTAATAAATATAGATCTGAAGATACTAGCTAAGATCCTAGCCACTCGCCTCAGTAGAGTGATGGCTAAGCTGACGCATCCC
This sequence comes from Rhinatrema bivittatum, assembly GCF_901001135.1. Classification (NCBI taxonomy): domain Eukaryota; kingdom Metazoa; phylum Chordata; class Amphibia; order Gymnophiona; family Rhinatrematidae; genus Rhinatrema; species Rhinatrema bivittatum. Next base: position 450,024,767 of record NC_042617.1, read on the forward strand.
AAATCAGGCAGGTTTTATTCCTAGGAGGAAGGCAGTGGACAATGTTAGAAAAATCATAGACCTATTATGGCAGGCCAAACACACACAAATACTGGCAGTATTATTAGCTGTCGACACTGAAAAAGCCTTCGATATGGTCCACTGGCATTTTTGTTCAAAACACTGGAAAAGATGAATTTTGGTCCAAAATTTTTAAATTGATACTTAAAACTCTACGATAATCCAAGGGCTAGGGTTAAGGTAAACGGGGTATATTCGGACCTATTTTCTATTGGCAGGGGAATGAGACAGGGGTACCCATTGTCTTCACTGCTATTTGTGTTACTTTTGGAGCCCCTCACTACCAAAATTAGGGAGGAACAGTCCATATCCGGTATCAAAGTGGGAGGAATAGACTATAAACTATTGTTATTCGCGGACGATGTGTTGATTACTTTGACTGAGCCACAACGATCTTTGGCCGGAGTAGTGGACAAGCTGCTTGAATTTGGTTCGATGTCAGGATTCCGCTTGAATCTTGACAAATCCAAAGTGTTAAATATTTCTCTACCCACAGAACAAGCTGAGCAATTGAGACAATACCCATTGAAATGGGTGGGGAATAAAATAAAATACCTGGGAATCCTGATAGGCACTAAGTTAGAAGACCTATTTAAACTAAATTTTATACCTCTTGCGGCCAAAACCTTTTGGGAGTTGGATGATTGGACAAACTTACCCATCACTTGGACTAAGAGAATAGCGATTCTAAAGATGTCTGTTCTCCCGAAATTTAACTACTTATTCCAATCATTACCAATACATATCCCCACTGCCCTACTGAAAACATGGCAAAAATATGTCTTTTCGCATTTATATGGAAGTGGAGACCCCCTCCCCCCCAGGGTAGCGCAAGCTGTACTATATAGACATAAATTACGAGACGGGATGGGAGTCCCCAAACTCCAGTGGTACTATGCAGCTGCCCAACTTAATGCTATCCTTTCTTGGCATAGGCGAAGGGAAACTCTGAGATGGGTAGACAGAACAAGCTATGCTGGGGTCAATTCCACTCAGGGCTCTTACTTAGCAACCCAGAGAGACATGGAAGTTGGGAGGTGTAATCTCTTTGCCACTCCAAACTATGCTACAGAATTGGGCTAAGTGGAAACACCTTGGGAAGATATACAGGGAGACCTTGCAAAGGGGAAATCTCAATTTGAGGGGTGGGTGGTGTGATCTCGTGGACCGCATTAAGGGTGGCCTATCGAGAAGGAGGAGAAGAAGAAGAGTCCACATTCCTCAAATTTCTGGTTAAACACATCAAGTTCACCAAAAATTATTTCAAACTGAACAAAATCACTGAGAACCTGGAAGATGTAGTAGGCCAGATTGACAAACTAAAGAGTAGCAAATCACATGGACTGGATGGTATGCATCCTAGAGTACTGAAGGAACTCAAAAATGAAATTTCTGATCTATTAGTTAAAATTTGTAACCTATCATTAAAATCATCCATTGTACCTGAAGACTGGAGGGTGGCCAACGTAACCCCAATATTTAAAAAAAGACTCCAGGAGTGATCCGGGTAACTAAAGACCAGTGAGCCTGACTTCAGTGCCAGGAAAAATAGTGGAAACTATTCTCAAGATCAGAATCGTACAGCATATAGAAAGACATGGTTTAATGGAATACAGTCAACATGGATTTACCCAAAGGGAAGTCTTGCCTAACAAATCTGCTTCATTTTTTTTGAAGGGGTTAATAAACATGTGGATAAAGGTGAACCAGTAGATGTAGTGTATTTGGATTTTCAGAAGGCATTTGACAAAGTCCCTCATGAGAGGCTTCTAAGACAGCTAAAAAAAAAGTGACATGGGATAGGAGGCGATGTCCTTTCATGGATTACAAACTGGTTAAAAGACAGGAAACAGAGAGTAGGATTAAATGGTCAATTTTCTCAGTGGAAAAGGGTAAACAGTGGAGTGCCTCAGGGATCTGTACTTGGACCGGTGTTTTTCAATATATATATATATATATATATATATATATATATATAAATGATCTGGAAAGGAATACGACAAGTGAGGTTATCAAACTTGTGGATAATACAAAATTATTCAGAGTAGTTAAATCACAAGTGGATTGTGATACATTAAAGAAGGACCTTGCAAGACTGGAAGATTGGGCATCCAAATGGCAGATGAAATTTAATGTGGACAAGTGCAAGGTGTTGCATATATGGAAAGTTAACCCTTGCTGTAGTTACATGATGTTAGGTTCCATATTAGGAGCTACCACCCAGGAAAAAGATCTAGGCATCATAGTGGATAATACTTTAAAATTGTCGGCTCAGTGTGCTGCAGCAGTCAAAAAAGCAAACAATGTTAGGAATTATTAGGAAGGGAATGGTTAATAAAACAGAAAATGTCATAATGCCTCTATAATCGCTCCATGGAGCGATATAGAGTACAATTCTAGTCACCGCATCTCAAAAAAGATATATAGTTGTGATGGAGAAGGTACAGAGAAGGGCAACCAAAATGATAAAGGGGATGGATCAGCTCCCCTATGAGGAAAGGCTGAAGAGGTTAGGGCTGTTCAGCTTGGAGAAGAGACATGATAGAGGTCTTTAAGATCATGAGAGGTCTTGAACGAGTAGATGTGAATTGGTTATTTACACTTTCGGATAATAGGACTAGGGGGCATTCCATGAAGTTAGCAAGTAGCACATTTAAGACTAATCGGAGAAAATTCTCTCTCACTCAATGCACAATAAAGCTCTGGAATTTGTTGCCAGAGGATGTGGTTAGTGCAGTTAGTGTAGCTGGGTTCAAAAAAAGTTTGGATAAATTCTTGGAGAAGTCCATTAACGGCTATTAATCAAGTTTACTTAGGGAATAGCCACTGCTATTAATTGCATCAGTAGCATGGGATCTTCTTAGTGTTTGGGTAATTGCTAGGTTCTTGTGGCTTGGTCTGGCCTCTGTTGGAAACAGGATGCTGGGCTTGATGGACCCTTGGTCCGACCCAGCATGGCAATTTCTTATGTTCTTATCCAATATTTTCGCGACAGATTCTGCTACTTCTGCCACAGCTGTTTTAAAGAAGGCAGCAGACTATATGCGACATCATTCACCTTTTTGATTTCAGATAGCTTAAGCCTGTCTTTATTTTATTTTTTTTTTAAAGGTTTTCAAAGCCATTATCTTATGTTTTTTGTTTTTCCAATGAATCCACCCATACACCAGGCAGGAGAACCAATTTGAGAAGTCAAAGATATAAATGTGCCCAAAGACAGAAACAATAGCTACAGATGAGGAAGCAGGCCTCAGAGCAAGCCAAGGCACATTTTACCTTTCCCACTGCATCACATGATATTTCCTATAATAAGTATAAAATAGCTTTCCAACCATGTTTGTGTGCTTGTGTAAGTTTTGTGTCTTTTTTTAGATGGGGAAAAGGGATCTCAAGTAACAGCACAGGAATGGTATCCCAGAGATGGAAAGAGGAGGAGAAGAGGACCAGAGACTAGAGATTGAGTGATACTGTGAGAACACTGGGGAAGGAGAGAGTAAAGAGAGAGGAACAATGATAGGGGAGGGAAAAGAGAACGAATCTGGGAAGAAAAGATCTGGGATCAAGGGAGGGATGTCTCTCCCCTGGCTTCAGTGCTGTTCCTGCTTGTATCCTCACGTCCTCTTTCATTCCCTCAAAATCTATCATGCCCTCTGTCAACCTCTCCCACCCCCACCCCATTACCTCTGTCACATACACGCACATTCATTCAACTCCTTTCTCTCAAACATATACCCATACTGGTTCCCATTTATCATCCCACTCACTCATTAGCAAAATCCCATGTGATCTTTCAACCACTCCTAACCATCTACCTAAGTCAATCCATCTCATCTCCCAGTCCCTCCAACTGCCCCCAGCCAATCCTCTTCATCTCCTTCGAATTTCTTCACCCTTTAAGGCAATTCCACATTTATCTCCCCAGTCTCTCCCTTTCCATCTGACCCCCCTCTCTGCCCATGCTTCTCATTGACTTGCGTTCCTAACCAAACCAGTCCCCCCCTTATTCCCTAGTACCTCTTCAATCCCACTCTAGTTAATTTCTCCTTTCATTTCAAACCCTCTACTCATCTCCCCAACTGATCCCCTCTCATCATGCAATCTCCCCTAACTCCAAGTCAATTCACCTTTCAGCCCCTCCAAGAGGATTCCCTAGCTCCTCCTCACAAGCCTCAGCTGATCCACTTCTTATGCTTCAGACCTTTTTCCTCTCTCCTTTCACCCCCACTGCTGATCCCGTCAGCTCCTCACTTTACTCTGTATCCCTACCACTTATTGGGCTTGAAGTAAGATGAGAGCAATGGTAACTTCAGGCCATGTCTTACTCTTCTGTTGCTTGAAACCTGACTAGTGCTTTGAACTGCATGCGACACTGTAGTACAGCATGGTTTCTTTGCAAGTTCGTAATTTTAGGAGTCATCTTGGATGCCAGTAATTTCCGTACTATGATACAAGCAAAGTACTTACCGGAATTGATTATAGTAAGTCTTTATTAAGTGGTCTTTCTACTACCACCCTAAGAGTAGTTCAGGTTATGCAGAGTGCCACAGCAAGGATCCTCATTGGAAGTAAATTACGGGATTATATAATACCCATTCTTCAAGCTTTACAATGGCTGCCGATTGAATGGCATCTAAAGTACAAAGTCGCCACATTAATTCACAAATCACTCATTAATACCAATTTAAATCCACGCTATTCTATGTATATAAGTCCTGAAAAGCAAGCTGCGTTCAGAAAATATTGGCCATTTTGAAGTTCCATCTTTCTGAATTGTTCATCTTGCAAAAGATCTAGATCATGCATTCTCTGTCATGGGCCCTACTTTTTGGAATGTCCTTCCTACTCATTTGAGATCCATGAATGATCATGTTTTATTTAAGAAAGCCTTAAAGACCTTTCTTCTCAAGAAAGGTTTGGTGGAAGATGACGTGTAACAGTTTTATTACAACTTGCTAGTGCTATCTGAAGTTACAGAATCTGTCATCACGTGGATCTGTGATTTTTATTTCATGTTTTGATTGACTTGATTTGGTTATTTCTGTTTTCAGTGTTTGTATTTTTAGGTATGATACTTTAGTTTTTATTTATTTTTCTAAGTGTCCTGAATGTAATTTGTTGTGAAGTGCCTGAAAAATGTAATATAAATCAAACAAACACATATATAATAAATCCATAAAATTTTTTATGTATGTTTTCATGTAATCTGCCCTGAAGTGTGGAATGAATGGAATATAATATTTTTTTTAGATACATAAATAGTTCAAAGCCTCAGCTAAGTTCTGAGAAGCCATCCTGCTGCTCCTTCTATCATCCCTGGGAGAATCCATTGGAAGAATGGTGAATAGGAAGGATCATGCAGAAGGTAAGGAAGAGAAATGTCAACAAATCCTCAGCCCGCTCCTGGTTCTCATGATTCTATGAAGGACCTCACAATGCCATTGCAAGGGGCAGATTTTGCATGCCTTGCAGGAGCCTGGGAGTGGGGAGCCCAGGTTATATGTCAGTATGTTCAGCTCTTATAGTAACATTTGAGATCAGGAGTAAGCAACTCTGATCCTGAAGTCCCACAAACAGGTCTGGTTTTCAGAACATTCACAATATGCATGAAATGTATCTGCATATAATGGAGACAGTACATGCAAACATACCTACCTGATGTATATTCGTTATGGATATCCTGAACACCAGACCTATTTATGGCACTCTAGGACCAGAGTTGCCTACCTCGGTATTAGATGATGGCAGAAAAAGAACAATAGTCTCATCTAGAATGCCAAGTTATACCTGTCCTCACTGTTAAGGATATATCCTAGCTGCCAACCATAAAGCCTGACTGCTTGTAGAATATTAGTCTATCTTCCTCCTCCGTACGCCACCATCTTGGGAAGATGAACATACAAGATCCCAATACTCCCATGTCATAAGAACTTGCCATACTAGGTCAGACTGAAGGTCTATCAAGTCCAGTATCTTGTTTCCAATAGTGGCCAATCCAGGTCACAAGTACCTAGGCAAGATCTCAAACAGTAAATAGATCCCATGCCACTATCACGCAATGATAAGTAGTAGCTATTTCTTAAGTCTACTTGGTTAATAACAGTTTGATTTATCCTCCAGGAATTTGTCCAAACCTTTTTTAAACCCAGCTACACTAACTGCCTTAACCACATCATGGGATAGGTGGTGATGTCCTTTTGTGGATTACAAACTGGTTAAAAGACAGGAAACAGAGAGTAGGATTAAATGGTCAATTTTCTCAGTGGAAGAGGGTAAAAGGTGGAGTGCCTCAAGGATCTGTACTTGGACCCATGCTTTTCAATATATTTATAAAAGATCTGGAAAGGAATATGATGAGTGAGAATCAAATCTGCAGATGATTACAAAATTATTCAGAGTAGCTAAATCACAAGCAGATTGTGATACATTGCAGGAGGACCTTGTGAGACTGGAAAATTGGACATCCAAATGGCAAATGAAATTTAATGTGGATAAGTGCAAGGTCTTGCATGTAGGGAAAAATAACCCATGCTGTAGTTACACGATGTTAGGTTCCATATTAGGAGCTACCACCCAGGAAAAAGATCTAGGCATCATAGTGGATAACACATTAAAATAGTCGGCTCAGTGTGCTGCGGCAGTCAAAATAGCAAACAGAATGTTGAGAATTAGGAAGGGAATGGTTAATAGAACGGAAAATGTCATAATGCCTCTATATTGCTCCATGGTGAAACCCACATCTAGGGTACCTGTGTAAGTCTGATCACCGTGTCTCAAAAAAGATAAGGTTGCACTGGGTAAGGTACAGAGAAGAGCAACCAAAATGATAAAGGGGATGTAATAGCTTCCCTATGAGAAAAGGTTAGGGCTGTTCAGCTTGGAGAAGAGACGGTTGAGGACTAAAATGGATAAATGTAAAATCGGTCATTTACTCTTTCAGATAAAAGCTTGGGCTTTATCTGCATAATTGTGTAACTGCATTTTAACTGTTGTATAATATTGAGTGCTGAGCTAGGCCCTACTAAGTTTGTGCCAGCACATGTCAAATACGTGTTGTAAGGAAAGCAGCTAATTACAACTACAGGATATGGGCCTAAGTCAGCGATGGGTGAAGGACATAGGAATGGCTCACATACAATATGTGTGTGGTGATTAACTACAAAGGAAAGTGCAGATAATGATAACAGATGATCAATGTCTTCCTACAAGCTGTGGGAAGTTGGTACAGAAGGAGAACAAACATTTGGACATCAAAGAAAGAGACTGAAATTTTGGGTGCAGGTGGTCTAGGAAAAAGAAAGCCAGGCCAGAATGATGCATTTAGAAATGATCAATACTTGGCAAAGGTAACGAGAAAAAAAAATGTATAAGTGCCTTGTAAGATTGTGATATAGGCAAGGATGAGCTTAAGGGCTTCTGATAATTCACAGAGTCTACGCTTATCCTTCCCAGACAGTTCTATTGTAATTGGCTATCATTTATTTACCATAATAAACATTTTACTAAGTTACCTCTGAGACTCGTGTCTGGGCTATAACCATACACTATGTGGGATCAGCCCTATGGGCCTGGATGAGGTGCAAATGTATGATGTGCTCATTCAATTTTCAGCAAGCCTCCTTTCACAGAGAGACCGAGGATGTCAGGGATCCATCGGGAGAACAAAACCCAACTGTTTACTCCCCTCAGGGTGTCCCACCACCCTGATGTTTTTCCTCCACCCTCTGGTTCTTGAGATCGAGTTTTTCTCTAGCTTCTTTGAGCCTCCTCCCCAGCAGATCACCTTACTAGGTGCACCAATAAACGATAGCTCTAGCTCCTGCTCCTCTTCACGTGTGAGAATTGCATCTATCCCATCAGAATTCTCTTGGACAGAAGCCACCAACTGAACCACCTTCTCGACCACCGCTCCCAAATTTGCCATCACCACTGGAGGTAAAAGCTTGTCAGACAGTCCCTTGCACATTCTCTGGAGCATTTTGTTAGTATTGAATGAGGTGGACGGGATGGGCCATTCTTCATCTGAGCCCTGCGCCCCAGTGGCATCAGTCTTTTCAGAGGCAGTTTTCATGCCAGACCTTTGCGGTTTACCTGCCTGATCTGCCCAGAGCAGGTTCTCTCGACATGGTAAGAAAATTCTACTGCAAACTACACACAAACATCCAAACCACAACCCAAACACGCACACTTTGTTCATGCGTACTTTCCCGCGAGAAACCATCAGTTCGTGCATATTCTGCCTGTTTTTAAAATTGTTTGTACATTTGGCAATTTTACACATTAAACCCCTTTGAAAAATGTATTCCATTGTTAAGATTATTTTTTCCATATGCACATGACTTTACACTTGTTTACATTCAATTTCTTCTGCCATTTAGATGTCCAGCAGTAAAAGGTTGAAGTGCTGGAAATCTGACCCTCTTCTTCAATAAACCGAAATGGACTACAATGCTGAAAAGGGGGAATGTGATGCATGATACAGCAACCTGCTGAGAGCCACTTCCTGCCTTTCAGCAAGGCAGTCTGTGGTAATGTTAGCCAGGCAGCCACAGATTCAGTTCATCTGCTGCAATAAACATTCATTCATTTATAGTATTAAAAGAATGTGTTGGTGTTTTCGCAGGCTGTAATATGACAAACACTTGCTCCGACAATATACATTTCTTTTATAGGTTGCAGTAAGGATCCCCAAATTACAGTTCATGGGTGCTTATTTTTCTGTCCCACCATGCATTTCCTTCCTGCAGTGACATTTGGGTCACAGCGTTAAGTTTGGGTTTCCCAGGCCCCATGAGAACAGCAGACAGAACCTGTGGCAAATAGAGCCACTGGTAGGGTGGCCAAGCCTCACAGCAAGAGAAAAGTAGGCAGGATCTGCAAGGAATGATGAAGCCACTTGCATGGAGGCCAGGCTTTTGCCAGCAGGAGAAAAGACGATGGAGGAAGGTGGCAGGGTTTCTCAGGCCTCATCAGCAGGAAAGAGCAGACAAGATCTGCAGAGAATGACAGAGCAACTGGCAGGGAGGTCAGGTCCTGCCACCAGAAGAACAGACAGAAGAAAATCAAGATGACGGGGATGTGATAGGGAGATAAGTGAAGGGGTTGAGTGAGAGTGAAGGAAAGGGAAAGAAAGAAGGGCAGTGAATGAGGAAAGGGGTGAAAGTGAACAGAAGGAAGGGAAATGAGAAGGAATAGGAGTAAACGTGAAAAAACAGAAAAGAGGGAAGGTGACGGAATGACAAGGAAGAAAGGGGTTGAGATATGCGAATGAAAGAAGGAATGCCACACACACAGTATATGATGGCAAATAAAGAGCAAATAGCTCATCCAATCTGCTCAGCACATTGTTCAGGCTAGTAAACCGCTGCTCCATGCAGGTAACTCCCCCCAATCACTGCCTTCTGTTTGGGGTAGTGAGCAGCCATGCCATGTGGGTTACCCCCCAAACCTTTCAGTAAGATTAGTAAACCGCCACGCTATACTACTGTTAACAGAAGGAAACTACTGCTCCGTGCAGGTCACCCCTCCTGCAGAAATGTTACACCAAAGTTAGCACAGATTGCCCTGCTCCTTCATTTCCATCTTCTAGCTACTAAGGATCTTCTGTTTTTATCCCATGCCCTTTTGCATTTCATTACCGTTCTTGTCTTCCCCACTTCTTCCAGGAGGGCAGAGGAAGAGCAAGGCAAGAGGCAGAGTTGCCAACGTCTAACAAACCTAAAAATGTATTACTGACTGTATCTGCCACAGCCTTGGGAATACTGCTCGCTGCCTTTCCTCATTTCAAATCATGAAAGAGCCAGAGATTCACCCTCTCCCTTCTGAGTTCCCACCCTCCTCCAGTTCGGCAAAGTCCAAAGGGGACCCCCACCCCAGCCCTCTTGGAGATTTGAAATGATGTCCTATGTGGCCCTTCCCTTGAAAGGTGTGGGGATCCTTGGATTACGGCATGAGGACAGCTGTGTGTTCTTTAATACCCTTATACTGCGCTGTAAAGGAGGGAAGGTTAGAAGTGCTGCACAGGAAGTTTTTCTTTAAGTTCTGGTGCTCTAAATAGAAAAGGTTAAAAAATACATTTCTTACCAGATCAGAAATCGGTGAAGACATTTCAACTCTGTTTCCCCTCAGAATTCAGCAGCTGCAGGGAAGGATTCAGGCTGGAGATGCCCCTTTTCCTGGGAGGATGCAGCGAAAGACGAATAAGACGGGAAGAGAATGCTCTGGATCCCGAGAGTCTCGGATAAAAGTCCCACCTCTCCCCTTCTGCAGAGTGGAGGGGGGAAGATTTGGGACTCTGGCTTTAAGATAATGCGCGTAAATAAATATTTTTAAGATTACAGAAATTACCAGTCCTGGGGAAGTACAAAGCAAAATATAAACCTGAGCTTTTCTGTTTTGGGTTGGTTTTTTTTTACCGCCCTAAAGGCACTAGAGGAAGAAACATCAGGAGCACAACAGCCAATGCTGAGCATGCGCAAAGCTCCTCAGCTGAGACCATGCTGCCTCCCTTCTAGTGCATGCTGGGGAGATCCCGCCTTCTTAAGGTGGATCTGTAGCGATAGCTCATAGCTGTAGGATATCGGGGAAAGGGGGGGAAGGAGCTGGTTTTGTCCTGGTACATCTCTGAACTTTTATTAGGGAAATCATTAAGAGTGCAATGATCAAAGGCATTTTTGTGGAAAAAACTGATTTATCTTCAGAAATGGGTTCTTTGATTATTGACACCCAACATATGACACCCCTTAACTGTTTAACCAAATCCTCAAAACACTGTTTATTCTTGTATGCAATTAAGGACGAAAGAACACATTATACCCCGATTAAAATACAAAGAACAATATACATATCCTATAAACAAAATCACACACAAATCACATGGGTACTCAATTAGCCCTACCAGAAAAAAAAAAACCTTACATACCATACAAACTCACAAACCAAAAATCAAAAACATATTTTTAAAAAATGCCCCGTGTCTCTCACCTGAAAAAAAATCATAGTTCTTCAGAACTTCAACTTCTCAAACCGGGGCATGGTTTTGCTTTGATTGATGCAAACCCTGCAAGTTAAAGGTACCTGCAGAATCTGCATCAACATGAACAGTTTTGATTATTGCTTTCTAAGACATGCAAAGCTGTAGATGCAGTGGGGGCAAAACTATGACCAAGTCAGGGTATTTCTGATGCACTAAAGCTCTTTGATAACCCTGGAATGCATATTATGTGCTATTATATTTATTGCTTGTTAGTGTGTCCTCTGAGCAGTATATTGGAACGCTTTTATACAAAACTGCCTTGTATTTAACTTCCTCTAATTGCGTATTGCAAAGCAATGGCATAGAAAGACGCCAAATACATATACAAAGTATTCTAACTTCTGGTTAGATATATCCCAGAAATTATGTGCAGAAAACTGAAAATTATGTACAGGAAAACAAAATCTAAATTCTGCAAATTTTTTTAACACATTAAATAGTACAGCTTTTGAACATTTGTAGAAATATATGCAGATGTGTCAGGGTTGAGGGTAGAGGGATAGCAAGTGGCAACCCTCATCCAAACAGCAATTACTATTTTACAGCAAATAAACAAGTAGAATCAGTTCTATGATAGGTGACCCTGCATGTGCTCTAATGAGGATCAGCACAGCAGCTCCACCATTAACAGAGCAGGGCAAGCCATCTTCAGTGATCACAGGCCGTCTCCAATAGCTGCTGCTTGGCTCTGCCTTTCTTCCTCCTGGGAGCAGCACAATCACCAGAGACTTCGGCACCTTCCATGTGTAAACAAAATGTGCATGAGGGAGATACAGAATAGAAGCAGCAAAAATACTAAAACTAAAAACCAGAAAAGAATTAAATTCAAAAATTTAATCAGCCATACTACCTGTTTAACTATCTCCCAAATCCAACATCCCCTAGCTGAAATTACCTCTGCTCTATGGCCTGTCCCTATCCCTGATTCAATGACATTAGTGCATTAAGAAATAGCCAACAGTAAAATACTACAGATCCAAGTCAAAAAGCAATTCAAATGTTGTTTTTCTTGCAACTCCTTAAGCAGCCTAACCCAAGGAGACAGTTTGGCTTCCCTAGCTGACCTCTTCAGACCACCTGATCAACTATATGACTAGTCTGCATGGTTTCAGGCCCTGCTTTAAGCATCGGCAACTGCCTAGGATGCCAGATTTTGAAGGTGCCAAATATCTAGGCCAGAAAAGAGCCTGCTCCTTCATGCTTTAGGGCTGTATGCTGGCACAGCTTTAAAGGGGCTCCACTGTGACATTCTGCCTATGGGTGCCAAATCTTAATTCCAGCCTTGTGTGGTTTAGCCCTGTTTCCATGGCAGCCATACAAGGGTTATTTTAGTAGTTTTAGAAGTGGAAGAAAAAAATGAAAATTTTAGCAACTTGATAGGGATGTTATAAAAATTGTAAAATATATACAGTTTGGGAGGGCAGGAGGAGCCCTTTCATTTCAAATAAGAACATAAAAAATGCTATGCTGAGTCAGACCAAGGTCTATCATGCCCAGAATTCTGTTTCCAACAGTATCTAGGCCGGATCACAAGTACCTGGCAGATTCCATGAAGTAAATCTGTTTCCTGTTACTCACTCCCAGGAATAGCAATAGCTTTCTTTAGTCTACCTGGCTAATAATGTGTTATGGACCTTTCTTCAGGAACTTGTCCAAACCTTTTAAACCCCTCTATGCTAGTCACCTTGACCATATCCAACAGATTTTACAGTTTGATTGAGAGCTGAGTGAAAAACTAATTTCTATGATTTGTTTTAAATTTGCTGGCTATTTATTGAAGTGTCCCCTTCTAATCTATCATATCCCTTCCCAGCCACCTCTATTACGAGCTGAAGAGACCTAACCTGTGAAGCCTCGCATCATTAGGGTTGCCAACTTGGAGTACCCAAAAAGTACACTTGCCTCCAAAGAAAAGGCCAAATACTCCAAATGCAGGACACTCACCTCCAAAAACCAGGACAAAATACAGAGAAAACTTCCCATTGAATTTGCATATTTAATTAGCCGAGATGATTGTATATACAAATTTGTTTACATAGATGCAACATTACAATTATTACTATAGGTTAAATGGATATACAGCTCATCATATTGTAATGCAGATTATAGAATTTGGGTACAATAATTCCTGTCCCAAAGAGCTTACTATGTGGGTTCCTTGCCCATTTCTTGCTCTAGCTCTCCATCCCCACAACCTTCTTATCATATGGAGGTACCCTGCTCCTACCTTCTTCTCCCTCTACCCCATTTCCCCTCCCTCTCTTCTCCCTGTACCCAAACCTTCCTCTTTCTCCCTCTCCACTGTCCAGTATCAGGTCCCTCAACCCCATATCCAGTAGCAGATCCCTGAGCTCCTGCCCAATAGCAGTACACCTGTCCCTCCTCCTCCCTTGCCTCTCCCCTCTATCCAGCACAGGTGTCTCTCTCTCTCTAACACACACCAAAACCCATGCACTTTTCTCTTGTGCTGTTGCTCATGCGCTCAATCAGCAAGTACTTTCACTCCATCTCCCCCCCTCTCCCAATCCAGCAGACATGCAGCAACATCACACAAACGTCTTGCATTGGCTACCAGCCCCTTTCCTAGCCTGCAGCAAACTCCTTTCCTCCTCCTCATACCCAAGCTCTCCCAAACACGCTCAGGTGGCTTCAGGTACATGAGCAAACTGCTTGTAAATTGTCTTGCTTCTAGAGACTGCCCCTCCCCTGGCAGTTACAGTGGCTGCCACAAAAGTTTCAACCCTGTCGTGCCCTTTCTTCTTGCGACTAACAGGGTCATTCATCAAATCGCGTCAGGGCCTTATCGCGGGCATTAGGACCCTAACGCCCGCAATAACGCCATAACAAATGCGATAACGCATCACGCGATGCGTAGGCAAATGTTTAACGTTTAGGCAAAAGGGAGGAGTTTATGGAAATGAGGGGTGTTTTAATGTTGCGTGCGATAGTGTAATGTTTGGAGGGGGGAGAGAAGGGAAGATTTGATGTGATTTGGAGTGAGACTGTGCTGTTCGTATCTCTGACTGTGCAGGTAAAACTGCCCCCAAAATCTAGGCCACCACCAAAACCTCGCCCGAGTTACTAGTAGCCCCTCCTACAGTGGTATAAATAGTTTATTTATAGGTGCATGTTGTAAAGAGTTTTTCTCTCTCAGCAGAAGAGAGCTGTTTCATTCCTGTTATCACTCTCTTCTACACCTCTTCTAGTTCCACTATGCCTTTCTGAGTTGGGGGTGACAAGAACTGCACACAATATTCAAGATACAGTCACATCATAGATCAATACAGAGGCAATATGATATTTTCTGTTTTATTCTCCATTCCTTTTCAGATCATTTCTAACATTCTGTTTGCTTTTTTGACTGCCATTATACAATGAGCTGAGGAGTTCAATATATTGAACACCAAGGTCCTTTTTCTGGGTGGTGACTTCCAATACAGAATCCAGCATTGTGTAGCTTAGTTGGGATAATTTTTCCCTATGTGCATCACATTGCACTTTTATGCATTAAATTTCATCTGCTATTCAGATTTGTATTTATTTCGATTTTATTTTATTTTTTTATATATTATGCCTTTCAGATACTTCAAAGCGGATTACTTTCAGATGCCGAGGGTCCTATTCTCACAAGGTGCATCTGAGGTTCCTCAACTGTTCTGTATCATTCCGCAAATTTCATCCTCTAACTCATCGTTCCCTTTTCTAGATCATTTATGAATATGTTACACAGCACCAATCCCAGTACCGATTCCTGTGATACTCAACAAATTAAAAAACTGACCAAATAAATCCATTTCCTGTATTTTAACCAGTTCCCAATGCAAAGTAGGACACTGCCTCCTACCCCCATGACTGTAAATTGTCAAATGCCTTCTGGAAATTCAAATACACAATATCAACCAGTTTATTTACGCCTTCAAAAACTTCTAAAAGATTAGTAAGGGAAGACTTCCCTTTGCTAAAACCATATTGATTCTTCCCCA
The DNA here is from genome assembly GCF_901001135.1 of Rhinatrema bivittatum. NCBI lineage: Eukaryota > Metazoa > Chordata > Amphibia > Gymnophiona > Rhinatrematidae > Rhinatrema > Rhinatrema bivittatum. Next base: position 450,039,842 of record NC_042617.1, read on the forward strand.
TTAAGCCATGTGGGTCTATATGGCCAGTGATTTTGTTTTTAAGAATGGCTTCTACCATTTTGCTCGGCGTTGATGTCAGGCTCACTGGTCTCTAGTTTCCCAGATCACCCCTGGAGAACTTTTTAAAAAAATCTTTGTCACATTGGCCATCTTCCACTCTGAAAAATGTAAAAAACATTTTAAGCCTTCTGATTTTCAATTACAAATGAAAAATACCAATAAAATATCCCTGGAGATGAAAAAAAAAGCATTTTTTGGTGTTTTAATTATTTTGTTTAATTAGTTTTAATTATTGTTCTAATTATATGTATAAATGTACACCATGTGGAGCATAGGTTGAAGTAACAAAATATAAAAACAAGAAACAAAAAAATTAAAAAAGTTCAGAAAACTTACCTCCTCTGCTGTGGGTTCAGTGTGGGGGAATTCAATGACAACGCTTCTACATCTGACCTGTTCCTGTGGACTCTACTGATTTTTAACAGTGAGTTCAGTTTTCTGCTTCAGCTGGAGCTTTAAGATAAGTTTTGGGTCACTTTGCTTTTGCTTTCATTATTGATGAGGATTACTTGTACCAGAAGATTATTTTAAGTGCAAATAAAAAACAAATCTTTAAAAAAGGTAAAATTCTCCCCTATGCGAGAAGGGCCACAAAAATAACTCCACCTCTCAGCTGTGTGTTTGGGGACAGACATATGTAATGCACCCACACAACTAAAGGGTCTCCCAGGGATAGGGAGGAGAGGCTGGAGCAGATAAACAAGCAATAAGTGATAACATAAAACCCACCTTATGTAGCTACAGCAAGTATTTCAATAAAATCAGTACATGCACAGTTATTTACATACCATCGTTCCAGCGAATGATCACAATGGTTTACATAAATTGCATATAAGTACAGTGTAATATCACAAGATTTACATATTCATTAAAGAAATAATTGTTAAGTATCAGATATAATATTAATATGTTCAATAACATTAGAGGATGCAACACAATTCATTAGGTAAGAGTTTTTGTTAAAGTGTTCATAAAGGATAGGAAGAGGTTCTGATATATTAGAGTATAAATCTATAGCCAGTGTAAAGATGAAATTTATGTTAGTTTGTAGCTTTTTTTGAAAAGCCAAGTCTTCAGTTCTTGTTTGAATTTCTTTTTTTCTGTTAAAATTCTTAAAGGACCAGATAGTGTGTTCCAAAGTTTTGGTCCTGCAAAAGAGAATAGATGATCTCTTATATGAGATAGGTGAATGTTTTGATTGGAGGGAATTCTTAGAATGCCTTTATTATTTGTTATTAGATTTTTTGGTGGATTGTATTGTTGAATAGAAATTTGTACTGTTATCTCACCCTAGCTTGATGGTACCTGTAATAGAGTCCATCAAGCTCGGGTGAGAGAACATAGTAGAAATTTCATCTTTGTGAGACTTTTCTCACTCCAAATGATGTCAAATCTTCACCAAGGTGTACTGTGCTGTTTGTACATCTCACTCTACATGCAAAACTGGCCCCTAAACCACCACCAACACCTCACCTCGACCTAAAAAATATACACATTCAGGATTTATGGTTGTGTTTATCTTGGACCTATGATTATAAATGCTACATAGGCACTAATGCAGTTTATAAGACCGCAATCAATGGTGCAGTCTCAGTGCCTTCATAGAAGGTCCATCAATGCTGCCATATATATTAAATATACCAGTTTGCTGCATTGTCATTTTGAGTGAAATTTTGTCTTTTTTTGTGGGCAGGAAGCAGTCATCACAGCAGGAGGGAGAGGGACAACAGACTGATAGGGAGGAGGGAGGGGTGGTGGTGATGCCTGGGGGTGGGGAAGGGAAAGGCTGGGGCTGCTACCAATGGGGAGAGAGGAAAGGGAAAGTGATAATGCCAGAGGTCGGTGAGGGGAAGAGAAAGTGACAGTGTGTCATGACAAAGTGAGCCCAGTGTTGTATGTGCCACAGCACAAAAATGGTTAGGAATCACTGTTTTAGCTTCCTCCCTCCCTTCCTGTGCCTTCGTCTCTCTCCTTTGTGCTTCTTTCTCTCTCCCTTTCCCCCATGTATCTATCTCTCACTTCATTTCCCCTCCCTCCCCTCTGCTCCCTCTCTTCTCCTTTCTTTGTACCTCTTCTGCCTCCCACTTCCTTGTGGCCCTCTCTGACTCAGTTCCCACACCCTCTATGGGGCCGATGCAATATGGTGCGCTGAGCCAAATGCACTCTTAACCTGCAGTCGGACACGGGTAGAATAGGTGCTAATCAATCCCATAATGCAATAAGGGGATTAGCGCATATTCAACGAGTGTCCAACGTGGAGTGAATCTAATAGCGATCATCACATGCAATGCATGTGAATGAGGCTATTAGGCATTCACTCCCGATGCAAAAAAAAAAAAAGTGTGCGTCTCAGACGCACATTTAACTGTCATCTATTAATGCCTGCCTGGAGCAGGCGTTAATAGCTGTGCGCATCAAAAAAAAGTACAGAAAAGCAGAAAAAACTGCTTTTCTGTACTGCCTCCTACTTAATATCGTTGTGTCCTCCAGTAAGGAAAACCGACGCTGATAAACTCGGCGTCGGTTTTCGTGATGGGTCTGACTGTCAATTTTTTTTTTTTTACTTTTATTTCTTTTATTTTTCATCCTACGTAATATCGTTGTGATATTAACCCGGTGTCGGTTTTTGTGACTACCGTTCGCCGCTAAGGAAAACCGATGCCGAGTTTATCGCCATCGGTTTTCCTTAGCAGTGAACGGCCATCACGAAAACCAATGCCGGGTTTATCAGCGTCGGTTTTCCTTACTGTTGTATGCCGGTCACGAAAACCGACGCCGGGTTTATCAGCGTCGGTTTTCGTGGCTGTCTGCCAGTAAGGAAAACCAATGCCGGTCACGAAAACCGATTGGGTTTGCGTTAGCAAGGATGCGCTAGGGTCACGGAAGCGACACTAGTGCCTCCTTGCTAATGTGACCCCCTAATTTTAATATTGCCCCTTGGGGGCTCGTTAAGATGCAATAATGTCGCTTTCTATGCGACATTATTGCATCGGCCCCTATGTGTGTATCTCTCTCTCTTCCCTCCCCCTTGCCTTCCCCTTTTGGATGAAATAGTGTGGTTGCCCTGTTAGTTTACTTGAATGCACAGAAATAAAGGTTAACAAAAAGAAAATAAACAAAACCATATACAAGGTGATACCTTTTTTATTGGATTAACAATTCCTTTCTTCAGTTTTCAAGAGCTAATACTCCCTTTCTCAGGTCAGAATACACAGACTGATGCAATAATCTGTGTGTTAAAACTGTGCCAGCACAGTTTCTTAACACAGAGATTAAAAATATTTTTTAACTCCCTAAGCAGTAAGCTAATGCTATGCTAATGCATCAAGAGATAAAATGCGCTTATGTCAAGTTAATACATCCATTCATCACAGAGTGAATACACATTTTAACTCGGGGGAAGAGGGTCATGGGAGGGATGTATGGTCATATATATAGAGAGTGGACTATACTGTGTGCAATTTTTGTTGAAGACCCAGATCTCACCATTCAACAGTAGGCCAAGGGCAGACCCAGCACGACCGGGTGTACACACCATGCATTTGCATGGGGTGGTACACCTGGGAGGCTGGCGGCAGCAGGAGAGGTCGCAGGGGCAGTGATGAAGACCCACCAAAGCAAGGCCGCCATGAGAGCCCGTTCCCATGGCAGCAAAGAAGGCAGTGAACCCCGGTGCGTGCGTGTGAGAATAGGAACCTGGGTGTGAGAATGGGATCCTGGGTGTGAGTATGTGGGAATGGGAGTCTGGGTGGGAGAATGGGAGCCTGAATATGAGAATGGGAGAATGGGAGCCTGGGTGTGAATATGTGGGAATGGGAGCCTGGGGTGAGATTGGGAGCCTGACTATGAGAATGGGAGAATGAGATCCTGGGTGTGAGTATGTGGGAATGCGAACCTGGGTGGGAGAATGGGAGCCTGGATGTGAGAATGGGAGCCTGGGTGTGAGAATGGGAGAATGGGAGCCTGAATATGAGAATGGGAGAATGAGAGCCTGGGTGTGAGTATGTGGGAATGGGAGCCTGGGTATGAGAATGGGAGAATGAGAGCCTGGATGTGAGAATGGGAGCCTGGATGTGAGAATGGGAGAATGGGAGCCTGGGTATGAGAATGGGAGCCTAGGTGTGAGTATGTGAGAATGGGAGCCTGGGTATGAGAATGGGAGCCTGGGTGTGAGTATGTGAGAATGGGAGAATAGGAGCCTGAATATGAGAATGGGAGCCTGGGTGTGAGAATGGGAGAATGGGAGCCTGGATGGGAGAATGGGAGCCTGGGTATGAGAATGGGAGCCTAGGTGTGAGTATGTGAGAATGGGAGCCTGGGTATGAGAATGGGAGAATAGGAAAATAGGAGCCTGAATATGAGAATGGGAGAATGGGAGCCTGAGTGTGAGAATGGGAGCCTGGATGGGAGAATGGGAGCCTGGGTATGAGAATGGGAGCCTAGGTGTGAGAATGGGAGCCTGGGTATGAGAATGGGAGAATAGGAAAATAGGAGCCTGAATATGAGAATGGGAGCCTGGCTGTGAGAATGGGAGCCTAGGTGTGAGTATGTGAGAATGGGAGCCTGGGTATGAGAATGGGAGAATAGGAAAATAGGAGCCTGAATATGAGAATGAGAGCCTGGATGTGAGAATGGGAGCCTGGGTGTATGTGAGAATGGGAGAATAGGAGCCTGAATATGAGAATGAGAGCCTGGGTGTGAGAATGGGAGCCTGGATGTGAGAATGGGAGCCTGGGTATGAGAATGGGAGAATAGGAGCCTGAATATGAGAATGAGAGCCTGGGTGTGAGAATGGGAGCCTGGATGTGAGAATGGGAGCCTGGGTATGAGAATGGGAGCCTGGGTGTGAGTATGTGAGAATGGGAGCCTGGGTATGAGAATGGGAGAATAGGAAAATAGGAGCCTGAATATGAGAATGGGAGAATGGGAGCCTGAGTGTGAGAATGGGAGAATGGGAGCCTGGATGGGAGAATGGGAGCCTGGGTATGAGAATGGGAGCCTAGGTGTGAGAATGGGAGCCTGGGTATGAGAATGGGAGAATAGGAAAATAGGAGCCTGAATATGAGAATGGGAGCCTGGCTGTGAGAATGGGAGCCTAGGTGTGAGTATGTGAGAATGGGAGCCTGGGTGTGAGAATGGGAGCCGGGGTATGAGAATGGGAGCCTAGGTGTGAGTATGTGAGAATGGGAGCCTGGGTATGAAAATGGGAGAATAGGAAAATAGGAGCCTGAATATGAGAATGAGAGCCTGGATGTGAGAATGGGAGCCTGGGTATGAGAATGGGAGCTTGGGTGTATGTGAGAATGGGAGAATAGGAGCCTGAATATGAGAATGAGAGTCTGGGTGTGAGAATGGGAGCCTGGATGTGAGAATGGGAGCCTGGGTATGAGAATGGGAGAATAGGAGCCTGAATATGAGAATGAGAGCCTGGGTGTGAGAATGGGAGCCTGGATGTGAGAATGGGAGCCTGGGTATGAGAATGGGAGAATAGGAAAATAGGAGCCTGAATATGAGAATGAGAGCCTGGGTGTGAGAATGGGAGCCTGGATGTGAGAATGGGAGCCTGGGTATGAGAATGGGAGCCTGGGTGTGAGTATGTGAGAATGGGAGCCTGGGTATGAGAATGGGAGAATAGGAGCCTGAATATGAGAATGGGAGCCTGGGTGTGAGTATGTGAGAATGGGAGAATAGGAGCCTGAATATGAGAATGGGAGCCTGGGTGTGAGTATGTGGGAATGAGAGCCTGGGTGTGAGAATGGGAGAATGGGAGCCTGGATGTGAGAATGGGAGCCTGGGTGTTAGAATGGGAGCCTGGGTATGAGAATGGGAGCTTGGGTATGAGAATGGGAGCCTAGGTGTGAGTATGTGAGAATGGGAGCCTGGGTATGAGAATGGGAGAATAGGAAAATAGGAGCCTGAATATGAGAATGAGAGCCTGGGTGTGAGAATGGGAGCCTGGATGTGAGAATGGGAGCCTGGGTGTGAGTATGTGAGAATGGGAGCCTGGGTATGAGAATGGGAGCCTGGGTGTGAGTATGTGAGAATGGGAGCCTGGGTATGAGTATGTGGGAATGAGAGCCTGGGTGTGAGAATAGGAGAATGGGAGCCTGGATGTGAGAATGGGAGCCTGGGTATGAGAATGGGAGAATAGGAGCCTGGGTATGAGAATGGGAGCCGAGGTGTGAGTATGTGGGAATGAGAGCCTGGGTGTGAGAATGGGAGAATGGGAGCCTGGGTATGAGAATGGGAGCCTAGGTGTGAGTATGTGAGAATGGGAGCCTGGGTATGAGAATGGGAGAATAGGAGCCTGAATATGAGAATGGGAGCCTGGGTGTGAGAATGGGAGAATAGGAGCCTGAATATGAGAATGGGAGAATGGGAGCCTGGGTGTGAGAATGGGAGAATAGGATCCTGAATATGAGAATGGGAGAATAGGAGCCTGAATATGAGAATGGGTGCCTGGGTGTGAGTATGTGGGAATGAGAACATGGGTGTGAGAATGGGAGAATGGGAGCCTGGCTGTGAGAATGGGAGCCTGGGTCGGAGTATGTGGAAATGGGAGCCTGGGTGTGAGAATGTGTGCCTGGTTGGGAGAAAGGGAGCCTGGATGTGAGAATGGGAGCCTGGGTGTGAGAATGGAGGAGGGGGGAGCCCAGTAATTGTTCACACAGGGCAGCATGTGGTTATTCCTGTGTGGTTCTTATCATGTAAACTCACCTGTGATTTTTGGCAGAAGCTTTTAGCACACTCAGACCATTTAAATGGTTTCTGACCTATATAATTCCACTCTTGTGTTGTTTGATTTCACCATGAAAAACGTTGTTACACTCAGCCCATTTATATTGTTTCTTTATTTTGTGAGTCATATATAATAGAAATATTTACCACATTCAGGAAACTGAAATGGTTTCTGTCAGGTTAGTGTCTCCAAATGGATTTATTTTGTATCTACTATGCCATAAATGAACCTCACTCTTCAGCCAGAGTATGCGGAGTATAATCTCAACCTTTCAAATTTACTTCTAGTGCTCTTCTTCTTAGTTCCATTACTGTGTGGATCCTTTCATGTCTTCTCAGGTTGGATATATGTCTGAAGGTTTTATCACATTCACAACACTTATATGGTTTCTCTCTTGTGTGGGTCATTTCATGATCTCTAAGATTATGGATGTAATGGAAACATTTACCACATTCGGAACACTGAAATGGTTTTTCTCCAGTATGGATTATTTCATGCCGCCTCAGGTTGTATTTATGACTGAAGCTTTTATCACATTCTGAACAATGAAATGGTTTTTCACCAGTGTGAATCCTTTCATGTAGTCTCAGGTAGGATTTATGACTGAAGCTTTTGTCACATTCAGAACATTTATATTGTTTCTCTCCAGTGTGGATTCTTTCATGCCGTCTCAAATAGGATTTATGACTGAAGCTTTTATCACAGTCAGAACATTTAAATTGTTTCTCTCCTGTGTGGATCCTTTCATGCCGTTTCAGGTAGGATTTATGGCTGAAGTTTTTATCGCATTCAGAACATTTAAATGGTTTCTCTCCTGAGTGGATCATTTCATGTCGTATCAGGGAGGATTTATAACAGACACTTTTATCACATTCGGAACATTTAAATGGTTTTTCTCTTATGTGAAGTATTTTTTCTGACCTAAGATTTGATTTCAGAATAAATCTTTTCTCACATTCAGTATAATTTAAGGGTTTCCCTCCTGTGTGAATTATTTCATGTTCCTCAAGTTCAAATCTGTTTGCAAAGCATTTTTCGCATTCAACACATGCAAAGGGTTTCTCTCCTATGTGCATTATTTGATGAATTTTAAGCTGTGATCTGCATGTGAAACATTTTCACATTCAGTACATTTAAAAGGTTTATCTCCACTGTGAAGCTTTTTATGTGCTGTGAGGTTTGATTTCCTTGTAAACCTTTTCTCACATTCAGTACATTGAAATGGTCTTTCCCCAGTGTGAATTCTTACATGCCTTTTAAGCCCAGCTCTGTAAGAAAAGCTTTTTTCACACTGAGAACATTTAAACAGTTTATTTTGTATGTGAAAATTTCTCTGTGTTATTAGGTTTGTTTCCTTAGAGATTCTTTTCTCACCTTCAGTACATGTAAATTGTTTCTCCTTTCTATTGTATTGTTGGATCAATATGTGATTTGTATGTTCAGTGAACTCATTCCCATTTTCAGTCATTTCTTGGGGCTCAATAAAATGTGAGTTTGTGATGAAGGTTTCCCCAGTATCCGCACCTTGCAGTGGTCTCTCTCTTTCATTGGGGCTCTCAATTTGCACAAGCTCTGAGCAGTGTAGGGAATTTGTCTCTTGTTCAGTACTTGTGTTTTGTCTCTCTCCTTTTTGGGCTCTTTCTTCCATCTTGGGCGGTGTTACTCTACTAATACCTCCTTCATAGTCAGCAGAAGGATCCAGGCTGTCTCTCAAGTATGCTTTGTGTTTCCATTCTTCCCTTTGCTGCCAATCACACATTTTCTGCATCTCACTATTGTTACTGAATCCATCATCTGTTGGATAAAAATGAGAGTATGCACATTAATGTTTTCAGCTATTGAGAAGAAGAAATATCAGGAAATGATGCTCAAATGATTCTTTAAAAGCTTTTGCTAGGCTAAGCCTCTGTATAACTTATTCCAAAATCTCAAAGGAGAAGCCTTTGAACTGTTCAAAATCTACATCAACTGCAATCTTCAAAGAACAGCACCTCTGAATAATTATTTTCACTTAAATAGCTATTTTTAAATAAATAAAAAGGTAACTATCTATAAAGCTGTTATACAGGGCTCAAGCCCACCACTGAAATTTGGCTAGAAATTCCCAGATATAATCATCATGTACCAATGCAATCTATCAATCTTCCTTGATACCAATTATGAACTATCTTGTTTTCTGAAATATTTTTTTCTGTATTTATTTATTTAAAGTTTTTTATATACCGCCGCTCATCAGAGATATCGCGTCGGTATATGTATATGTGCACTAACATTTCATGGAACCACAGACACTTCTCTTGGATTCTTCGCTACTATATTTGGTTCTTTATTACAATTTATAATCCACAAGAAACTTCAAAATGAAAGTGATCGTATCTTGATTAGCTCAAATCAATTTTATGCTTCTGTGCCCCCAATGAACCTGGCCCTGTATGCAACATTATTAACAGCTTCTGTTTTGGGATTTGGAATTTTAAATGTGCTATTTGCTAACTTCATGGAGTACCCCCTATCCTTGTATTATCTGAAAGAGTAAATAACTGATTCACATTTACCCGTTCTAATCCTCTCATGATTTTATAGACCTCTATCATATCCCCTCTCAGCAGTCTCTTCTCCAAGCTGAATATCCTTAACCTCTTTAGCCTTTCTCATAGAGGAGCTGTTCCATCCCCTTTATCATTTGGTTGCTATTCTCTGTACCTTTTCCAGTACGGCGACCAGAATTGTACTGAGTACTCAAGGCAAGGTCTCACTATGGAGCGATACAGAGGTATTATGACATTCTCCATTTTATTCACCTTTCCTTTCCAAATAATTTATAACATTCTGTTTGCTTTTTTGACCACTGCCTCACACTGAGCTGATGATTTCAATGTATTGTCCACTATAATGTCTACTTCTTTTTCCTGGGTGGTTACTCCCAATATGTGTAACTACAGCGTGGGTTACTTTTCCCTATATGCATTACTTTGCACTTATCCACATTAAATTTCATCTGCCATTTGAATGCCCAGTCTTCCAGTCTCTCAAGGTCTTCCTGCATTTTATCACAAACCAATTGTGATTTAATAACTCTGAATAATTTCGTGTCATCTGCAAATTTGATCACCTCACTCGCCGTTCCCCTTTCCAGATCATTTATAAATATATTAAAAAGCATCGGTCCCAGTACAGATTCCTGAGACACTCCATTGTTTATCTTTCTCTACTGAGAAAACTGACCATTTAATCTACTCTCTGTTTCCTATTTTTTAACTAGTTTGCAGTCTACAAAAGGGCATTGCCTCCTAACCCATGACTTTTTAGTTTTCTTAGCAGTCTCTCATGTGGGACTTTGTCAAATGCCTTCTGAAAATTTAAATACACTACATCTACTGGCTCATCTTTATCCACATGCTTATTCACCCCTTCAAAAAAAATGTAGGAGATTTGTGAGGCAAGACTTCCCTTGGATAAATCCATGCTGGCTGTGTCCTAGTAACCCATGTCTATATGTTCTGTGATTTTGCTCTTTAGAATAGTTTCCACGATATTTCCCAGCACTGAAGTCAGGCTCACCAGTCTATAGTTTCCCAGATCACCCCTCAAACCCTTTTTAAATATTTGAGGTTACATTGGCCACCCTCCAGTTTTTGGGTACAATGGAAAATTTTAATGATAGGTTACAAATTACTAGTTTTAGATCTGAAATTCCATTTTTTAGTTCTTTCAGAACTCTGGGTTATACACCTTCTCATCCAGGCGATTTGCTACTCTTCCGTTTGTCAATCTGCCCTACTATATCTTCCAGGTTCACCAAGACTTGGTTCAGTTCATCTGAATCATCTCCCTTGAAAACTGTTTCAGGAATGGGTATCTCCCCAACATCCTCATTAGTAAACACCAAAGCAATGAATTCATTTTGTTTTTCTACAGTTGGCTTATCTTCCTAAGTGCACCTTTAACCCCTCGATCATCTAACAGTCCAACTAACTCCCTCACGGGTTCCTGCTTTGGATACATTTAAAAAAGTTATAATTATGAATTTTTGACTCTATGGCCAGCTTCTTTTCAAATTCTCTCTTAACCTGTCTTATCGGTGTTCTACATTTAACTTGCCAATCCTTATGATTTTTCTTATTTTCTTCAGATGGATCCTTCTTCCAGTTTTGAAGGAAGTTCTTTTGGCTAAAACAGCCTCTATCACTTTGCCTTTTAACCAAGTCGGCAGTCGTTTGGCCTTCTTTCCACATTTCTTAGTGCGTGTAATACACCTGGATTGGGCTTCTAAGATGGTATTTTTAAACCATACACTCTCCTTTTTGTAGCTGCACTTTTTAGTTTTTTTTCTATTTTCCTCAGCCGCTTATTCCTGGAAGTGAGCAACAAGGAATTTGATCTGCTTTTTGGGATCTACTGGGTACTTCCTAATAACCCAGACTGGCCATTGTCAGAGACAGGACGCTGAGCTCGATGGACCTTTGGTCTGACCGAGCATGAAATATCTTAGGTTCTTGAATCTGAAACACTGTTTTCTGTCCCTTGTTGAAAATATCCATTATTATCAACCTCTCATCTGTCCATTTTTGTTTGTAACCTCTTAAAAACTTTCCTTTCCTTTACAACAGTCTAACATTTTCCTGCTTAAAAACATCTCAGCAGGTCTGAGCTTGATATTGTCACCACAGGCTGTTTTCCAGGCACATAGAGAGTTTGAGGGTGTGGGTTTAAGCCTGTATGGTTCTGGGAAAACTATGGTTATACGTCTGCACAAATCTGACAATATATCTTGATAGCAAAACACAATGTAGACTGAAACCTCCCTACCACAGCTGCCTTACCATCCCCGTGGGTCACAAAATGAACTCCTCTGTGCTTCAACAAACCTTTCAGAGGACTCTTTACCTTAGTTCATCTGTATTTGTTTTCGGTATATGACCTAGACTAAATATCCTTTCAAAGCATTTCGTCACTTCAAGATCAGTCTTTGTTGTTAAGCTCACTGCCCGTGTATATCTTGTCAGGATAATAATCAAAAAGTATTTATAGCCACCGTTATAACCGGACAAGGAAGATATATCAACCAAATTGGCCTGCCATAGCGCAACCATATCTGAGACGGTCGATTTGTTTCTTTTAAAACAGATCCCAAAGTCAATATTCAAAAGATCTGTCCTGCTGGTTTGCTGGACAAATCCTTGTGGTTTAAATTACCCCTCTGCTAAGCGGGTACATTTTGTGTGGGCATATTGTTTCCCCACACAGTATTATCCAGCATGAAAAAAAAAGGTGTGGTAAAAATTTAGCTCAAGAGGGCTGAATGCTAAGTTTATGCAGGTAAGTCTGAAGGGTGTCTGAATAAAGTTCTAAAGGGTGAAGTGACTTGCTCAAGGTCACAAGGAATGGTAGTGGGATGTGAACCCTGCCTTCAAGCCTGCTGCTCTAAACACTAATTTTATATTGTTTACTGATCTCCCTGACTCGTGTAATTGCTCAGACATCTGCTTGCAAGAAGCATGCATGATGCATGATGGGAGGGAAGTGGAGGCAGAGGGGTATACACATGCTTAGTCTGGTTCCTGCAAGAAGCCAGCGAGGGAAGGGGGAAGAGTGGAGATTTGAAACCATATCTGCATGCCAAGTCTGGTTCCTGCAACAAGCCAGGGAGGATGGGGAAAGAGAACTTTTGAATTAGGGAAACACATGCTTAATTTGGTTCTTGCAACAACCCAAGACAGGCATAGACACAGGGGGAGAAGTAAAGGGATTTGAAGCTGCATATGCATGTTCAGAATTCTAGACAAGGATGAGGGGGTGCATGGCTGATGAGGTAGTAAAAAAATGGCTGAAGTCTACTTACCATGACACAGTAAAAATATGGATGGGGGGGGGGGGGGGGATGTTTAAGTCCATGTCTGATGATGTAGTGGGCTGGCATCAGTGGCAGCATTTGAGATTAGAGTGGGTGGAGCTACAGCTCATTCATTTCCATGGAAGGGAAAGGTGTGGGTGGAGCTTACCCAGAACTAACAACATCTGTTAGCTGGCTGGCAACACCTGTTAAGGGTATGGTTTCAGTTTTATGAATACTCTACCCTTAAACTATAACCCTCTAAGTGTACAAGTTGAAATATTCCACAGCATAGAAAGTAATTCCTCACCTCTGCAGGTTTCAATAGCCTCTTCTCCTCCATCCAGCTGGTCACTGATATGAAACTCTTCTATTTTCAGGACCTCTACTGTGGGGTCAGGACTGTAACCTGAGCTGCCTATCAGAAAAATGGGAAAATACATTCAGCTTTTAAATAGTCCTGGATTTTGCCTTTAGAAAAGCAACATTTGTAAGAAAGTGAGAATATGGAATTCTGTGATCTCTGAGAGTTTAAGTCTCCAGATGGAAGCAGAGAAGAGCACTCTGTAGTATTGTTATAAAAAGGAACCACTGCAGTTAGGAAACCCAGTTTCCCAAAATATTGTGGACATAAAAACTGCTTACAGAACACGCCCTCTGTTATAGAATCCTCCTTCCCTCCCTCCTGCTGCTACCAGTAAGGGGATCACCCTGCTTACCTCTCTCCTGCTGCTGTCTACCTCCCTTCTTCCTACTATGCTCTGTGGGGGAGGGGGTCATCCTGTCTGCCTACCTCCCTCTCTCCCACTTGCTGCAGCTGTCAGCATAGGGTCCTCCTGTCTCCAACCCTCCCAAGGCTGGCTCCACATGGCTCACAGAAAACAAAATCCATGTACTGATGGGAGGGAGGAAGGGGTAGCAACCTAGATGTCAGGGAAAAAAAGTATATTTTCTGGTTTTGAACTAGTGTCTGCTTGGTTCAGGCCTACTGTTTTGTACACATAGCCCAGAACAGCTCAGAGAAAGCCAGCCTGCGATATGGCCCCGTCCCTGAAGCTCCAGATTGGTTCTCAGGGGATTCAAAAGGAGTGCTGGAGCATCTGGAGAGTGTTATAATCATTTAGATGGTATGAAGGCCAAAAGAAGGTTTGGGATCCCAGAGTACACCTGCGAGACCTTCCCCTTGTGCATTAATGTTATTCTGTCCTGTTAAAGTTTGGAAGTCTTGTATCTTGTCTATAAGCAGATGTCTTGTCTCCAGTCGTGTTGTGTGCTGTTAATAAAGAGAGCTACTGTGAACAGACCTGGACTGGAAGTAAGTCTTACCCAATTGTGAATTCTATCACCATTTCTAAATAAAACCACTAGTGCAGCATAAATCCTGTGTGAGTGTGCTGCAGAGGCCTACAGCCTGGCACTAGAGCAGCAGCGAGGGAGGTATAGGACTGAAAACGACTTCTAGGGTGAGAGAAAGGGAGGAATAAGAGTCAGGGGGTGATGAAAGAAGAGTATGGGAAGGGAGAAATAAACAGAGGAAAGAAGATGAGATTACAGAAAGGAGGGGAATAAAAAAGTGGAGAGGTGAGAAGAGGAGGTGCCCTTGGAAAGAGAGACAAGCTGTAGTAAAACAATGGAGGAAGAGGAGAGAGGGAAAGTGAGGCAAAAAGAATGAAATGTAATAGCAAAGAAAGAGAGACATGAAAATTATTAAAAAGAAGCAGAAATAGTGGGAATAGAACAAATTATGCAGAGGGACACAAGAAAGGTTGGACAGTCAGGGGCTTCGATTGTGAAATCTCCTTCTAGATGTGCATGGACAGTAAGAGGCATTTTTTTATTTGTTTACATTTTTATGCCACCATTCCAATCGGAGATCACCCACAGCTGTGTATAAATCATAAAATACAGATACAGTTCCAATAATCTTATAGGAAATGGTGGGATCAAGTCATCACTAGTTTTAATCCAAACTATATTACCTGCTTCACCCAGTTCCGCATATGTGCCTGTGATGGGCAGGTTTCCGCTTTCCTCAGATCCCTGGGGCTCGGTTTTGAATCCATCTTGCTTAAATCGGATTAAAATGTCAGGTTTGACATTGGGACAGCCTGATAGAGGAAAAGATGGTTATAATATAGAAAACTCACCCCAGAGCCTCCATTAGCAATGCAATTGAGCTCAGAATTTTGCTGTTTTCACAGTCCCTGCCACCAGTGCAGTGCTAAGAACAGAGGGGTGCTGTAGTGCTGATCATCATCAGAAATCCATTCTAGCAGTATCCTAATCATTTGAACACAGGGTGAACAACGCCAATCCTCCAGAGCCACCAGAATCAACTACATCATAACAATAAACTGAAATTTGCTCCTATTCAGAATGTGCTACAGAAATAAAAATACTTTTATCTTCTTATGAAATTTTAAATAGTCTCTTTCTTGCCACAATCCAAGTGGCAAATTATTCCCCTGAGTAGACCCCATCGCAGAAAAAGACTTAAACGCAGTAGCGGATGGCACCATTAACCAATGTCATGTAGCTGACCTTAAAGAATGAGAAGGGGCATACCTTGCAATCCTATCTACAAGACAATACAAATCTTGATAGGGTATCTTGTGTAATAGCGTATACACCTTAAATTGCAACCACTGAATAACAGGCAACCAAGTTTTCTTCCCATAAATCTTTAACCATCGTGGAACTACAAGGTTCTGTTCTTGGCTCTCTTCTTTATGTTTCTACCTTTGGTCCGTTTCTTTTTTCTATCAGACGATTGCTAACAATACACAGCTTTATTTATCCTTTCCTTCATTTCCTTCATCTATTTTTACTCAAATTTCTAGTGGACTTTCTATTACTTCAAACTGGATGTCTGCTCATTTTTACAGTTAAATACTTGAAAGACTGAAATCCTCTTTGTACCATCCTTGGATGATATTCTTTCCCCTTTTCCATCATTCACTTTTGATTCTACTCCTATCCTTGCCCTGTTGTTAAAAGTCTTAAGAGTTACTGACTGCAAACTCACCTGCCTTCAGGTTACTGCCGTACTTAAGGCTTGCTGATACCATTGTTATAATATTAGGCCTACGCACCCTTATCTTACTGCAACATCCACCAAACCGCTTGTCCATACTCATTACTTCTTGATAATGCTCTTTATTTCACTGTACTTTGAATTTCTACAAGTCCTCATCTCTTGCTACAAAATGTATAGTTTGCCTTATTTATAATTAACATTTTTATTCTTCTGCTCTCTTGATCCATCATCTTGATGAGATAAGTATGGCCCCCTGCCCCAGACAGCTTATAATCTAACAGAAAGTAAAGATGTCCAGGAAGAGTTTTATACTTGCTTGTTACAGGAGGGTAAATCTGTTCCGTCATCTCAGATTCAGGACGATCCATGAAGTCTAGATCTTCCTCTTGTTTAACGGTCAATGAGAACACAGACGTTACAATCGGATGTCCTGTTATGACAAAACAAATTGCTATTAATACATTAGAAAATGGATTTAATGACCCATCTCCTGTGGTCTGAAAATGGAAACCCCCTTTAAATCCAAAACATTTACTTACCAATGGTGAGTTTGTTAATGTTTTCTTTCCCCTCCCACTCATATGGCTGAGTGAAATGTTTCTCATCTTCCTTTTTAATCTTGAATATAACATCAGGATTAACAATTGAATAACCTGTCAAGAAAAGTAGCATCATTACATTTTTAATTTGTACTTTGTAATAACCTTGGGCTTCCTGTTCTGATGGAGCGTTATGAGTGTGTATGTGTGCACGTATCTTTAGATGCAGGTACCTGCCTGACAAAACTCAATGAGAAGAGATGATTGTGGCCTGCCACTTAATCCTGGGATACTCTTGAGCCTGAAGAAGCAGCCCGCAGCTATGCTAGCTGTCTGTCACTCTGTGTTCTGCACATTAAATTATTTGGCTCATCTACCCCTTATGTGATCCACTGACTTAGATCTATGTGTGTTTGTGTCTTATGTTAGGACTGAAGCTAGGACGCTTTCTTGCCCACAGCCATGTTTGTTCAATCCCTAACTGGAAGCATCACATATGTCAATCTTCTTTGGATCTTGTCCCCTCCCAGGAGAAGTCTCAGCATCTGAGAAGGAAAACTCCAGTCCTGGGATATTTTATTTATTCATTCTTATAGACTGCTCATGCAGAGAGACCCTGATCGGTGCGGTGTATAACATATCAAAAGCCAGCTAACTGTATCTAGAGGCCAGTGAGAAGGAGAAAGAGAGGACATTTGAATTGTGATATCCGGTACCACCTGGGGGTTCAATATGCTGTACAGTTTAGGTATCCAGTACAGAGCTAATATATCATGTCCTTACACAGATGTTATGGTATTCAGGTGAAAATCAGAGAGAAATCCTGCCTGTTGTACCTCTGGGCCGGCTTTTGTTGTACAGAAAGGAGACAGACCTTAGTAGTTGTTGTATGCAGCATCTAGTTTAACATATAAATGCTTTTTCTTACAGGAGATACTTGCTGGCTGGGTTCAGATCTCCCATATAACTAGTATTGGAAGATTAAATGACTTGCTGAAAGAGTGAGTGGAACACCATCAGATCTTCAAGACTGAGCTCTGTACTCTACCCACCAGCTCCTCCCACCAGCCTCAATAAGGGGGCATGAGGAGAGTCGCCAACTGGCTCCACATCATAAGTAACAAGCTAATCCATTCTTGACATTATCCTCAGAGCATGAAGGGATTTGTAGTTCAGATTTCCTAAGGAAAATCACTATCAGGCCGATTCAGTAAAGTCCGCAGGAGAGCGGACGAACGCCCACTCTCCCTGTGCGCGCAATTCAGTATTCAAATTAGGTGGTGCGGTAGAAACGGGGAAAAAGAGGTGCTAGGGACACTAGCGCGTCCATAGCGCCTCCTTTTAGCCTGGAGCAGCGGCTGTCAGCGGGTTTGACAGCCGACGCTCAATTTTGCCAGCGTCTGTTCTCGAGCCCGCTGACAGCCACCGGCTCGGAAACCGGACGCCGGCAAAATTGAGCGTCCGGTTTTCGGCCCGCCAGCCGAATTCAAATTTTTTTTTTTTTTAACTTTTTTTACTCTTCGGAACCTCCGACTTAAAATCGCCATGATATTAAGTCGGAGGGTGCACAGAAAAGCAGTTTTTACTGCTTTTCTGTGGACTTTCCCGGTGCCGGAAGAAATTAGCGTCAACCTTTGGGTCGGCGCTAATTTCTGAAAGTAAAATGTGCGGCTTGGGTGCACATTTTACTTTCTGTATCCCGCAAGCATACCTAATTGCATGTTGAGGGCGCTATTAGGTGCCGCGGGTTGGACGCGCGTTTTCCTCCCCTTACTGAATAAGGGGTAAGGGAAAACGCGCGTCCAAGAGCAGGCTAACAGTGAGCTCCGTCGGAGTGCACTGTACCGTATAGGCCTGTATGAAATTCTGCACTAGATGCTCACACATGTGATAGGGTAAAACCAGCATTGGATCTGCCTGTTTCTTATAACATGGAGCCAGGAGCAATCTTAGATATGAGAATATAAAGTGCAGGGATAGAAACATTTTTTTTAAAACTTGGGCACCAATCAAAATTGGTTTAGATTTGAGACATTCTTCCCCTAACCCTGAGTACTTTTTCTTTGCTTTTTACTTTTTGTTTTATTTTCTCTATATTGTTTCTTATTAATTTGATCTTTTTGAATTTTTTTTGCTCATTTTTTTTGTTTCTTTGGTCTTTTCCTTTTTACTCTTTTTTCCTTTGATCTCCCTCCAGCCTCTCTCCCCCCCACTCTGCTCATTCCCTTTCCCTGTTTCTCTCCAGCAGTATCTTTCCCTGGGCCTGTGCAAATAGCAGTGGCATCTTTTCTAAGCCTGGATACTGGGCAGCCATAGTAGTTCCTGTGAGCTCAAGATGATGCCATATGCTAGGCCACAACTTTTAGATGCCCATGCATTTTTTCAGCTTTAATAAAATGGTAGTAGCCTGTTATGTATGCAGCAGGGGGTGATCTAGTTGTATAGAACGTTCAGGTTCTGTGCCAGATGCTCTGAGTCGTATTCCTGGCTTTTATCTTTTATGGCTGTGCATCTCACACCTAGGTGGGTGCTGGTGTACATAATAAAAAGTCAGTTAATATCTGCAGGTTCCACTTTTCCCATTTTTTGGTGATAAGGGTGGGATCCTGCTGCTGTGGATGTACATGGGCAACAGGAGTGTGCCGTTCTTGATTGGTGAGTCCAGCACAATCAGCCAGCACTCAGAGGGCAGTGCTGTGCTTAGAAATCAAAGCAACACATTCACCTGCAGTTATGGTCACTGTTAGTTACATTCAGGAATTTGATGTGGGACTGCCCAATGCCTGGGATTTTTATGCAGAGAGACTGTCATTGTATTTGTAAGCAAATCAGACTGAGACCCTTGAAGAGAAAATGGCTGCTCTTTTGACTATGTGTGGGGAAAAATTATTAGGCATCATATGTTTGCTGGTCTCACCAGCCTTGAAAAACCCTAAGAGGTATGAGATCATAGCATTGCTAAAGACCCATTTCTCACCTATTGCTGTCCATCATAGTACAAAGGTTTCAGTTCCACAAGTGAAATAAAGGTTGTAATGAGAGCAGAATCGCAGAGCATTGCAAATTCAGCAAACTCCTAAATGATATCCTTCATGACGGTCTAGTCTACAGGATCCATGCAACAGCACAGAAGGCTTTGGCAGCTGAAATGGCACTGCAGCACATGAAAGAAATCCAGGGTACAGCGACCGATGTGGACATTGTTAGCTACAATAAGAAAGTCACTCAGCCAAGAAGCTGTCATCCCAAACACGTGTTTTAGCTGCGGAGGACAGCAACAACTCTCTGTATGCAGATTTAAAGGGGGCAGAGTGCCATTTTTGCAAAAAGAAAGGCCACACTGAGGGGCTGATGCAGTACAGTGTGCTCGGCTGAGCGCACTGTTTAACCCATGGTTGGACGTGGGTTTTGAATGCGTATCCACAACCCATTATTCTATAAGGGGATTAGTGCATCCAAAACGTGCGTCCAACTCCCCGCAAAGCTAATAGCACTCTTTACATACAAATGCATGTTGATGAGGCTATTAGCTATTCTCCCCCAATTAAAAAAAAAAAAGTGCGCCCAACAGCCCACATTTTTACCCTCAGAAATTAACGCCTGCCCCCAGGCGAGTTGGCTGGGCGCGCATTAGGGAAGCGGGCGCTCAATACTGAGCGCCCGTTTTCCGTGCATATTTATCGATTCTGCCCCTGAATGAGTTTGCAGATCAAAACTTAGTGGTGAGAGAAGCATAGTCGTCACTGATGGACATCTCAAGGATATTATGGATGAATTCCCTCAGGTGTTCTCTAAGGAGCTGAGAGCTTACTAGGGA
Source organism: Rhinatrema bivittatum (assembly GCF_901001135.1). Taxonomy (NCBI): domain Eukaryota; kingdom Metazoa; phylum Chordata; class Amphibia; order Gymnophiona; family Rhinatrematidae; genus Rhinatrema; species Rhinatrema bivittatum. The sequence goes on from NC_042617.1 coordinate 450,059,867, forward strand.
CCAGTAGTGTCATTCCAACTGGATCCATCAGGTGCACCCATTCAACTGAAGGGCAGGATCCAAGTGCAGCTTGAATATCTAGAAGTAGTTAAACACACAAAATGGGCCACACCCATTGTACCAGCACCAAAACAAAAGGAGATCTGTAGAGATTATGTGTGCACTGTTAGCAAGGCACTTAAAGATCAGTTGTACCGCATACCTGCTATTAACCAGCTACTCATTACACTTGCTGGAATTAAGGTCTTTGCAAAACTTGACATTGCACAAACTTACAAGCAACTAATTGTAGATGAAGAAGCAGCAGATGCCCAGACAATAATTACTCATCAAGGAGCTTTCTGAGTTAAGTCTCCAATTTGGAATCTCTGTCGCATTAGGCATCTTTCAGTGCATCATAAAAATATTGCTGCTGGAATTCCAGGTGTTGCACCTTATTTTGACAATATTTTGATCATGGAAGCATCAGAGGATGAACTCTCTGGTTGACTTAGGGAAATTCTACACCGATTCAAGAAGTCAGTATTTCAAGTGAAGAAAGATAAATGTGAAATCGGGACTACCAGTGTCACATTTTTGGGCTATCACAGTGATGCTTCACGAATCCGTCCAATGGAAGATAAAGTAAAGGTAATTCATGATGCCCCTAAACCAACTTCTAAAGATGAGCCGAGTTCTTTTTTGGAAATGGTTTTCTGCAAGAAAAATATGATAGGATTTTCTGGCGCAGAGTCACGGGTGAAACTGCAGATATAATACAAGTTCCTGTTTACATTTCCCCTGTGTTGGGCCTGCTGGGGCGGTGGGATGGCTCGTTGGTGCTTCGGAAATTTCGATGCCTAGTGAGTCATCTTTTACTAGCTGCTCAATTTACTATTGCCACCTTTTGGAAACGGACACCCTGCTTTGATTATTGCAAAAGGCAAGTCCGAAATATTGCTGATCTTGAAAAACTTAGATAGAGCCTCCTGCATGAGCTGTTTAAGTACAATGTAATATGGGGGCCTTATTACACGTTTAAAGATGCGCACACCACTGTGGTCTCGGCATGCTGGATATCTATGCTAAGATATGTGCTGGTAATTTCATGATTTAATTTTCGCTGGTACCTTGGGTTGTACTCTTGTAAATCATTATTATATCTCTCAATATGATATGTTCTTGCTGGATCTTCTTTTCTGTTTTGGTGAGATATTTGTTCAGTTTGCCATGTATATTTAAAATCATAAATAAAGAGTTATAACAAAAAAAAAAAAAAATAGGGACCTGGCAAGGCAGGTACGACCAGGGATCATACCTACCCCATTTGGATGCCTTAAGACCCATGGATATAGTAAGATGGTTCTGGGGAGGGTCCAGGCAGGCCAGGGAAGCTTTCATTTTTAATGTTTTGCAGTTCTGGCATTTTGTTCTCTGTCTGTGTGCGTGTGTGTTGGGGGGGGGGGGGGGGAGGGGAGGCTGGGGCTGATGACTGCTTTGGAAACCCAAATGAAATAAAAATGAACAAAATTTAATTCATTTTTCTTTCCTAAGATGTCAGGTCCTTCGATCCAGTTAACAGACACGGAGCGTGTTTAAGGCTCACTTGAATATACGGAAACACATTACAGAAATGATTTCCTGAGGCATCAATAGTAATATAAAGCCTCAAATACCAACTTTCTTGAAAGTCATATTAAGCAAGTCAGTATGCTATAATAAAATTATTAAGCAAGTTAAAAAAAAAAAATGATAGAAATGGACCATCACTTGCTGAACTGCTGCACAGCTTTCTCCACCAAGGGTGCCATGGAAGTGGACCCACCAGCATTTAGACCCCTTCCAGAACATTAAAAAAAACTCCTGACATCAGATTCTGTGCTCATTCACTATGATGGTCGGAGGCCTCACCTAATAACCTGTGATAAGTTGATGCTAAGCTGAGCTATGCTTTGCTAGGTGGTATAGAGGCACCAATTGCCTAGAATTCTTGAACCTTGTTGTCATCTGAATGAAATTATCCTCACATTGATAGAAAGATGTTTGCTTTGGTAGCTGCAGTTAAAAAGTCCACATCCACATGTATGACTGGGTTTTTGAAAGCTGTACTGATAACAAGCCTTTATAGGGCATGTTATCTAAAGACAAGCCTACATACCATGTTTTGTCACCACAGATGCAGTGTTTTGAGTATCATGCTGAGTGCTTATGACTGTATATTGGGATATAAGCCTGTCAAAGCAATTGCCCATGCTGATACCTTGAGCTGTCTGCCACTATGGGTACCAAACTTTGTTGTTCCACTTCTGACCGAAGTTTTGATACCAGAAACCTTTTTCCTGGTGCTCTCCTCCAGGCTGCTCCCGTAGCTAGGCTGACTGCAAATGACTCTGTCTTGGCCCTTGTCCTGAACTGGGTGTGCCGAGGATGGTCAAGTGATAAACTCTCTGAGGAGTTCAGACCATTTTCAAGCACGTAGCATGAACTATCAGCCCATAAGGGACATCTCCTTAAGGGGGAACTGTGTTTTGATTCCATGGAAAGGTCATTATGTCGTTCTAGCCATGTTACATGCCACACATCCTGCAGCTGTGCATATGAAGGCGCTAGCAGAAGCCTTGCCTGGTGGTCTGGGATAGACGCTGACATAGAAAGGGTTGTCAAGCATTATGATACATTCCAGATGTCTATACACTACCTGCCAAAAGCCCCCACTTTCTCTGTTGAAATGACTAGTAAACCACGGTCAAGCATCCAAATTGATTATGCAGGTCAAATTCAAGGGAAGAACGGCCTTGTTGTGGTAGATTATTATTTTTGTGTGGCTTGAGGTGCTCACAATATCTTCACAAACATCTGCTGAACAATTACAGTGTTTCAACCGCTGTTTTCAAGTCACAGGCTACTAGATACAATCATATCAGACAATCAGATAAATAAATAAAAATAAAATGGGTTTGATTTCACATCTGATGACTTCAAGGACTTTGTGCAAAGAAATCTTATTAGGGCTGCTGCCATGGTACTTGCCAACCCCAGGCAAATAGCCTGGAAGAGCAGATGGTGCATTCAACAAAAGATGCATTAAAGAGAATCTTTGAAGGAGATTGGCCTACTAGGCTTTTCGGATTCCTCATCTAGCAACACGTCACACCTTGTCCAACTACAGGAGTCAGTCACACAGACATTTCAGAATTACAGCTCAAGCAGGAATAGGAGCTGGACTTCTCCCTTGACTCATCTACCTTGTGCTCTTTTATACTACAAGACTTTCTGTTTGCTAGGAATTATGGGGATGGACAAAAGGGACCCCTGCTTCCATCTCTAAGATCACTGGACCTCTGTCACACAAGGTCCAGACCACCGATGGACAGATCAGGCATCATCACATTGATCAACTGAGAGGCCGCTCGTCCTCAAATACTGGAGTGCTCATGAGGCTATGGAAGTTGCTAATGTTGAGCACTCTGTGATCCCAGAGGAAGACACTCACCCTGCCAGAGCCACCACCATGAGAGGATGATGCTCTTGGCTCATTAAGGAGTGACTCTGATGTATAGCTTTTACAACATGGGAGCCTGTGGAGACCTTGGCGCAACTGGAGACTGTCCCTGAAGGAAGGGGACTGTCCCTAAAGGAAGGGGTGTTATGTATGCGGCAAGAGCTGCTGTAGTTGAATGAAATGTTTGGGCTCTGAGCTAGACACTCTCTTGGTTCTTGTCTTATATTTTCTGTTGTACATTTCCCACCTAGGTGGGTGCTGGTGCACATAATAAGAGTTGGTTAATATTCTACATACCTGTACTGCAGTGGGTCTATGAATGGCAGATGACAGAAATGATATCTTTACCTTGTGACATCAGGAAGCCATGAATCTCCTTGATGACCTTCTTGTACAACTCCTTCTGCCATATTTCCAGAATGTTCCACTCAAGTTCCCAGAAATAAGCAGCAACGTCACTGAATGTGACAGAACCCTGAAAGAGCAAATAGGACGTACTCAGCTGCTCTCCCTTCAGTTTCATTACAATATGTGTAATAAATGTTGTTTTATGCAAAGCCCCCAGTCTGCTGCAAAAGCTCAGGGGTAGACTCTCTGGCAAACATTTCTGAAATTCTGCAGCTCTGCTAGGGTGCATGCATACATTTGCATATTTGTACATATGAAATAATGTATATTTTATATCCCATAATTAAAACAAAGTATTTTTCCAGCCATACTTGTGTTTTTATATAATATATTTGAGGAGGGTAAAGAAGGGGGGCTTCTGGGAAAAAGGAAGCAGAAATATCAGCGCAGGAAGGGGATCTCAGAGATGGGGATAACGATGGAGGTCTAGGAATGCGGTCTGGACAATAAGACAGGAAGAACAGAAGAGATGAGTGAAAGAAGAACCACCGATGAGGGAAAGTGGAGAGAGAGACAATCTGAGATCAGGGGAGGGAAGATCTAAGATCTGGGAGAATTAGGTGAAGTTTCCAGGCAATGACATAGCAAGGGGGCTACAATGAGGGCACACCAGCCAGGATCAAAGCACTTTTACTGTTCAGGGGATTTGAAGCCACACAGAGCACAACCTTGTCCTTGAGGGAGTGGCAGGTGTACTCTCCCCTGCTGGCAGTGCCTACCTGCAGGGTTCTTCTACCTCTGATTGCAGCCAGGAGGCTTAGGAGAGGCAGGCGCCGAGCAGGTGCAGAATGGGGACTCATGTGCACTGCAGACAGCGTAGGTAGCCTCCCACATCCCTCGCCGCAAGAAAAGGCTTCCCCCTTGAGTCAGCATGGGAGTGCTACTGCAAAGGAACCAGTGAAAAGTGCAAGCTGGGTGGACCTAAGATGCTTCTGAAAAGACCAGGTAGGAGGAATTCTGAAAAGGAGGACCACTGATTGTACCTGGGGCAGGCTGGGGGAGCATGGGGGAAGGGTGGGAAAGAAAGAGAGAGGGACGAGGACTGTAGGAGGGCAGGAAGCAAGAGAGGAATAGGGGCAGGGAGAGAGTAAGAGAGAGAGAGAAGGAGAATGGGGGCAGAGAAAGGGAAGAAAGGTGGGGGTAGGATACCCACACTGCAAGCTAAAATGTAAATTTCCCATTTCAGAGAATGTGTCAGAAAGAGAGAGAGAGAAGGGGTGTGGGGGTAGGGAGAAAGGGGTGGCCATGGGGGCAGGAAAAAAGACAGCATTGGGCAAGAGATGCTAAAGGAAAAGGCATGTAAATCGAAAGAATGAATAAACCAAACTAAACTAAGAGAATGAGAGTGGGGGCATGAGGGCAGGAAATAAGAGGGGGCATGGAGAGAATGCTGATAGGGAGAGAGGAGAGGTAGGGGCGGGGAATCTGCATGGAATGTAAGCTCTTTGGGGCTGGGAATTATGCACCTGAATTCTGGCTGTGCGTGTGTGTGCGAGTGCAACTGTGTGTGAATGAAAGACAATCTGTGTGCGTGTGTGTGCATGTCAGTTACAGAGTGGGAATCTGTTTGCGTGAGTGTGAATGACAGGAAAACTGTGCATCTGTGGGGGTCTAAATGACAGTGTTCCTTCTCTCCCACGCAGCCCTGAATGGCTCCGTCAACACAGCCCTCACTGCTGCTGCCCAGTAGACATGCGGTACGGCTGCAAGGCCCCCCTACATCAGCATATCCCCCTCTACATGGGTGGAGCAGGGGGGGAGCAGCGCAAGGCAATGAGGCTGCAGTGAGGTGTGAAGGCTGGGGAAGATAATGGGAAAATTCTGAATAAAAATGGGCGTTGTTTTACTTCACAAGGCCAGAAGTGGAAAGATTCCCATAGATAAGAGTCAAACAAACTCTAGGGGATACTTTTCTATTGCGCTAACTTAATCTATGGGACTAGGTTCCGGAGTTATCCTTCCTTTGGCAGGTCAGTGAGGAAGCAGTGCAGTTACACTGGGGTCCATTTTCAGCTGCTGAGCGGCTGGCAAAGTTGGGCCAGATAAACTGATCCAGCTAACTTGGCTGGGATATTCATTCAGTGGCATGGGTGCACTGCCGAATATGCCTGGAAAACTTTAGAAATGCTCTCCAGCAGTCCTAAGGTTTGCCAGCTACCTCAGTCAAATAATGCTGATAATCGGAGTTAACTAGCTAGCAGGCACAGTTAACTGGCATTTGGACGCGCGTTTTTGACACGCTAGCTTTACCCCTTATTTAGTAAGGGGTAATAGCGCGTTGGATATGCGTTTTCGATGCGATAGCTTTACCCCTTATTCAGTAAGAGGTAATAGCGCGTCGAAAACGTGCGTCCAACCCCCCCAAGACTAATAGCACCAGCAACATGCAAATGCATGTTGATGGCCCTATTAGTCATTCCCGCGCGATTCACTAAGTAAAATGTGCAGTCAAGCCGCATATTTTACTTTAAGAAATTAGCGCCTACCCAAACATAGGCATTAATTTCCGCCGGTGCCGACTTAATATCATGGCGATATTAAGTCGGAGGTCCCAAAAGTTAAAAAAAAGTTTAAAAAAAAAAAAAATTAAAATGGGCCCGCGGCTTGAAAACCGGATGCTCAATTTTGCCGGTGTCCGGTTTGCGAGCCCGTGGCTGTCAGCGGGTTTGAGAACCGACGCCAGCAAAATTGAGCGTTGGCTATCAAACTCGCTGACAGCCGCTGCTCCTGTCAAAAAAGAGGCGCTAGGGACGTGCTAGTGTCCCTAGCGCCTCTTTTTACCACGGGCCCTAATTTAAATAAATTCATTTACTGAATCACCCGCTCTCCCGCTATTTTTACTGTATCAGCCCGTAACTTGGCTGGATAATGCTGCTCCGCCCTGCCCCCAAACGTCCCTGACATAGCCAGACATATTTACCATTGACTAAAAACTTATCCAGCTATGTCCAGAGCAGTCAAGCTGGTGGGATTTTAAAGCTAAGTCAAACTTTAAATATTCACCCCACCGATTTAAAACAGTAAAGACAACTGAGCCTTAGGTTGTCTACCCATGTCATTACTGCTCAGTAAAGGTAAAGGGAGGGGGACTTGACAGAATAGTAAGACTTTACACTTCAAAGGACCTACATCTGATAATGAGGAAGAGAACCAATGTCCTTATTAAATCCTTTTGTGCTTGTTTCGGTATTTGCTCTTTTTATAATTTCCAATGTTTAGCTTTCTTGTCTGTTCCTAAAGTTCCCTTTGGCATTTGTATGATTGTGATGCTCTGGGACTTTAAATATTGCTACGAGGAGGAAGTTGAGAGAGGGAGTGCACAAATGGAAGTATTTGCCTCTGTGCACAAGAGACTCACAGTTCGCCTCTGCTTCCAGGAGTTAAGAGACAGAATCCAGGGTCAAGGACTCACAGGATCCAGAAGCAAGTCCTCCCACCTGCTGGAAAAACTCAGGAGCCAGGAGCATTGTTAGCTATGAGCACACAGGTCCCATGTCCCGAAACCCCACTTCCCTCCTGGAGCTTTAAGTTATTTTCTGCAGCTACTCTTGCTTTTTTTTTATTCCCTCCTCCCCTCCCAAACTTCCTTCCTCCATGCTTCCATGCTCCATCTGGCTTTTGTGACTAGGCCCCTCTTCCTTCCCGGGGCCACCACCATTCCTCTTCCTTTACACCAGTGCCGAGTTGTTTGAATCGGCAGGACTCTGCTGATACAGACTCATGTGATTCAAACAGTCTGTCAGTGAATCACGCTAGAGCGCTGCAAAGGAAGAGGCACAGATGCTAGGCAGGAGCAGCCCTGTTTGTCATGAAATCTGGATGCTAGACAGGCCATGCTTGGACTCACTCTAGCCGCCACTTTGAAGGCTGCATGACGCAGCAAGGCCAGCCCTATAAGAACCTCCCTCACAGACACAGTTTGCTCAGTGCCCCATCCACGAATCACCTTGGCTCCTTGTTTAAGCCCTTCCGCTTAGCCTTGTTTTCTGTGTGGCCTCAGAGTCCTTCTTGCCTTGTTTCTGTGTAACCTTAGTGGCATTCATGCCTTGTCTCAGTGTGGCCTGCTCAGGCCTTCTTCTCTAGACCTGTCTTCGTTTATTCATTTTCCCTAATTCCTGTCTGGGCCTCCCGGTGGTCCTTCTTGTCTGTTTCCTGTCGTGTCTTGTATATATGTTGTCTTGCCATTGGTTCCTGTTTGCTTGTGTCTGTGTATACCTTCTCTTGTTCTTGTCTTCCTCTCCTATACTTGTCTTGTCCTGTCTGAGTCTACGTGTGGCCCTCCTGTTTCATTTTGGTCTCCTGGTGGCCCTTCTTACATAGAAACATAGAAATAACGGCAGAAAAGGACCAATGGTCCATCCAGTAAGCTCAGCAAGCTTCCCATGGTAGTGTTTGCGGTGCCATGCAGGTTACCCCAATGTATCAGTCAGTGTTGCTTGATATGCTTTGCTTATGGATTTGGCCGTAGAAGCAGTCCTGTGTTTTTCCCTAATGTCTGTGCATCAGTAACTTAGACCAGCGGTTCTCAACTGGTGTGTCGCGACACACTAGTGTGTTGCCAAGCACCGGCTGCTGGGTCGCGTGCTCCCGGTCTCTCCCGCTGCTCTTTCTTCCCTGCTGCCGTTGCCGCCGGGCTATCAACACGTTCAAGCCCAGTGGGAACGGCAGCAGTGCTAAAAAAAAAGCTGTGGCACTTGTGGCTGGGCCTTTTCTTCTTCCCGCGCCTGTCCCCCCCCCCCCCCCCCCCCGTGACCCGGAACAGGAAGTGATACGCGGTGCGCGGGAAGGAAAAAGAGCAGTACCGCATGATAAAGTAGCAGCGGCGGCTGCAGCATCGGCCCCCGAGCAATTGAAGCAGACGGTAATCGGGAAAGGAGAGAGCAGCATGAGCCTCCCGCGGCCGATGGGATTCTACTTTCTTGGCTTGCGGGGGCTGGAGGAGGAGGCTGCTGCAGCTACCATTTGTGCTCGGGGAGGGGCGGGAAAGAGGAAGTGAGTGAGAGAAAGAAGCAGCCAGCCTGCGTGTGATTGAGAGCCTGCGTGTGAGTGAGAGAAACTGGTCAGAGAGCTGATGTGTGTGTATATGTGAGAGACAATGAAAGTGACTGATCAAGGAGATGACTGATGTGTATGTGAGAGTGTGAGACATTAGTTAGGGAGGTGACTGATGTATGTGTGTGTGTGTGTGTGTGTGTGTGTGTGTGTGTGTGTGTTAGAGAGAGAAAAAGCATGGAAGTGAGAAAGCATGGGTATGTGAGAAAGCATGGGTGTAAGAAGCCTGCTGTTGGGGGGGGGGGGGGGTGGATGTGTGTGAAAGAAAGCATGGGAGTGAGAAGCCTGATTATGTGAGAGAGAGAGAGCATGGGAGTGGGAAGCCTGTGTGTGTGTGCATGCTTGAGAGCGAGAGACTGGTTGGTAAGGTGACGGTGTGTATGAGAGAAAGAGACTGGTGTGTGTGAATATGAGAGAAAGAATGTGATTCAGGGAATGAGAAGCCTGTGCAGTGAAGAGTGAGCATGGAAATGAGAGAGAGACTGGTGTGTGTGTATGTATGTGTATCTAACAGAGAGAAAGTGATTATGGGAATGAGAAGCCTGTGCATGTGAAGAGAGTGAGCATGGGAGTGAGAAACCTGGGTGTGTGTGAGACACAGCATGTGAGGGAGAAGCCTGTATATGTAAGACAGAACATGGAAGTGGGAAGCCTGTGTGTGTATGCATGAGAGAGATCAGGTGACTGGTGTGTGTGTGTGAGAAAGAAAGTGATTATGGGAATGAGAAACCTGTGCATGTGAAGAATGAGCATGGGAGTGAGAAACCTGGGTGTGTGTGAGACTCAGCATGGGAGTGAGAAGCCTGTATATCTGAAAGAGAACATGGGAGTGAGAAGCCTGTGTGTGTGTATGCATGAGAGAGATCAGGTGACTGGTGTGTGTTTGTGTGTGTGTGTGAGAGAAAGAAAGTGATTATGGGAATGAGAAGCCTGTGCATGTGGAGAGAACAAGCATGGGAGAGAGAGACTGGTGAGTGTGTGTGAGACAGAGAAAGTGATTATGAGAGTGAGAAGCCCGTATATGTAAGTAGAACACGGGAGTGGGAAGCCTGTGTGTGTGTATGGCATGAGAGAAACTGTTCAGGAAGATGACTGGTGTGTGTGTCAAAGACTGTTTGAGAGATGATTGGTGTGTGAGAGACAGAAACTGGTCATGGGGGCATGACTGGTATGGTGTGTGTGTGTGAGAGACATGGGCATTAAGGAAGAGGACCATGAGTATAGAGCTTAGCCTCTACTGCTGCTTCTGCTGTGTGCTACGACCTGCATGGAAGAGGAGTAGGAGAGCTGCTGGAGGGGGTAAGTAAAGGTGGCTTTTTAAGTTTATTTTTCTTGATTGACTGCCATTTTAATTATTTAATATTATGTGATGTGTCTGCTTTTTTTTAAATATTTTATTGGTGTTTGGAGAATTTTTTTTTTTTTATTCTTTATTTATGAATTTTCAAAAACAAATTAAAATTCACTTATTCTGTTTCCAATTACACATTGAAATTTTTAAGGAAAATGAGGAACATAAACATTGTATACATTACTAAAGAAATAACAAGAGAAAATTAGTTTCCTTATTTTCCAATTACCAAACAATATAGGGGCCCAAAGAGCAGACCTAACATATTCTTTTTTAGAAGAAAGCAAATTTCTAAATAGGTAAGACAGAGGAAACACAGATTTATTTAATTCCAACTATTTTAACTGGGGGGATCGGCTGCTTGACCCTGACCCTGAGTTCTACGTTCTTCCAGGAACCTTTCCAATTCTGAAGGATCATAATACACATATTTTATACCATCAACCCTCATAATGCATTTACATGGGAATCTTATTATGATCTGGATTCCGAAAGTTCTAGCTAAATTAGCTAACATAATAAACTTTTTTCTACGTAATTGGGTGTCCTTTGCTACATCCGGGTAAACCCATAACTTCTGGCCCAGGTATGAGATGGATCTATTCTGCATAAAAAGTTTAAGAATTTTATCCCTTTCCATAGAAAGGGCAAATTTTACTATTAATGTTCCCCTTTTCTCAATCTGGTCACTAAGAGAAGTTTCTATAAACTCGGTAATATTCAAAGTATTTTCCTGTGGGGGAGTAGTTAAGTTAACATTTTGATTTCCTTCACCCAGAAAATACGCGTTAATTATAGATGGAAAATTATCAGATGAAAGGGACAGAACTTCAGTAAAGTAGTTCCTAAGCTGTTCTATTGGTGAAATCATCTTACATTTAGGGAAATTTACAAATCTTAAATTGGGATATCGAACCACATTTTCTAGGTTCTCTAGTTTCCTAGCCATAATACTTTCCCCTTTTATTATAGATGTTTGCACTTCCTTTATTTTACTTATTTCTACTTCAACTTTCTTAAGAGTAGTCCCATTACTTATTACCTTTGGGCTTAATCCCAGCAATGTAGTCTGTACATCCTTTATATTAACATTTAAATTTTCTACGTTTTTCTGTAAAGACATTATTGCTGTCCATAACATTTCCAATGAAACTTTTTTTACATCCCCAAGATCAACATTAGGGGCAGCTGGCATATGCAATAGTTGAACCAGTTCCTGTTCTGAAGTATTACCAGGGGGGGGAACAAGCACACAAGCTCCAGTTGTCATAGTTCTCCCACTTGTTTCACCAGATCTTTGATCCAATCGCTGGGGTAGTGGGAACTCCCACTTCTCCTTTACCATCCCTGTTGGATTTTTATGAACTTCCTCTAACGGGCTAACCGGCACATACGCAGTCCGTAGTATTGGAGAGCCTTGGTCATAAATACCAGCAGGGGTCATTGGTGGAATTGGTGTCATTGGGACCCCGGGACTAAGGCTCACTTCTCCCGACAAGGGAGATATCTGCTCAAAATCTCCACTTGTAATGGGACACTCCGGGGTTACATTTCCTGTGCGAGAGTAAAAGCCAGTCAAGGTAGTTTGTAGTTTGGAGAATGTTTAATAGTTTTTATGAGTTTTTAATTGTTGGATGTTATTCTGTTCATAGCTGTTTTGAAACATTTATTCTGCTTATTAGTATAGTTTTACAATTATTTCTGCGTGGGGATCTATAGCTGCTTGCTAGTTCTGTTTTCCTAATAAGAGGTGTATTCGTTTTTAGGACCTGATTTAATATTTGTAATGTTGCCTTTTCATAGATAGGGTTGCTCCTGTTTGAGTGTATTCCATAATACAGGTGTAACTGTGTGCAGATTAGTTTATGTGCATTACTACAGATCCTGGGAGTATGTTAGGTCGGTTCTGTGTCTTTTACCGAGATGAGATATTTTACTAGCATGTAAGCATTTGTATCAGTCTTATATGTTGTGTTTTCTCAAGAGGACATGCATTGGAGGTAAACTGCTGTCTTTTCATAAGTAGGGCTATTGAGCCTGGAAGTAGAAGGAGTTTGAGTTGCTGTTACTGAGATGACACCAGAACCAGAATATCTTTTTTGTAGGGTGAGTTGTATGGGGAATGTCATAATTCTGCTTTACATCCATTATTGTGGGTCAGGGGGGTTCCCGTGGATGCAAACTGTACTTTTACATCTAGCCCCGTGACGATCATGGGTCAGTGTCACGCATGTGAGAACCATCTGTCAGGTGTGTCCCGACAGAAAAAAGGTTGAGAACCACTGCTCTAGGTTATGTAGCAGTGCCTCAACGTTTTTGTTTCCTGCCTCCATCTGCTGGTAGGGATGCATGACCCCCACTTGTCTGTACTGATCTGTACATTTCTAATGTCTGTCACTTGTTCTGTATTTGAGGATCTGCCTATGCGATAAAGGCACGGATTTCTGCTAATGTGTAGCTTCCATTTAGGGAATTTAAACCAACCCAGCTTGCTTTGTTTTTCCAGTATGAGATTTTATCATGTTCTAGGGTCTTGTGTAACATTTGCAAAGCTGCCTTTTCATGGGAAGGATGATTGGTGTTTGAGTCTGACAGTTAGTGTGTATAATGTGCATTTGCTCTATCTATTTTTCATGAATTTCTTGCAGAATTTTGTATTACTTGACAATGTTCTTGGTAGCAGATGGAGTCTGTGTTGTGCTGTTATTGAGACGATACTAGAATTTGAATATTATTTTTGTATGGTGAATAGTAAGGGGGAACGTCCTAGTTCTGCTCTGCACTCGTTGGGGTTGTTGCTGTGGATGCAGGGTATGTTTACATGGCTTGAGGTGCTTGGTTTATATTGAGGTTCTGTCCCATCCTGTATAGATCCCACACTTAGATCCCACATAGAAGATTGAATGATACTATTAAATAATTTTAATGATAGTTTTACTAGGTGTTTGAAACTGGCTAGAGGTTTCTTTGCTGCAAAGACAGTCCTTCTCTCTAGAGCAGTGGTTCTCAACCTTTTTTCTGTCGGGACACACCTGACAGATGGTTCTCACATGCGTGACACACTGAACACATGATCGTCACAGGTCTAAATGTAAACATACACTCTGTATCTACAGGATCCACCCTGACCCTCCAACAATGGGTACAGAACAGAACTAGGACATTCCCCGTTCAATTTACCATACAAAAAAAATATTTCTGGTGTCATCTCAGTAACAGCAACATAAACACTCTCCTACCAAGTGCAATTGCCCTCCTTATGAAAAAACAGTAATTTACCACCAATGCATGTCCTATTGAGAAAACACAACAAATAATATTGATATAAATGCCTACATGCTAGTAAAATACTTCACCTTGGTCAAACACATAGAATCGACCTTCACCAAGTACAGAAAGACCGTAAATTACAAATATGGAGACAGAAAGTGGAATGGAAACCCAAAAAAGTCACTCTGCATTCTGTGCAAAACAGAAATATAGCACCTAACAGACTCCCAGGATCTGCAATAATGTACACAAACTAATGCGCAAAGATTTCAAACACTAACAACTATACCTATGAAAAGGCAACACTACAAAAATTTAGCCAGGCCCTAAACACCAATACACCTTCTATTAGGAAAACAGAAGAAGACAAGCTTCTATAGATCCGTACACAGAAAATACAAGCTTGCAGAATACCCTTACCTGGGTCACACCCTTAGAACACAGACAGACCCTCACCAAATACAGAATAAAGTGCCCATAAAGCTAATGTTTTTGTTTTTGCGTTGTTGCACTGCATACACTCAGTCTGGCTTCTTGCTGTTTCCAGTTCAGTTTCTGTTTCCACATTTCTATTCATACATTTCTCAAGTAATATAAAATAATAATTCTAAAACTAGACTAATAAATATAATAAATGTTTCAAAACAACTGATAAATAGAATAACATCCAATCATTAAAAACTTACAAAATTATTAAAAATTCTCTAAACACCAAGAAAATATTTCAAACAGCAGACATATCACATAAACCCAATAATTAAAATGGCAGTCAATGAAGAAAGATAAACTTTAAAAGCCTTTACTTACCCTCTCCAGTAACTCTCTTACTCCTTTCCATTGTAGGCCAATAGCACACACCAGAAGCAGCAATGGCTGCTGAAGCTCTGCCCTTACGCTCTTCTTCCTTAGGGCCCATGACTAGTCTATCTCACACACACACACATACACACACACTTTCTCTCTCTCACACACACACACACACACACAGACATGTTACCTCCCATACCAATCTCTCTTTCTCTCTCTCTCTCACACACACACACTCACACACACACACACTAGTTACCTCCCTGACCAATCTCTCTTTCTCACACACACACACACACACCAGTCACCTCCTGACCAATCTTTCTGTCATACACACGCAAGTCACCGCCCTGACCAATCTCTCTCTCTCACATATACATACCAGTCACCTCCCTGACCAATCTCTCTTTCTCACACACAAACATCACCTCCCTGACCAATCTATTTCTCTCACATACACATACCAGTCATCTTCCTGACCAATATCTTTCTCTCTCTCAAACACACACACACACACACCAGTCACCTCCCTGACAAATGTCTCCTTCTCTCTCTCACACACACACACACACACACACCAGTCACCTCCCTGACCAATTTCTTTCTCTCACACACACCAGTGACTTTCCTGAGCAGTCTCTTGCTCTCATATGTTTTCTCTCTTACTTACACACACAGTCTCAATCACACACACACATGCGCTGGCTCACTCACTCACCCCCACCCACAGCACACAGGGCAGCTACAGCCCAAGGTAGCCGGTATGCTGCTATTAAAAGCAGAGTCCTGACAGGCTGGAAACTGCAGCAGGAGTGACCTCCCCCATCCCGCAGCAGTAAGAAGCTGTTTGCTTGTGCTGCTATCACGACACAGAGCAGTCAGCTGAGAATGTAATTCTATGCTTTTTCTTCTCCCCACCCCAGCCTTTTATTTTTTCTTTTTCAGTTTATTATTATTTTTTTATTTTCTTGCTGGTGTTGCGATGGCGAGAGAAGGGGAGGTCGGAACCAGGCCGGGGGGGGGGGGGGGGCGGGGGGGGGGGGCAGCGGTGCCGTACTCCTGCAGCCCCTGGCAAAGTAGCCAGCCATCACCGATCTTCAGCTCTGGGTCCGGGCAGCTAATGGATGGATTTCCCCAACAGCCGCGCGGCAGGAAATCCCTGCGGCCACATTCTCAGCTGACTGCTCAGTGCTGCGATAATCACAGCATAGGCAAACTGCTGAGTGTAGCCGAGTCGAGGGGGGGGGGGGGGGGGGAGCCTTGGTGTGTGATTTCTGCAGCAGAAGCATGCATGCTTGGCCTTTTCTTCTTCTTGGGTGCCCGGTAAACATCACTTCCTCTTCCGGTCCACAGGGGCGGGAAGAAGAAAAGGTCACGTTCCTGTTATCGGCTTTCCACAAACACTGCTGCCATTCCCCTCGGGGCTTGAATGTGCTGATTTCCCAGGGAGGGATGGCAGCAGTGTTCGCCTCGCTGAGGTGAAAGGGGAGGAAAGCAGCGGTGTGCGACACACCTGCCGGTGCTAAGCGACACACCGGTTGAGAACCGCTGCTCTAGAGGCACCACTGACATGCATGCCTGGCACCTTGTGACATGGTGCAAAATGTTTGCAGTGGTGCTTCCTGCTTTATGAGCAGGATTGTCTAGTCTCCACACAGATGGAGCTTGGTAAGAGGTGAATGTGGAAAAAGCCATGGGATCCCCTCTGGAACAAACTAACAGGGCAATTTTCCCGTCACAGGATATGTAGTATGACTCCCTGATGACAGTTACATGGGAACGCAGGACAGAGATCATTTAAAGCTTAATATTTAAAAGTGAGATATCCAATTATGTGTTATTTCTGGAATTTTTTTGGGAGGGAGGAGACTGGAAGCTGATGATTGTGATTTGAGTTTAATTATCAATATCTCAGGGGGAAGGAGGGCATATTGGCCCATGCTACGAACCTAGTAACGCCTCTGCCAAGAGCACCATAGTGTGCATGATAACCCTGCAGCCCTCTTCTGGCCCCATCAGTCCCAATGGAAGATGGAGTAGGGATTGCATAAGAGAGGAACTGAGGGAGAGAATAAGAGAGGGGATGGCAAAGAAGATCAGCTGTGTGAGGTGAGAGAAGGGAAAGGAGTTAGGGGAATAATGGATGTAATCCTCCCTCGGAAACTGCAGGGGTGGTAAAAGCCTGCCTGCAGCCCTGGAACCTGGATTCTTCCAGTGGGGAATAGCACAAAAAAAAGCTGAGGCTCAAGGGGAGTCATACACCAGGCAAGAAAAACACAGTCCACACTCCAAGTGATGTTCCAAAAAGAAGACAGAATTTATTAAAACAGTCCAAAAATCAAAGTCCAATTAGAGCAGAATAAAGATGGAGAAAACATCAGCAGTATAAGTCCAGAATTCAGTTTTAGAAACAACTTCTCCCTTCCAACCACAAAAAAAAACTTCTTACAGGTTACTCATGGTTCTCTTTACTTCAAAGCTGATTACTTTTCAGGGGCTTTCCCAGTCCAGCCCCATCCAAATATAGCGGAAATATTTCTCTTCCTGTAATCTCCGTCCCAAGCTATGGGCTTCCCAAGGCAGATAGGGGATCCCTCAGTTAACTGAGATAGTTTTATCATTAAAATCATCCATTGCACCTGAAGACTGGAGGGTGGCCAATGTAACTCCAATATTTAAAAAGGGCTCCAGGGGCAACCGGGTAACTATAGACCAGTGAGCCCGACTTCAGTGCCAGGAAAAATAGTGGAAACTATTCTCAAGATCAAAATCGTAGAGCATATAGAAAGACATGATTTAATGGGACACAGTCAACATGGATTTACCCAAGGGAAGTCTTGCCTAAGAAACCTGCTTCATTTTTTGAAGGGGTTAATAAACATGTGGATAAAGGTGAACCGGTAGATGTAGTGTACTTGGATTTTCAGAAGGCGTTTGACAAAGTCCTTCATGAGAGGCTTCTAAGAAAACTAAAAAGTCATGGGATAGGAGGCGATGTCCTTTTGTGGATTACAAACTGGTTAAAAGACAGGAAACAGAGAGTAGGATTAAACGGTCAATTTTCTCAGTGGAAAAGGGTAAACAGTGGAGTGCCTCAGGGACCTGTACTTGGACCAGTGCTTTTCAATATATATATATGTATATATAAATGATCTGGAAAGGAATATGACGAGTGAGGTCATCAAATTTGCAGATGATACAAAATTATTCAGAGTAGTTAAATCACAAGCGGATTGTGATACATTACAGGAGGACCTTGCAAGACTGGAAGATTGGGCATTCAAATGGCAGATTAAATTTAATGTGGACAAGTGCAAGGTGTTGCATATAGGGAAAAATAACCCTTGCTGTAGTTACACGATGTTAGGTTACATATTAGGAGCTACCACCCAGGAAAAAGATCTAGGCAACATAGTGGATAATACTTTAAAATCGTCGGCTCAGTGTGCTGCAGCAGTCAAAAAAGCAAACAGAATGTTAGGAATTATTAGGAAGGGAATGGTTAATAAAATGGAAAATGTCATAATGCCTCTGTATCGCCCCATGGTGAGATCGCACCTTGAATACTGTGTACAATTCTGGTCGCCACAACTCAAAAAAGATATAGTTGCGATGGAGAAGGTACAGAGAAGGGCAACCAAAATGATAAAGGGGATGGAACAGCTCCCCTATGAGGAAAGACTGAAGAGGTTAGGGCTGTTCAGCTTGGAGAAGAGACGGCTGAGGGGGGATATGATAGAGGTCTTTAAGATCATGAGAAGTCTTGAACGAGTAGATGTGACTCGGTTATTTACACTTTCGAATAATAGAAGGATTGGGGGCATTCCATGAAGTTAGCAAGTAGCACATTTAAGACTAATCAGAGAAAGAACTTTTTCACTCAATGCACAATTAAGCTCTGGAATTTGTTGCCGGAGGATGTGGTTAGTGCAGTTAGTGTAGCTGGGTTCAAAAAAGATTTGGATAAGTTCTTGGAAGGGAAATCCATTAACTGCTATTAATCAAGTTTACTTAGGGAGTAGCCACTGCCATTAATTGCATCGGTAGCATGGAATTTTCTTAGTGTTTGGGTAATTGCCAGGTTCTTATGGCCTGGATTGGCCTCTGTTGGAAACAGGATGCTGGGCTTGATGGACCCTTGGTCTTATGTTCTTGGAAATATTCCTTGGCCTTTTCAACAAATTCAAACTCTCAGATCTTCTCCAGTCTAGACAGCACTGTAGGCATTGAACAAAACTGCAACCCCAAAACTGAAAGGGGCAGATTTTTAATGTTATGCGCGTGGGGGTACATTTGTGCATGCTACACGGTGTGCACAAATGTACATCCAATTTTATAACCTTGCGCGCGCCAAGCCCTAGGGGAGCCCCGATGGCTTTCCCCGTTCCCTCCAAGGCCGCTCTGAAATCGGAGCGGCCTTGGAGGGAACTTTTTTTCACCTCCCCCCCACCTTTCCCTCCCTTCCCCTATCTAACCCACCCCCCCAGCCCTACCTAAATCCCCCCCCTACCTTGTTTTGCCGAGTTACGCCTGCCTCTGGCAGGCGTAACTTGCGCACGCCGGCCAGCTGCCGGTGCGTGAACCTCCGGCATGGCCGCTGTGCCGGAGGCCTCGGGAACACCCCCGGACTGCCCCCGGCTCGCTCATTTTTGAAAGCCCCGGGACATACGCGTTTCCCGGGGCTTGTGTGAGCTGCCGAGCCTTTGCAAAATAGGCTCGATGCACGCAGGGGTAGGTTTTCGGGGGTTATGCGCGTAACCCTTTGAAAATCTACCCCAAAGACTTCTGACTCGTAAGAGTCTCAGCCTGCCCCCCACACTTTTCACCAACTGTTCCCAAAAAACACCTCTGCCCAGTGCTTGTGGAAGCAGCTTATCCTCCCAAGACCCTGTTCACTCATCACCCCACACACACCTCCCATAGCCTGCTTTGAGCTTGAAAGTTTCCCATGATAAACACAGCACATGATTCAGCTGAGGCACCTGTACCAGAGAAAGTGCACAGAGCTTAAAAAGAGCTGAAAGGTTGAATGGTAAAAGGGCAGGTTTCCTCTTTATGGGAGCCTTGAGTGGTTTTAAGCAGTGTGGCAGCACCTGCTGGAAGTGCAAGAGGTTAATCTGGAACCAGCATAAGACTATTCCAGAGCCCTGGGTCAGCTATGTGTCAGGAGGTGTAACCTGCCTTCTTTATAGACAAGAGTGCTCGCTTGTGAATGACAAATGTGTGAAGCAGAGGTGATAAAAGATCCTGACTCTCCTGAGTCTGGGGCTGTTCCAGATTGCAAGGAAAGAGAGTTGGATGGAGCTGTGATCCTCACCCAGGATCTTAGAAGGGAGCAGCAGGAGTGCAGGGATTTTCCCCTAAAACATCCCCAGAGGCTTGAGAGCAGAGAAGTACAGAGTGCAGTACAGCTTGGAATTTGGAAGTGAAAAGATAAAATCTGCCCTTAACTGAGGCAGGAACTTTTCTGCACCAGGAAGCCAAACTGTGCCACAGGGAACTTGTTTTGGGCTTTGGAGGATCCTGATGCTGCAACAGGGGGATTTTTCCTTGAGCTGCGCAGAACATTCTTTGCTAACTAAGGAGACAAAAGAGAGTACCAGGCTAGCTTGTGCAAAGTCTAAGGAGAAGAGAAACAAAGAAACCAGATACCCTGAGTTGCTATAACAGGAAATTGTTATTTAAGGAGAAGAGTTAAGATTTCTGGAACTGTAATTCTATTTGATTTCTGCATCTACCTGAACTGTCACTGTCACTATGTTTGATCCTGAAGATTCTGCAGTAAACTATTTATTATTTGAAGCACAACTTGAGCCTGGAGAGTGGTTTATTTATGTGGAGTGTCCTCAGCCTGGTACTGGCCCTGCAGGTTATCCTTCCCCCCAGCTCACGGCCCTGAAGACTTGATTTCCCCACCTTGGGATAGAGACCCCAACACTCCCCAAGGCTGGGAAAGTGACCCTGGTGTACAGGGGATTACACAACCTTATAGTGAGGCCCTAAACTGCCTTATACCAAGAAGGGAAGACAGAGTGGGAGTGAGAGAAGGGATCATCACCTGGGGAGAGAAGGGTGGGAGTGGTCACAACCGGGATGGGATTGAGGGATGTGTGAGGCTGCTGAAGCAGTGAATCAAGGCTGGGGGTGAGGGGTGGGGAGTGTGAGTCTTTACTTTAAAGACAACGAGGTGAATTTTCAAAGAATTAGCATATATGCACGTAAGTAGCCTGTACTAAGTAATCGGCATTTTATAAATATCGAAAGTACGCATGAACTTTACGTTTCACGTGCACATATACATGTGAAAAAAGGGCAGTCTAGGGGTGTCCCGGGGTGTCTTGCAAATTTAAGAGTCTTACGGGTGCACACTCGGCAGTTTACTCGCATTATTTTACACCTGCTAAATATCTTGCATAACTGATATCAGACTTATTTATGGTATACTATTGGCAGGGTAGGAGGACTGGATGAATTTGGAGGAGTTTAGACTGAAGATCCAGGAGTGTCTCAATGACAGGCAGAAGGGTTGGTGGAGGAATAGGAAAACTGTTAAGTTCAATTATGCACATGTTTTAAAATATATCGACTTCCGCAGCATTTCCGCAAGTCCTACCTTTTTTCACGCGTAAAACATACGTGTGTATATTTTTTTAACAGTAGAAAAAGTACACATGTTCAATGCATTAAAATACTCACTTTCATTGTATTGCATGTGTTGATGCGTAAGCATACATGCATGCATACGTTGAGTAGACATTATCTGATAAACACGGTTTATAAAATGCTATTACAGATCTCCGCGCAGCCACATACGCATGTATATGGGGCCGTGAGGAGTTGTTTGAAATTTATCCTCAAAGGTTTGCATATTTTATGTTATTGCACAATACTGAAACTTAGAGAAACACAATTAATGTTCTGCTTGTTATATTGCTTGAGTGCTCATTTGTTTTGGATGTGAAATTGTTGATAAATAGTTGAAAGCATTTTTATTCAAGCAAGCTTTTCAATTAGAAAGGGTAATATTTTCCCCTGGATTTTTATGTTTATCTTTCAACACCTAAGTTGCGCCCAAGATATTTTGTTAATATTTGTGTGTTTTTATGTTCCCCACCTTGAACAAAGGATAAGGCAGGTTATAAATCTTTTAAACCCATAAATAAAAAAACATGGACTGGGGTCTTGTCAGTTTTAAGTGCTCAAATGGAAAAAATATTGGCAAACAATAAGGGAAGATCTGTTATGCATGAGAAGAGCTCTGTTCCTTCATATTTTTGCATTGTGCTGGGGGTGGTGGGTGGGGAAAGGTTGGAAAAGCTGCAGAGGAAACAGTTTTCCTTTAAGCTCTGGTGCTCTGAATACAAGAGGTTAGAAAAGAATTTCAAATACAAAAAAAAAAATTCCAGTATAAATAAATAAATAAATAATTCTTACCAGATCCGAAACCAGCACAGACATTTTCCCTTCTGCTTTTGCTCTGAATTCAGAACTGTGGGGATGGATTCAGGCTGGAGATGTCTCTATTCCTTGGAAGCTGCTGAGAAAGGTGATAAGACAGGAGAAGGATGGGCTAATTCCTGAAAGTCTCAGATAAAGGCTCACCTCTCCCCCTCTGCAGAGAGTGGAGGGGACAGATCTGGGGCTCTAACTTGCAGATATTGCTTCTAGTCCTAGGGAGGTAGACGGTTCTTGGGGTTTGTTTTTTTTTACAGCCCTACAGACACTAGAGGAAG
The DNA here is from genome assembly GCF_901001135.1 of Rhinatrema bivittatum. Classification (NCBI taxonomy): domain Eukaryota; kingdom Metazoa; phylum Chordata; class Amphibia; order Gymnophiona; family Rhinatrematidae; genus Rhinatrema; species Rhinatrema bivittatum. The sequence continues at coordinate 450,081,969 of NC_042617.1, forward strand.
AGAAAACAGGAGCACAAGAGCCCCCCCCTGTGCAGAGCATGCGCAAAGCTCCCCAGCTGAGCCCATGCTGCTTCCCTTCCAGTGCATGCTGGGGAGATTCCGCCTGCTTAAGGTGGATCTGCAGAGATACCAGATAGTTGCAAGAGCATCGTGGACAGGAGGAATAAGTCATGGACCTGGTTTAGTCCCGGTGCATCTCTGAACTTGTAGTTCTGCTGTTTTTAGGGAAATCTGTAAGAACCATAAATCTGCTGCTGCTGCAATGAAGGCAAAACCAGGACCAGGTCATAAAAGGCCAAAAACTCTCCAGCACAAATTTTTATTCTTCCTAAATAAACAAGAAGTTGAGAATAGCCTAAACTATATTTATATTTTTTTTTTAAATTTATTTAGGGCTTTTTTATACCGACACTCATGATACCAATCATATCGTATCGGTTTACAATAAACATCTGTGCAATAACATTAACATCAACGTGAACAATAGGCGAAGAGAGAAAAAGTGAATGAAAGTTACAATAAAACAGGGGCAATAGAACTGGGAGGAGGAAAAGCCAAAGTCATGGCTAACATAGAAATAAATAATATCTAGTCTCAGAAATAAATAATATCTAATCATATACTTAGGACTATAATAATCACTTGTACTCAGGACTGAATATTATCAAATGTGTAGTTAGTCTCCTATACTTAGGGCTGTAGACTATCAAATATATATATAACTTGGCTTGAGACTAAGTATATCTGGGAGTTTTAAATTGGCTATAAAGACACTACAAGAAAAAGTTCTATGAGCCCTATATGGAACTGTTAGGATTTGTAGGTATGCGGGCCCTGGGTCGAGGTGAGAGATGGTACCGCCCACAGGGAGGAGCCCTGTGAGCCTCCCCGTCGGGAGGCGAGGTCTCAGCAGACATCAGACACAGCTGTGGAATAGAGTCTTTATTAGAGAGAGAGAGGGGCACTGCCCAAGGAGCGGGGGGTGCAGGAGAAAGACACAGAGTCTGTGCGGTGGGGTATACCCAGAGGGAATACCTCAGTAGTAGAGATACAGAAATGCTCCGCAGAGCGGGGTACACCGATGAGGTTTCTCTGTAGCGATGACTCAGTAGTGGCCTGCAGCGCAGGGTAAACCGAAGGGGTTCCTCACTTATAGATGGTACGGTAGTGACCCGCAGCACGGGGTACACCAGTGAGGTTTTCCCACTGGAGATATTACAGCAGAGGTCCACAGTGCGAGGTACAAAGAAGAGGTTTCCCACTAGAGATGGTAAGGTAGTGGCCCGCAGCGCGGGGTACACTGGAGAGGATTTCAGACTAGAGATGGTACTGTAGTGGTCCGTAGAGTCAAGGTACTCACAGTAGAGAGTGTTCCAGCATAAGCCCCGGGAAACGGAGATAGGCAGTAGTCCAAGGCAGAAGGCCCTCCGAGGAGCAGATAGCCAGAGACGAGGAAGGGCCCCTGAGGAGCGGGTACCCAGAGCGTCTCACGCCAAATGTGCAGGAACTGGAATGAGAAGTCCGTAGTGAGTGAGGCGGATTCAGCAATGAGGGAACTCGTTGCCAAGGCGTCAGTAGTCAGGGTCAGCCGGCTTAAGTATCATGGAGTGTAGACGTCATCAGGAGGGGACGCCCCCGAGGTTCCCGCCATGATGTGCTTAAGACTGGCCTGTGTGCGCGCACGCCTAAGTGATCCCGAAGGCAAGATGGCGGTCGGCAGCGCCCACGCCGTCCCAGGAACGCCAGGCAGGTCGACGGTAGCTGGCGGAGGCCGCCACTTTCCCCAACGGTGTCAATGCAGTAAAGAAAGAGGTGAGCATTAGTGGTCGCAGCCGTCTGCGACCGATGGGCGTAACAGGGAGCAGAGCAGAACTAGGATGTTTCTCCCTATTACTCCCCATGCAAAAAAGTGTAACCCTTTTCTGTGGATGTCCTGACTTAAGGGTCCCCTCACCCTTCAAAAAGACACTTGAAACATTTTGTGGGAGTGTTCCATCCAAAGTTGACCATAACCAAATATCTTCAAACTGATCTGCAACAACTCTCCAACTGATCTTTACAAAAAATCTAATTGAATTGATTGTTTCAGATCTGCCTAGTTGAGCTAATGTCCCTTCACGTGATGGGCACTAGGAAAAAGAGCCAGCACTCTCAGTGATGGAAAGGTGGGCTCCTAGTAGGGGACTGGGATCTCCTGTCTCTTCTCTGGTATTAAACTTGATCAGCGCCGGCGAAGGTGAATGAATGCAATTTGGGCACTCAAGGCAGTGCATTAGCGAACGCCGACATCACACGCTGTGACGCCAAACGTAGTGACATCACGCCTTGAGCGGCCAAATTGCACGCACAGGTGCACATTCATTCATCTTCGTCACCGGCTCCCTCCGCCTGCCTGAATGCACGCCCGCCGGCTCCCGCCTGGCTGAATGCACGCCCGCCGGCTCCCGCCTGCCTGAATGCACGCCCGCCGGCTCCCGCCTGGCTGAATGCACGCAGGAGAAGTGGTTGCAGCTCAGTAAAGGATTCTCCCGGGAGCGATCGTGTCAGAGGGCCTGTGCAGGCATCCATCTTCGCCGGCGGGGCCACTTTCGCCGCCGGCTGTCCCCGGGAGGCAGGGGGCAGCCCCCGGGAGGCAGGGGAGCCGCGGTGCGTCTCCGGAGGAGGGCTGCAAGAAAAGTAAGTTACACTTCACATGTCGTTTCGCTTTTCTCCTTTTTCGCTTTTCGTTGCTTCGGGAGGAGGGTAGAGAGGACTGGCAATCCCGAGCGTAGGAGAACCGTCCACTTCCTGGTACCTGTCATTTCAAATGTCATTTGAAATGACAGGTACCAGCGCACCCAGGTTACTGCCTCCATATTCTACACTTTCTCTGTTTCTGTGGATAACACTGTCATCCATCCAGTCCCCTCAGCCCATAATCTTGGAGTTATCTTCAATGCCTTTCTCTCCTTCTCTAAACATATTGAAAACATTGTTAAAACGCACCATTTCTTTCACCAAAATCTGTCCCCTCCTTTCTTAACACACTGCCAGAACCCTTATCCATTCTCTCATCACCTCCTGCTTTGACTATTGCAACGTGCTCAAGTGTCTTCCAGTAAGCCATCTCATTCCTCTACAATCTTTTTAAAATTCAGCTGCGTGACTTTCTCTTTCACCAAAGCCGCAACACCGATATAACTCTTATTCTCAAGTCACTACATTGGCTCCTTATCCATTCCCACATACAGTTCAAGCTCCTTTTATTCACTTACAAGAGCCTTTACTCTGCAGCTCATTACCCCTCCTCTCTTTTATCTCTCTACACTCCTTCTCATGCACTCCGGTCATCAGGCAAGTCACTCCTATTTATACCCTTCTCCTCTACTACCAATTCCTGACGCTGTGCTTTCCACCAGGCTGCACCGTATACAGGTGCAAAGGTATTAGGCGCTCTAGGCGAAACTTCTGTTTTGCGCCTGCACCCCTCCCCCCCCCCCCCAGTCCAGGACCCGGCCCTGACCTCATTCACTCAGACAGGCCCCCCTCATTCACACACTCACCCTTACCCAGGCTCCCTCCCTCTCCCTCACTAACACCATTGCTTTCTCATACACACACAATCCCTCTCACACACACACACACAAACAGAGGCACTGCTCGTGGCCAGCCGAGTCTCTACTCCTCTCGGCCGTGAGTAGGATATGCTCTGCTCATGGCCCCACATGGCTGCTCTTTGCCACCTCCTAATGGCTGGCACCCTAGGAGATCACCTAGTTCGCCTATTGGGACGCGCCAGCCTGATCATATACTTGGAATAGACTTCTTGAGTTAGTGCATCATGCTCACTTTCTTGCCATATTTAAATCCCATCTAGAAACTACCTTTTTGAGGCTGCCTTTAAATCTTATCTCCTGATTATCCAGCTTACAGCCTCATTAATTTTTAAAAATTATCTTAATAAAGTCCCAAAGTTTCTTTTGCACTGTATTGTTGTCTTGATTAGATTGTAAGCTCTGCTGGGATGGGACTGTCTCCTATATGTTTTTGTATAGCACTGAGTATGTCAAATAGTGCTATAGAAGGATTACCCATTGATTCATGGGTTAAATTCAAAACACTTTGCATTTTGCACAAACTCATTCATGGAGAGCAAGTAGACAGGTTAAATACAGCAATTAGACTGCACATTCCTCAAAGAAACCTGCGCTCCGCAAACAAGAGTTTACTATCCTTACCCTCTGTTCATTCTGCACATCTGAATCAAGTTAGGGAGAGAGCGTTGTCACTAGCAGGACCCAAACTATGGAACATGCTACCAACATTTCTGAGGCTCGAGAGCGATTTTAAAAAGTTTAAGCGAAAATAAAAACCTGGCTGTGATTTAGACAGCTTTTATCTTTTATTTTTATGCTTTTTTTGTTTTTCTATTTTAGCATGAATGCATTTTTTTAGTGATTAATTCATTAATTCTTTTATTATTTATTTGAATTATTATTGTATATCTTAGGGCTTAGCTTTTCTTTTATTGACATTTTAGTTATTATTTATAACTGTTGTTATTTTATACCCGCATTTGTTATTGTATCTGTGTGCTTTAATTTGTGAACCGTTACGATGGCTTGTCTTAGTGACGGTATATAAAACTTAATTAATAAATTAATAAATTAAGTAGTAGTAGTAGAAAGAATAGCCTCTCCAAAAATCTCCTCCAACTCCTGAGGGTACTGGGCTAGGAATCTGCCTCTCTCCCTTATATCTTCCTCAACTCTATAACCGAAAACTGGCACACTACCTTTCCTGCCTGCCTGCTTTTATGCAGACTGGCTGGACCAATCCAAGCAGTCTCACTGGAGAAACTTCTCAGGGATGGTCCATCAATCCTATCTCTTCTCTTGCCCTAAATCCTAACCTATGGGCTGAGTTGGGAACAAACACAGATAGTGAGTACCTAGAGAGTCCCTACATTCTTCCCATCCCACAAAACATTTTTATGGGACAGGACACTGTCACAGAAAATTTTCAGGCTGGACTTACATTGAATCACAACAGGTGCGTGCAGCTCTTTAAAGGCTGCATGACAGGAACCCAGGGTGCCAGCGCTGACTGATGATGTCCCGTGGCTGGATATATAAGGCCCAGCCATGTATTGGAACTTGCTTCAACAACGGCTTTTCCTGCTCCAGCAGTTTTTGTTATTTGGTTCCCGAACCAATCCTGCTCCAACCTTCCAGCATTGCCTAGTCCAGCCGTCCAAGCCTCACCTCGTCTCATCTAGCCTTAACTTGCCACGTCCAGCCTTGCCCTGTTCCCATCCTTGCCCTGTCTCTGTTGCCTCTCCCTGTCTGCCTGCCTTGTCCTCAGAGTCTTGTCCTGTCTTCGCCTGATTCTCTGCTTCTGATTTTTGCCTTGGATTTGGACTTCTCCCTTGCTGCCTGGATCTGACCTTGCCTTGTATTCTATGCCCTGCCTGCTTCCTGCCCTGGCTCTTGGCTCATCGCTTGACTCTCTTAGTTTGTCCTCAGGACAACCTAAGGTCCTTCCAGCCCCTGGCATCCAAGGGCTCAACTTGTGGGGAATGGGGCGGGTATAGGCGAAGCTCCCGCTTGCCCAGACCAGGGTGTATTCGCCAGCCATTGGCAAAGGCCTAATAGGTATGCCTACTAGGCTGCATCAACTTTGCCACAGAACAAGGGCTCACGATCCTTACAGATAATACCAGCAGGAAGGCATACCGGTCCCTCTAGCATGCCCACCCCTGTAACTGCTTCTCTCACAGAACATCATCATTTTCCCAGGGTAAGATATCACATCTCGCATTTTCCTTTCTCCTCCTTGGTAAAACACTGTGAACTATCTCTCCACACACTGGTTCCTGGGGTTCCCTGGGTTAGAGAAACATGACCAACCTTCTTCTCCTAGAATGCATTCCATAAGGCCTGGGCAAAACAAGAAAGTTAGTACACCCCTCCTCTTTGACACACCAAAACTGGAGACCCCACAAATGGATGACACTCTACTGGAAAAAAGGTTATGAGGTAGAAAGAACTCTGCAGGATAGGGATCCTTCCTATAAAGGAAAAATCACAATGTTAAGACAATGAACAGGCAAAAGAAATGAAAGGAACATCATTTTTTCCAGATTTGTAAGCATTTTAGTGTTTGTTTTTTTTAAAGTCTTTTTTTTTTTTTCAAAATAACACAACTATCTGCAAAACAGAAAAACAGTGTAGCATGCCTCCAGTGTTTACTTCTGGTACCTGTGAAAGTTCTGGCATAGTCTCTGGTACCTGTGAAAGTTCTGGCATAGTCTCTGGCATTGGCTCTTTGTCGCCTTCCTGCTTGGCTTAACCTCTCTTCACTTCTTAGTTTTATACTCCCAGCACCCTAGACTTCCTGGTGGCTCACCCTGATGATGTAATCACTGTTCAGGAATATAAGTTTGCTCATTTTGTTTGGATGCCTGAGCAACAGGTCCTATTCCTGCATGTCCTGAGTCTTTGAGATTCTTGCCTTGCCTGCCACCTGTCTTGACCTCAGCCTGCTACTGGGCCTCGCCTTGTCTACCTCGATGCTTGCCTGTTCTTTGGACTTTGCTTCTTCTGGCTTGGTCATGGCCCGTCACCTGTCAGTTGACCAACACCAGTCTATTCGCAGACTGCATGTTCTCCTTCTGACACTGGCTTCAAGGGTTCACATGTCCACCTCCAACCAGTTTGAAAGGGCTCATGGAGCAGCCAGTGGGCTGCCCTCATCACTAGACTGCTCATCACAACTAGGCAGCATTTCCCACCCTCCAAATGGGAACATCAAAAGTTCATTTAATTTCAGCATACTAACAAGTCCATATCCAATTTCTGGTGTTCTAGGTCACTTGTTAGACCGGGCCATCTAGTTGCTTGGAAAATTATTCTTTAAATTTATTTAAACACATTTTCAGTCTTAAGGAAGGACAATAGTTCTTTTCATACTAGAGCAAATACAGTTCCCAACACAGCAATAACATTTCCAACAAAGGGATGGAAACAGCATAGATCACTTTTACTCCTCTTCCTCACTCTCAATAGGAGCTGGTTCATAGTGATCTGGGTGGGGCTTTTGAATGGTCTTTTCATTTGTCAACAAGCACTCGATTTAGTATTTATTTTCAGCCCCATCCCACAGATGGTTGATGACAATATATTTGTACACCTTTTGCCCTCTTCTTATCTCATCCATGTGCTTCTCCAATCCTTTTGTGTAGTCTAGGTGGGCTTTAATGAATATGGGATTGGTGGCATCTTCTATAATACAGTGCTCAGGATGCTCCCAGATCCACTCTTCTTCTGGTAGAGGTGCAGGACCCTCTGATCGTGGATTAACTGTCTAAATGCAAAGAAATTTAAGATTTTGGTGCCCATAGAAAGGACTGGAGAACAGGGTGATGGAGTTCACCTCAAGATGGGGGTGGGGGGAGTAAGAGCAGAGAACTACAGTGGCAGCCCTTTGACAAAAAGTGAGCCCACTGGAGATCAGAATGCCAAGGTGACACCCCTTTGAACGTACTTCAGTGCACAGCCTTAAAGTAAGCAGGAGCCAGATCCTCTTCAGCCAAGGTATTTGGTGCCTTCAAAATTTAGCACCCAGAGACAGTTGCCTATGTCATCTACACCTAAATCCAGGCCTGGCTGCCTCTGCTAAGTAAATGAAATGGAGGATTAAGGTTGGGGAACCATACCATGCATACAGGAAAAAGAGGAAGGGAAGCTGTGTGCCTCTGGTGGTGTGCGAAGGTGAGAGGAAAGGAAATACCAATAGAGAACAGGGAGGAGAAAGTCAAGAGAGTGCAAGACAAAGGGGGTGACTTAGGAGAAGGTGAGCTAAAGAGGAGAGGTAAGAAGATTGATTGGAAGAGGGAGGCGTAAATGTGGGGCCTCCCTGGGGAGATATGGATAGGATGAAGACATGTAAAGAGGTGCAAATGGAAGGAATTGTGTCAGATGAAGGGGGCAGGCTAAATGGAAAAAAGAGAATCAGTTAAAGGAATCAGAGGACAGACAAGACAGAAAAAAAAGAGGAGCCAGTACAGTAAGAAAATAATTTAGCATTTTCAATTTAAATGTTGAATTGTCACTTATCTATACTTTAGTCATCTATCTGTTGCACTGAATAGGAAATTCTATTTTATTTATTTATTTCTATTTATATCCCGCCAATGCTGATGGCTCTAGGCGGCTTACAGTTACAGATACAATCAATTGGCCACAAAACATAAAAGACAATCTAATCAGATTGACTACCACTCAAACTCTAAAACAAATAAAGTTAATAATGGGATCTTCTCAGAATATCAGTTGTATGCCAGTCTATTTTATTTATTTATTTATTTATTTATTTATTTAACATTTTTTATATACCGAGGTTCAGGTAACAATGCTACAAATCACTTCGGTTTACATATAACATTGGGATGACTTAACATATGAGTCTTACATAGAACAGGAAAATGAACTTGGAGAAAAATTGAGTTAACTAATACATATTAAGACAACAAGTAAATAACAGCAATCTTATAGAGAGGCAATTAGTCAAGTATCTAGTATTTGAAACTTAACAAGATGGATTTGCAATTAATTCTGGTATTATTGAATAAAATGGTATGAAATGAAATTGTCCAGGTGGGAGGGTATTGTGAAATCAGCTCAGGCGTAGGCTTGGGTGAAAAGCCAAGTTTTAAGTCTTTTTTTGAATGTGATGGGGCATTGTTCAAGCCTAAGATCAGATGGTAGAGAGTTCCAGAGGATAGGACCTGCTGTGGATAGGGCTCTTTTGTTAGACGAAATTTTGAGAGGAGGGGTTTTTAGAGAGCCTTTTTGCGCTGATCTCAATGGACGGGAGGATGAATGTAGCTGGAATGGGATCCTGAGGTCAAGGTGTGTGGCTTTGTAAATAGATTTATGGATGGATGAGAGGGTTTTGAGGAGGATCCTATATTTTATAGGGAGCCAATGGAGATTTTGTAAGATTGGAGTTATGTGGTCCCTTTTTTTTGCTTTGGTTAAAATCCTGGCAGTGGCATTTTGGAGCATTTGTAGAGGTTTTAGGGAGATAGCTGGGAGCCCAAGTAACAGAGAGTTGCAGTAATCAATTTTGGAAAATATGATTGCTTGCAGGACTGATCTAAAATCCTGGGGGTGTAGTAGGAGTCTGAGTCTTTTTAGAACCTGGAGTTTGAAGAAGCATTCTTTCACGGTGTTACTGATAAAGCTTTTGAAATTCAGATGGTTATCCATAGTGACTCCTAGATTTCTGACCCGGGAAGATAGTGGTAGTGATGCCAAAGGAAGAAAGTTGGAGAGTTGGTAGTTGCCTTCTTGAGTGATTAGGAGGAATTCAGTTTTGTTGGTATTGAGAATTAAGCAGAGATCAGCAAGGAGATTTGATATGGAGAGGAAGCAAGAATTCCAAAAGTGAAGAGTTTCTTGTAAGGATTTGGTGATAGGAATGAGAATTTGGACATCGTCGGCGTAAAGGTAATGGATTAGATTTAGCTTAGACAGTAATTTACAGAGAGGGAGCAAGTAAATGTTAAATAAGGTCGGTGACAATGAAGATCCTTGAGGGACGCCAAGGTTAGAACTAATCGGTTGAGATTCATAGTTGTTGATCTTAACTTTATAGAACCTGTCTTGTAAGAAGGATTTAAACCAATTGAATGCGGTGTTTTTGATACCAATCTCTGCTAGTCGGTCTAAGAGGATCTTGTGGTTTACAGTGTCAAATGCCGCTGATAGATCAAGGAGGATCAGAAGGCAAGGTTGTTTTTTCTCTAGGTTGAAAAGAATATTGTCAGTTAGTGAAATGAGAAGGGATTCAGTGCTTCGGGATTTGCGGAAGCCAAATTGTGCTGAGGCGAGAATGTTGTTGTCGTCTAAAAATTTGCAGAGTTGATGGTTGACTAGTCTTTCCAGGATTTTAGCTATAAAAGAGATTGGCAATTGGCCGGATTTTGAAAGGGGTGTGCTTGTGGTTGTGTGCTATAACTCTGCTCCCGCCCTCTCCAAATCTCCCTTAAAGCAAGAATTCAAAACGTCTCCCTGTGCACTGTGTCCAGAACTTTTAGTTTCTCCCTTGTTCTATGTGCAGCAGCTATATCTTGTATTAGATAGTAAGATGCAATTTCTGCCATTCTTCAGTTGGTCACAAGGTGTCACTACAATAGTATCTGGTGAAGAACTGCGCATGGTACCTCAGCCCTCGGAATTTAGGTAAACACTTCACTGTTTGTTAATATTAAATATTATTAGAGTTACTGTGTACTTTCATATTTACATGCCGACACATCGATTGGATGGAGCTGGTCTAAATGTATATGTGTTTTTATATTAGTTATGCGCACAGCCAATTCTTATTGTAAATATTTTCTATTACAAAGATTTTTCTTCCGGCTGCCTAAGCAGAGCAAACATTTAAGGTGACGGCCTCCCTACGTCAGGATGGCGAGCTCTAACGCCACCTCCTAGTGATTTCTCCCTGTAAACAGTGTTTAACCTGCAACCGGCGCTATCACATTCTCAGGTCGTGCACAGCAGGCCGCGCTCCCACTATATGCTAAATCCACGTTAGTTTCTACTTTTTCGCGCTTTGGTCGCTAAATTCTTTAAGATCGGCACTCTCTGGTGGGTAACATGCAGGCGGTGGGGGGAAGAAAAGGTTATTCCCTGGTACTCTAAAGCGCCAGAGCCTGCAAAAAAGACAGGTAGCAGGCGGTGGGGGGGGGAGAAAAGATTATTCCCTGGTACTCTAAAGCGCCAGAGCCTGCAAAAAAAGACGTAGCAGCCGCTGTACTACTCTGACAATGAAAGCAGATCTTAGTCTCCCGTCCCGCCCTTGCCGCCGCATGCACGAGCCGGAAGGTGAGCGCATGCGTACAAGAATGTGGACTTGGAAGCAGCACTCGGATTACAACAGTTTGTAGGCAGCCTGTGACGTCTCTGTTTGGTGCGCATGCACAAAGGTCTGTTGTCTAGTTCCGTATGTCCCATCCCTCCTCTTTCAGACAGAAAGGGAAGAAGGCGGGAAGAAGGGGACAGCCACCAATCATCGGGAAGTAACTTTGCATATCCACAAGAGGGCTTTGGGAGAAAGACTAAAGCTATGGTTTCTGTTTATTTATAAAAAAAAATAAGTAAATACATTTAACGAATGATGTGGCCAAATAGAATGCTGTTAAGCCCGCTGGACAGGATAGGTTGTTTTCATACTGAGCAGTGATATTACTAACCTTAACGTAAAAGGATTCAGAGTATCAAGGGTTTATATACTGGTCAGGCAACTTACTGTTTTCGGATGTGAGGGTGATCTGGCTGCGACATCTGTCACCCCATTGATCGCTAGGGTTGATTCGGCTGATCTGGCTGGCTAGGCGGGTGTCCCCTTCCTCCCTCACCACTCCAAGCTCGTCCCTCCCGAAGCTGTGCGCTCGGTGGAAGAGGATGATCCTCCCATGTAAGAAGTACTGCTCATCAGTCAAGGGTATATGCACTCCCCTGCTAGAACCTCCAAACAAGCTCAAGGTCCAATTGTAGGAGAGAACGTAGGGTAGTCAAGCTCCAAAGCTGCAGACACATCCAAATGAGGCACTGCACGTGGCAGCTTGCCTTGCTTTTGTTTCTTATTAAAGAAGTCCTAAGACTAATGGGCTGATACAGTAAAAATCACGGGAGAGCGGGCGATACAATAAATTAATTTATTTAAATTAGGGTCTGCGCTAGGGACACGCTAGTGCCTCTTTTTGGACAGGAGAGGTGGCTGTCAGGGGGTTTGACAGATGCTCAATTTTGTCGGCGTCGGTTCTCGAGCCCGCTGACAGCCACAGGTTCAGAAACCGGACACCGGCAAAATTGAGCGTCTGCTTTTCGAGCCCCAGGCCCATTAAAAATTTTTTTTTAATTTTTTACTTTTGGGGCCTCCGACTTAATATCACCATGATATTAAGTCGGAGGCCCCAAAAGTTAAAAAAAGTAAAAGTTTTTACTGCTTTTCTGTGCACTTCCCTGGCACTGGCAGAAATTAACACCTACCTTTGGGTAGGCGCTAATTTATTAAAGTAAAATGTGTAGCTTGGCTGCATATTTTACTTACTGTATCGCACAGAAATGACTAATAGGGCCATCAACATGAATAAGGGGTAAAGCTAGCGCGTGTGTCCAAATGCGCTCCGTTACAATACGGTACAGTGCGCTCCGTCGGAGCGCACTGTACTGTATTGGCCTGTAAGATAGGCAAAAACAACTGTTATAAAAATATTTATTATGCTTTTAATATGTAATAATTAAAAAGCATTTTTGCTCTGTTTTGTTAACTCCATCATTTGCATTTGGGATTTCAAGCTAAAGTCACTAAATTATATTTTTCCATGTTTTCAAATGAAAGGATAGTAGCATTCCCTGTACTTTTTCTTCCTATACCGACCCAACATATTCTTGAAGTCAGCAGTGTGAACTTGTACTATCTGATCAAGGGAGAACAGATGGCATCTCCCAATTAATTTAGAGTCACCCTCAGCCTCTCACCCACATACTCTTGTAAACTCCCACAGGACTCAGGATTTCATGAGTTAACGAGTCACACTCCCTACCTGGCTATATTCAAGATAAGAAGGGGTTCATGGTGTGGGATGAGAATGCAAGAGGGATCATCACTGAGGGAGAGGGGCAGGCAGTGAGGAGGGGATGAGAGAGGGAACATAGTAGAGGAGTGAGGAAGAGGATGAGAGGAGGATCATTGGGGTGAGAAAGAGTTGCAAAGGGGATCATTGAAGGTGTGAAGAGACTGAGAACGGATCATTTGGGAGTAAGGAAAGGCTGGAGGTGAGAGGAGGATTACTGGGGGAATGGGAGGGGATGGGAGGGGGGTCACAATGGGGGTGAGAAGAGGAATACTGGGGTGTGAAGAGAGGCTGGGGAATCAGAAAGGGATCATCATGGGGGCTAAAGAATGGTGGGAATCATCCCCGACAGACTGAAAAAAGCTATTATTTGTCCAGTATTAAAGAAACATAATCTCGATGCAAGAGTATAAGTGTGGCTAGGGTTGTCAACTATCTGGATTTTCTCAGGACAGTTCAGATAGTAAGGGATTTTCTAGAAGCCAGGAGGAGGGCTAAAATGACCGGAAAATGCCTGGATTTTAACCCTCTAAGTCCAGCTGCAGTCCCCTTCTGTCAATCCTCTACCATGCTCACTGTCTTAGTTGTCCACAGTTGTTCATTAAGTCCAGCAACGTGGAGCCTTGCTTCTATAGCCGCACAATTCAAATGTAAACTGTTTAAACAGAGCAGGGCTCAGTTGTCTGCATGGTCAATTGGCTGATATTTGAACTGCACCCACAGGAAAGAGAGAGCTTATATGTGTATGGGGGAGAAAGAGAGACCACGTGTGTGTGTGTGTGTTTAAGTAGGGAAAAAGAGAGCATGTATATGTGAGTTTGTATAGTGGGGAGAGAGCGAGCATGTATGTGTGTGTGTGTGTAGGTGGAGAGAGTGTTCACTTATGCCAAGAACAATGCCATTCAACATTCAGAAAGAAATTGAAAACCTGGCTGTTCGCAGAAGCCTACCGCTGAAGGATCTCCTCAACCATCACTGACTCTCATTCTCCCACCCCTCCCTAATCCCTACCCCCCCTCTTTTCCCTCTCCCCTTCCCCCCCACCCAACCTCACCCTTTCCTTCTCCCACTGGACATACCATGCTAATAACTGCCTAGAATAAATCTATGTTTACGTATCTTATAGTTTTTGTTGATTATATATTTATCTCTCTCTAATTGTTTCTTAGTTTAAATTCTGTACTGTCTTCCATTGCCCAGGTTTTACGCTCCCTGTTTAATGTAACTTTACTTTCTACCTTGATGTTAATTGGTTTCCCCTCAGTTACATTGTAAACCGGTACGATAAGACCTAGTCTTGAGCATCGGTATAGTAAAAGAAATTAAATAAATAAATAAATAAATGCTGGATGGGCGGAGCAATCAGGAGGAGCAATCTGTAATGAATCTGTGTTGCGGGCTCCTGAAGAGGGAGGAGTTAGCAATCTGTTCAGGATCTGATGCTAGGAGTTAGCAATCTGTTATTCTGACATAGTAGTGGGTGGATCCTTGGGCCGGTGGCAGATGACCACTCCCCCGGGAGGATATCCCGAGAGGGACCACCGGCTAGGCTTGAGTATGGAGACAGACACACATTAGTTCTTTTATTAAACAGGTTTTTGAAACCACCAGATGTGGCAGTAGTGAGCTGATATGCCCAGTAGGGCTGTAGTCCCTCAGGTACTGGAACAGCGATCCAGGATGGCTGAGCTGTTGAGAAACTGTAGAAAGTGAGTAGGCAGAGTAGGCAGAGTTCATAACAGAACTAGATGACAAAACTCACGTAAGGTCTCAAGGAAGCTCAGGAGCTGGAAAGGTTTAGGCCCTCGAGGAGCGAGTACCTGGTTCTAGGGAAAGCTCTGAGAGAGCGATGGTAACTCACAATTGTTTGTAGCAGCGATAGCTTCCAGGCAGTAGAGAATCTTCAGAGGGTCCAGGAACATGGGCCCTCGAGGAGCGAGTACCGGTTCCTATCTGTAATCTGAAAATAAAGAAAAGAGCAAGGCCCCCGAGGAGCGGGTACCTCTGGTAAGTCCAAGGAGGAAGAGTAGCTTGGGTGGTGAAGCCGAAACAATCCCCTTCCTTGCTAACTCAGTTTGTTAGCGATATCAGAGACCTTTAAATATTGGAAGCGGGTGACTTCATCTCAGGGGGACGCCCCTGAGGTTCGCGGTCTTGCTGGTACTTCAATCAGAGCGCGCGCGCCCTACGTCTTCAGGCAACATGGCGGATCTGCAACGTCGAGCCGGTCCGGGGATGCCAGAGGGAGGTGGCATGGAGACGCCGCGGCAGCCAGCCGTCCATCAGACCCGGAGGGAGTCGCCACAGAGGTAAAGAGGGTGGAGTGAGGGCGTCGAGCAGCAACGGTCACAACAGAGAGAGATCATGTATGTGAGTGGGTAGGGTGGAGAGAGAGAGCATGTATGTGTGTGCATGTGTGTATGGCAGAGAGAGAGGGAGAATATGTGTATGTGTGTATGGCAGGGGAGAAAGGGGGCATGTGTGTATGTGGGGGAGGCGGGGAGGAGAAAGCAAGCTTAAATGTGTGTGTGTGTGTGTATGGCAGAGGTAGGGGATAGGAAGAGAGGCCTTGTATGTATTAGAAAAGTGTATGTGAGAGAGAAAGGAGAAAGTTTGTGTCCCCATCCCTGAAAGGAAAAGGATGGGCGTGTTTTGGAGGGGTTAGATAGGATTTCCTAGTGTGTAGCCAGATGGACAGGACCAATGGATATTGTGCTCTTCTGCTAGCAGATTGGAGACGGAGTCAGATTTCAAAGCTGACGTCACTCTAGATATACCCCTGCAGTAACCTCAGCTGTTCAGTATCTCCGTCTCCTAGCAGATGCGGACAATCTCCCACACACTAGAATAGTGTTAAGAATTACAGCAAAGAAGAAACAAAATTTACCTAAAGGAAGATCGAGCCCCACTCTCCTGCGGTGATAGCTAAGGGTCCCTCCATCAGTCGAGAATTCCTGAGGTTGATCTCCGATATCCCTCAGAGGTGTGCCTTGGTCCGGTAGCCGGATCTCGGCATGGATTTAGCCCCCAGTGTGGCTGAAAGGCAGCGGGTGCAGAAACGAGCGCGGCGGTGAAGGTAATTCCCTCTCCCCCCCATAGTTGGAGACCGTCCAACACACGATCGGTAAGTGCCAAGACCAGGTAAGAAACATCTTTAAATTCAGGTCTCCAGAGCTCGGATTGCCGTTCCAAATCTGTCTCCAGTGAGGTTAGAAGGCACAACTGAGCGCACCCGGCGTGCAAAACTGAGCGCACCCAGGCGCATATCTACATGCACAGCCGCGCTTACAACTGCACGCGCGCAAACACATAGAGACAATGGCACCAGTACCCAAGAAGGCCAGAAGGCACTCTCTTTGCACAGCCTGCCACATAAGAGCTGTGCAGCCTGAATTGGAGTCCTGCCTGTGTCAACATTGTGAAGAAGCCCAGGGGGAACTAAAGCCTGGCCCCTTACTGTCGGGAGATGGTTCTGGAACTACTGACGATAGCTCCCTGGATCTATGCATCTCCAAGATGGCTTCCCCACAGGAGGGCACCTCTGGGGCCCCTACTCCAACTCCCCCGGGGGTTAACATGGACCCAGGGACCTTCTCCTGGTTGGAATTTTTCCAAGGGCTGCAAGCCTTCGTTCAGGCGCAATCAGCCCCAGCTGCTCCCCAGGCTCAACCTCCTGGAAGCACAAGATCCTCCCGGCCCGGCTCGGATGCCTCGAGACATGCCTTGCCTAACCAAGAACTTCCCTAACAGGGACCCAGATACCACAGATGATGAGAGTGACTCCCTGGAAGAAGGAGAAATCCCCTCATGAATGGAACCATACTGAACCATGCTTCGCTTCTTCCACAAGGACGAATTGCCAGCCCTTGTTTCCCAGACTCTGAAGATGCTGGGTATTCCTGGCACGGACCCTATGGCAGAACCAAAGAAGAACCACATCTTGGTGTCCCTTCGTAAGGCCTCATGTTACTTTCCAATGGTGGAAGCCATCCAGGAACTGATTGACCTAGAATGGGATGCCCCGGAGGCCAGCTTCAAAGGGGGTCGGGCCTTGGAAGCCCTATACCCTCTAGAACCAGTGACCAAGGAACGCCTGTGTTTCCCGAAAGTGGACGCTATGGTCTGTGCCTCCTCAAAACGAACAACGATTCCCGTTGAGGGAGTGGCTGCATTGAAGGACACTCAGGACAGACGATTGGACTCCATCCTTAAGCAGGCCTTCAACGTAACAGCAATGACACTGCAGATTGCTTCCTGCTGCGCACTGGTGGCACGTTCCTGCTTTCCAGCTTTATTTGTTCAGATTACTACTTTTCTTGGACTCCTTTTGTGATTTATTTAGTTGTTTTGTTATCCACTTCACCCTTTTCCATTGCATTAGTATTTGGGGGGAGACATTTTAATTTCTTTCTGCCATCCCCGGCATCAAGTTTAAATGCCTTATGACATAGGATTTGAATTTATCTCTTAGGATCCTTTTTCCTGCCACAGACAGATGTAATCAAAAAAATCAAAAAGGAACCAAAGAAGGTTCACTCACTGTGCAAAGCTTTTATATTTTTTGAATATTTTTGAATTTTATGCACCTATACAAACTGTGGAATTCTCTTTATTAATTATGATAAACAAAAAATTTTTTGTAGAAGGGTTGGAAGGGTCTCATATAATCGTGTAGGCAACCCTGCCTCATTTGGCATGTTATAATCATAGAACCGCCAACCTCCTCCGTTTTTTTTTGTTATTTTCTATGCAAATATTGTAAAAAACTTCGGAAAATTTCTACTGTGTTTAAAATTACCCAATGACATCCAGTGCAAAATGAACTCAACTGGATACAGATTTTTCTTTGTTGTTTTCAAATACCACAGCACCACCGTTGATATTCTATCAACTATGATCTCTGATCCTTCTCTTGTTGAGAACTAACTCTATTTTTATAACTGTGTGTCAGCTCTCACAAGTTGTCCATGTCCCAACATGTACATGTTTCGGACGCGAGTGCGTCCTTCCTCAGGGGATATTCCAGCGAGTGAGGACTGCTATCAGCAAAGTCTCCCAACCATGCAGTAGACATACTAGGAAATCGGAGCGGGGCACCGCGTCAAGAAGCGGGTCCAAACATCACTCGCTGGAATATCTGGGTCGGGTGATGGCGCGGCAGCAGGCCATCGGCGGGCACAAGTTACGCCTGCTTCGAGCAGGCGTAACTTGTGCAATAAAGGTAGGGGGGGGTTTAGATAGGGCCGGGGGGGTGGGTTAGGTAGGGGAAGGGAGGGGAAAGTGCGGGGGGGGGGGGGGGGTGGAAGGAAAGTTCCCTCCGAAGCCGCTCCAAATGTGCACCTCCTTGCGTGCGCCGACCCCAGATTTTATAAGATACGCGCGTACTTTTTGCTCGCACCTGGTGCGCAAACAAAAGTACGCGCGCGTGCTGTTTTTTTAAAATGTACCCCATAATGTGCGATACAGATGGCTGGTCCCCTTTGGCTTAAGTTTTACCATAGCGGGAGTTACATCACGGATCACTTCACCGGAAGAAGCGAGAGATATCCTGCAAGCTGCTGGCATGAACATTAATATTCCGACTAGTGCTCCTAGAGGCGACAGGCAGGGGAGGCCCCGCAACGAGACGCCCAGATGGCAACCTGTTGAGAAGGGGGGCCGACACTCCAGTGGATCTCTACAACTCGGTGATTGTCCTGGATGAACTGGTAGCAGTTGCTTATTTCCAGAATTTCTGCATGGGACCTGTTCCGGGATCCTTCCAAACTGGAGGACTTATACCGCACACAGGGGTTCTGGGAGACAAAGGATGTTTTACTATGACACTCAAGGGCCAAGAAAATGTACGGCTTTATCTCAGACCCACAAGGGGACAATGGCAGTGTTTCGAATAATGTCAATTAATACAAAGGGGCTGAACTCACCCTTTAAGAGGAAATTATTATTTCAAGAGACAAAAGGGGGAGCAAATGTCATTTTCTGTCAGGAGACACATCTGCTTAAGCGTACAGAATGCTTGCTACGGGACACATTTTTCTCCCAGCAATATTTGGCCTCAGCCTCCATCAAATGGAAATATTGTGGGGTGGGTATTCTATTCGCACGAATGTTGGTGATTGATGTCAAAGATAGCAGGTGTGACCCTGACGGGAGATGCATTGCGTTAAAATTCCTGGTGGGCACAAACTTGTTCATTCTTCTTAACATATATGGCCCCAACACCGATCAGGGCAAGTTCCTGAACACCATTTCTATATTGTTAGAGTCGTGGGCCGAAGGGCATGTGATAGTGGGAGGCGATTTTAATCTAGGTATCCTTTCTTGGACAACTCGGGAAATGGGGGCATGGGTCTCTGGGCACTGAGGCGCGCCCTTAAACACTTGCTCTCTGAGAGGGATTTAGAAGATATCTGGCGGTTATGACACCCTACTCAGCATGACTATACTTTTTACTCTCATGCCCATGCTCCTGCTCTCACATAGATATGTATCTTGTGGATAAAGAGCTAGTGCACCTAATGGTAGACTCAAATATAGGACTTATCACATGGTCCAACTATTCCCCAGTCTGGCTGGAAATTACATTACCCAATAAAAGGCTGGTAACCTTTACAGGAGGGTAAATGACAGTCTCTTAAATGACAGGTCCTTTGTCAATGCATTATCGGATGATATTTGGGAATACCTGACATTCAATAACCTGGAAGGCATCTCTCCCAGTACTGTGTGGGACTGTTTAAAAGCGATAGTCAGAGGTAAATTGATATCACGGGCTAGTTTTCTTAAAAAGGAAAGAACTGCCCGTCAAGATCATCTCATTCACCACATTGCCCGATTATCCCTAAGTCACAAACATTCTTCAGACCCTGGCACACTAGAGGCCCTCCTATCCGCTAAAAAGGACGTTCAAGCTCTAGATCTTGATAAGATGGCCTTCCAGATGGATCTGGTCAAACAGCAGCACTTTGGATTTAGTAACAAGGCTAGGCATCTCTTGGCTAGACGCTTAAAAGAACAGGTAGCGCAAACACACATTACTAAGATACTAGATGCCTATGGGGATCTTTTGTTTAAAGCTGAAGAAATCAGCACACGCTTTACAGGTTTTTACACTGATTTATATGCTCCAGACACGGCGGTGGAGGCCACTACTATAGATGATTATCTGGCAGGTGTTGAACTCCCTTCCCTACCTGTCGAAGCCCAACAATTTCTCAATGCAGAAATCACTCACTCTGAATTATACAAGGCAATTCAAGAGCTTAAGGTGGTCAAATCCCCAGGGCTTGATGGGTATACTCCCAAATTTTACAAGGTGTTCCAAGCCGTGGTGATACCAACCCTGCTCACTATGTTCAATGCTTTGATAGGGAAGGACTCGTTTTCCCCAGTATTGAACCTAGCTGGCACAATTCTGGCCAAGAGTGGCAGGGACCCCACATTATGTGGATCATATCATCTTATATCCCTAATAAATATAAATCTTAAGCTTTTGGCCAGGATCCTGGCTACCAGGCTCGCCATGGTGGCTCCATCCCTAATACACGAAGATCAGTCTGGCTTTGTCCTGGGCAGATTGGCCTCAGATAACGTGAGGTGAGTTTTGGAGGTGATGTGGAAAGCGAAGCAGACAGGTACCCCTATGGTACTTCTCGCTGTCGATGCAGAGAAAGCATTTGACAGAGTGCACTGGCCATACCTGTTTAAAGTTTTAGATAAATACAGCAACTATACAATAACCCAAGGGGCAGCCTAAAGGTAAATGGGGAATATGTGACACCTTTCCTGGTGAAGAGGGATACCAGACAGGGCTGTCCTCTGTCATCACTCCTTTTCACACTTTCCCTTGAGCCTTATGCGGCCAGGGTTAGGGTGAACCCAGCAGTATGGGGATTGAAAAAAGGTTCCACTGATTATAAAATCTCAATGATTGCAGATGATCTTCTATTTACAGTTACAGAACCCGAACGGTCTCTACCCTCCTTACTGGATGGGTTGAGAGAATATGGGGTAGTTTCTGTTTTTAAGATCAATGAGGACAAATCTGAGCTCCTAAATGTCTCAGTGGCACCGGACGGCTTTGGTGCTATCGCGCAGACTCTCCCATTCCATGTAGCGAAAGAGTGGGTGAAATATTTGGGTGTTAAAATAGGCCCAGAGTGTCAGGATTTGTATTGCCTGAATTATATCCCACTGTTTCGTTCCATTTAAGATGATTTGACTCGGTGGGATAGGGGAACGTTCTCTTGGTTCGGCAGGATAGCAATTATTGAGATGAATATACTGCCCCGTCTCAGTTATCTCTTCCAAACCCTTCCTATACCCATGCCAGAAACTACGCTGACCCTATGACAACGTAAGCTACTTAGATTTATATGGAAAAGGAGACCACCCAGGGTAGCCCGTTCCACTCTATTCCAGGAGAAGCTACATGGCGGCCTACAGGTACCCAATCTCTCTTGGCAGCGCTCGAAACTGATAATGACGTCCCAAAACCACAAATCACAGAAAATGTTTGTGCTCTAGTTGAATGGGAATATGCAGGTACACCTTGGACATATCCAAGGAGGTCAGAAATTCATAAGAACATAAGAACATGCCATACTGTGTCAGACCAAGGGTCCATCAAGCCCAGCATCCTGTTTCCAACAGTGGCCAATCCAGGCCATAAGAACCTGGCAAGTACTCAAAAACTAAGTCTATTCCATATTACCATTGCTAGTAATAGGAGTGGCTATTTTCTAAGTCAACTTAATTAATCAAATCTTGCATTTCTTTAGTACGGCCCATATAGGACCAGAACTTCGTAAGTGTAAATCCCTCTTTGAAAATTTATGCTTTCAACACAAGAGAGTTACCAAACCAATAACTAAAATCCTCACTCTTATCAAGGGTACTTTTCAAGGCAAGGCGACCTTTCAACGAGCAAGGAAGCAAGACTTAGGGGAAGTTCTAGCTGACGAGACCTGGGATCAAATCTTCTGTGCTATTAGTCAGGGTTCAGTATCTTCCTCCATTAAGAAAATGGATATAAGGTGCTATATCGGTGGTACCTAACCCAGATAAAATTATGCAGAATGTATGGGGGCATTGATAATCATTGCTGGAAGGGGTGTGGGAGACTGGGACATTCTTGCACATGTGGTGGGAGTGTCCAAGGGTACAGCAGTTGTGGGGCAACGGTTAGGGATTTTATCTCTAAACTAATGAGTTTAGCTATCCCCACAGATCCCAAAAAATACCTGTTATATGCCCCCGATACACAACGCTGGATATATCAGGTTTTCTCTGCTGTCAAATGTGAATTAGCTTTATGGTATCGAAAAGCTGAAGTACCCTTTCTAAATCACTTCTGCTCTCATTTGGAAAAAGTGTTTTATATGGGGAAGCTGACAGCTATTCAGGGAGATAGATTACATAGCTTTGAACAAGTATGACAGCCCTATATCGGCTGGAGAAATTCCAACTCTAGTTGAGATATTATTCTACCAGGCTCCTTGTGGAGATATTTCATAAAGGACTTATCGGCCCAGGACTCCGCCATCCCTATTTGGTGACGTTCATGTCCTCATTGCTCTTCGATGTAACCCTGTTAGTGCTTGGCTTCATAAGCAAAATTATAATGTATATCTTACGGTGGTATTAGTAGTGTGATAACATTAGCAAGGGATGGGCAGGGTTGGGGGAGAGAAAATTAATAACTACACGACAAGATAAATCACACTCATTTTCATACTTGAAGAGCAAGACATAAATGGAAGCCAATAAATTGTCACACAGTCAGTTTAATTTAATGTTTTATTATGTTATGTCCTCTCTCTATTTTGTGACTACAGCAGTGTACAATTTGAAGAAGCGCTTCCCTATTAATGTATGCTACATTTTCCATATTGCTGTATGAAAAGACTACCATGTTTGACAGCCTACTATGGATGCTCTGATTGTTACATTCTAACTTGTGTTGTTAATAAAATTTAAATTATAAAAAAAATAAATAAATGCCTGCACACCCTGAGTAGTTACAGTACAGAATCAAAAGCAGCATATTGTACTGAACGGTTTTCCACGGGGATGAAGTCATTTACCAAAGCCCCATCTGGGAAGGAAAGGTTATGGATAAATCTATAGTTGCCGGGTTTCTTCTTCGGTACTATCACTAAAGGAGATAACACCAGAGGCTCAAATGGGTGCTTGTCAAATGAGCCAGCTATATGCCCCAATTGACCCTCTTGTGCTTTATTTTCTCTGATGACGCTGTCCAACCGTCATGCAGATGGTGTATTTTCTACGCTGCCCAGATGGCGCTGTCCTATGTGCAGGATTACAAAACTCTCTCAGAAGCCGCTAAGCAACAAGCTGGCTGCATCCCTGATGAGATAGTGTTCTAACCACGGTAGCATCTGAAGCCACCGCACTGGTGTTGGGGCATTATCAAAGTCCTTATGTTCTTTCATCATGCACTAGCTGGCTGGGTGTGTAGATATACACCGGTTGCATGCTGCCCTATTAAATCTCCAGCATTTGTCACTGGGAATATATAGTCGCTTTGATAGCCCCCCCGGGGGCGGGAATGCTCCAAAATGTCTGTGAATTTGATTTAGAAATCGCCTTACTGTCAAAGACTCTAGCTGTCATTTTTGTTAGCCATAAGCCAACATCATGCATGCCCCACGAGATGGAACGCCTGCTGGTCATCCTTTCCTGAAAGGCCTCATCGTAATTCAGCCACGCAAACCCACTATATTCTCTGTAGGCACCCAGAATAGAGTCCATGTAACCAATCAAGGTCTGCGCTATGTCAGGGTTTGCGCATACGATTACTGAGGCCATGCAAGCAAAGGATCATACCCAGTTAACAATGTCTCTGTGAGGTGGCTTGATAGCCTCTAACTCTCGTTTCCTCTCTCTCCTCATTTGCCCCCTCTTTCTGTGTCCCTCCAGCAATCTAAAAACATAAGTATAATGTTGCCGCCTAATGCGGTGATGCAGGGATCTGGGTACAGATTCCTAACATTTGTGCTCCGCACCAGCCAGGCCTATGGACCCCACTGATGCCGCCTCTTCTGGCTTAGCAGCCACTGAAGAAGACCTAGAGCTACCGGAAGTGGAGGTCAAAGAAAGGAAGGACCTGCTGGAGCAAGAAGAGGAAGATCTTCTGCCACTGCCCCCCCCCCCCCCCCCCCCCGCTTCCATTTGCCCTTCTTCTTCGGATCCTGCTGCCCAACCTCTCCCCTGACCAAAGAAACAGACTCCCTGTTCAGATGATGGCCTGGGCATTGGAGAGGGAACCCTTGGCGCTTCCGATATGTTGTCACCTGTTACTGAGTGAGGCTGACTGCTCACACTCTGTTGTTGGCAGGCGCCCTGATTCTGCCAAGGCAGTTTTGGAGCTGAGTAAGTGGTGGTTGTGGTAGCTCTGTCCATACTGGGGGGGGGGGGCGTGAGCGTTGTACTCCCTGTAACTCCTATATCTCTGCAGTAATATCATGGAGGGGAATATCTCTACATGGTGAGTAAAATGGACCTCTGTGATATGGAGATCCCACCCCAGAGAAGCTACTCAAGGATCTCCTCCTATACCTGTGGCTGTAATAATCCTCCTGGTAATACCCCCTGTATCTTTGTCTGTCTTGATGCTCATAACGCAGGCTATGATTTCTGCATGACCCAACAGAAGGTGATCAATGTTACAACTGAGGGTCCCAGCTACAGCTGGGAGATCCCCACGAGATTAGTCCAGGACTTGAGGGCAAGACAGGAACCGAGTTGGAGAATCTTCTGCCTATACCAGCCACCTCCCCTGCAGGTTGAGTCCTTGGGCTCTGGTGGTGGGCAGGACTTAGCCTGTGGATACTGGAAGCTGGAGCAGGCTGGACTAGAGTGGTGCAAGGCTGGAAGCTTGGAACAGGCTGGACTGAACTGGAGCATGCCTGGGTAAGCAGGAGCAAGACTGGGCTGAGCTGAAGCAAGGCTAGAGGCTGGAAACAACTGAGCTAGTCTGGAGCAATCCTGGGTAGGCAGGAGCAAGGCTAGACTGGAGCAAGGCAGAGCTGGGCTGGAGCAAGACTGGTTCTCGAGGCAAGCCCTGGACAAAGGCTAAGAGAAAGCACAGATGTGGACCAGGTCCATGGGGACCTCTGGTGGCAGGGAGGCTGCCTAAATGGCAGGATCCTAACAATCAAGCAACAGACTGGGATTGGCCTTGGGCTGGTCTCACGTATCGAAGGTTTTTCTGCTCTAACTTCTTGTGGTCTTTGCTAAGGCACTGATGCAGTGCCTGCTGCCGCTGTTTGACATTCCCCTGGTACTGCCAGGGGGGTCTACTTCATTCCTTTGTGTGCTGTCCCCAGTGTCGGGCATATTAATGTTGCTGTTGTCAGAGGGAGTGAGGCAGTGCGCGACACTATTTAACTGCTGCTTGCTGTTATTTGCCCTCAAAACATGTTTTCCCTGTGCTTTTCCTCCGCAGCCCCTGATTTTCTCTGACTGAAGAGCCTGATTGTGATCAAGGGGTGCCTGTGTCCCAGTGTTCCCACCCCTCGCAAGTCTTTGTTGTCTTTTTAGATCCCCGTGAAGGCCCGGATGCTTTGCCTCTCCCCTGTCAACTTCCGGCTACTGATGCTGCTACACATTGAGTGCTAATAGAAGGAATGAACCCACAACCTCCTATATTCAAAGCAAGTCTTCTAGTCCCTGAGGCACCAGCTAGGCAGTAATAAAGTTGCACGCACATGGACAGCATAAACACTGTGTCTGCTGGAACTGGGAGGAAAAGGGCCGGTCACTGCTAGCCAGTGGGATTTAAATCGCCTGCCGGCCTGCCCACTCTTGCTGACGTCAAACCGCGGCCCCCACTTGATGAATCAGCTGGCTTGGCACCGAGTTGCGTACAGATTTGCTCATCGCACTTGACACCAGGCCAATCGGGCGAGGCTATGTCATCTCACAATGACATAGAACCTGCTGCACTGACCCAGGAGCCCCCCCTCGCATCAGCATGATGCCAGCACCATGATGGATGCTGCCCCAGACCTCCCAGGTAAGTATGGAAGGAAGGGGGGGTTGGGTGGCTGCCCATCTGCACTGGGGAGCTGCCCATGAGTTTTAAGATCCTTGCTGTCAAGAAAAGGTCACAGCCTTCTAATCATTTGCAGAAAATAAGATTTCTGCACCAGACTAAAAATATGAAGAGGTGAAAACTGCCTGCTAGATCTAAAGTTATTCCTAATGTCTTAACCATGTCTTTGAGTGGAATTGTCCCAGCCTTCTAAGGAGCAGGAAGAATTTGGTCACTTGAGGGTCTGGTAAACCACGTCACCTCTGACTTCTCCAGATTCACTTTAAGAATGTAGCCAATCTGAAATGTTTGTTAAAGCATTCATTGAATGTGCTTAACTGGGTAGATACATTAAGATCAAAATTAGCTTTTGTACATTATCAGAATAAAAATAGGAGCCAAAGCCAACATAGTTAATGAGGATGAGTATAGATTGAAGAGGACTGGTGATAAAACCAAGCCTTGTGGAACTCCACATGTGAAAGGATGAGAGGTAGAAGAGTTCCAATCGACCTGAAAACTTCTGTCTGTGAGGAAAGAGTTGAACCGTTCAAGTGCCCTTCCACAGACATGAATGTCATAAAGCCAAGAAATTTAATTGCTGAATTTCCACAGTGTTATAGGCAGCTGACTTATCAAGAAAACCCACCAAGACTGCCTTTCCCTTCTCAAGGGTGAGACTTATTTTCAAATGGAGTGCTGTGAGAGCCATTTCCATGCTGAAACCATGAAAAGATGATAATTGTAAGAAAACTATTTGCAATTATTTTAGAAAGGGTAGGTAAATTAGATACGGGTCTGCAATTATCAGGAATTCCTGGATCCAAATGTGGCATAAGGACAGGGCAGATTTAGGCTACTTGCAAGTGCTTAGGAACAGACCCTAATGAGAAGCTGGGATTAATAATACTAAAGATATGGGAAAAGATCAAGATCTGGATTGGTAAGAAATTTGAATACAAAATTATTCAGATTAGTTAAATCACAAATGGATTGTGATAAATTGAAGGAGGACCTTGTGAAACTGGAAGATTGGGCATCCAAATAGCATATGAAGTTTAATGTGGATAAGTGCAAGGTGTTGCATATAGGGAAAAATAGCCCATGTATGTTAGGTTCCATATTAGGAGTTACCACCCAGGAAAAGAACTAGGCATCATAGTGAATAATACATTGAAATCGTCAGCTCAGTGTGTTACAGCAGTCAAAAAAGCAAACAGAATGTTAGGAATTATTAAGAAGGGAATGGTGAATAAAACGGAAAATGTCATAATGACTCTGTATTGCTCCATGGTGAGACCGCACCTTGAATACTGTGTACAATTCTGGTCGCTGCATCTCAAAAAAGATATAGTTGCTCTGGAGAAGGTACAGAGAAAGGTGACCAAAATGATAAAGGGGATGGAACAGCTCCCCTATGA
The DNA here is from genome assembly GCF_901001135.1 of Rhinatrema bivittatum. Classification (NCBI taxonomy): domain Eukaryota; kingdom Metazoa; phylum Chordata; class Amphibia; order Gymnophiona; family Rhinatrematidae; genus Rhinatrema; species Rhinatrema bivittatum. Next base: position 450,109,075 of record NC_042617.1, read on the forward strand.
GGAAAGGCTAAAGATGTTCTGGTTGTTCAAATTGGAGAAGAGCCGGCTGAGGGGGGATATGATAGAGGTGTTTAAAATCATGAGAGGTCTAGAATGGGAAGATGTGAATCAGTTATTTACTCTTTTTGATAATAGAAGGACTAGGGAGCATGCCATGAAGTTAGCAAGTAGCACATTTAAGACTAATCAGAGAAAATTCTTTTTCACTCAACGCACAATAAAGCTCTGGAATTTGTTGCCAGAGGATGTGATTAGTGCAGTTAGTGCGGACCCCCCTTAGAACCCTTGAGAAGGGCTACCCTGAAGGATTTGACTCTGAAAGCGGTCCTTTTGGTAGCTATTTGTTCAGTTTGAAGGATTTCGGAACTTCAGCCTCTGTCATGTAGGGATCAATTTTTGCAAATTTCCAGGAATCTCATTGAGAACAATGCCTTCCTTTGTTCTTATGGTGGTGTCTGCCTTTCATGTTAATCAGATGGTAGATCTTTCAGGTTTTCCAGAGTGGTCGAAAGATTCTCCTCAGAATAGAGAAATACATCTTCTGGATGTGCAGCGGATGCTCCTCAGAATAGAGAAATACATCTTCTGGATGTGCAGCAGATGCTACTTCGGTATTTGGAGGCTACTAATGTTTGTCGTCGCTCAGATCATCTGTTTGTCCTCTTCAGTGGATTGAAGAAAGGGTACAAAGCTTCTAAGGCTTCCATATTTCATTGGCTTAGGAAGGCCATTTGCTTGGCTTACATTTGTAAGGGATGACAAATTCCTGTCGGTTTGCATGCGCATTCCACTAGGGCAGAGGCTGCTTCCTGGGCTGAGTGTCAACTTCTGTTGCAAAGGAGATTTGTAGGGCAGCAGTGTGTTCCACAATTCATACCTTTACCAGGCATTATCGTCTGGATATCAGGGTGCAGGATGAGCCATTCTTCGGGGAGAGTGTCCTGCGTGTGGGTCTTTCGGGGGCCCACCCAGTTTAGGGGTGATTGGGTACATCCCACTGGTTTGGACTGATCTGGGTATGTTCAGGAAAGGAAAATTAGTTCTTACCTGCTAATTTTCGTTCGTGTAATACCACAGATCAGTCCAGAGGCCCTCCCATTTGATGCTCAAAGACTGAAAGACTGATTTCTTGACAAGTTTTGCTGCTTGGTACAGAATTTTTCTGTTTAATAAAGAATTTTTCTCTTAGAGGGCAGTTACGGGAATCACTTGTCTTGTTTGGTTCTTGACGAACAAGGTTTATAGTTCAGGGGTATCCAACCTTTAGTTCCCTATGTCTGTGTGAAGGGGTTTCCTCCTGCAGTTAAAGAGTAATAGTTCTCAGTTTATGCCACTGACTGGAAATGAGGCATTCCTTCCATGTACCTACCATGTGGTCTTTATCAGTTGGGTCAAGAAGGAGTTGAAAGTGATTGCACAATTTCTAACTGAAGTGAGTGGTTTAAAGTCTTTCCCAGAGATGGTGACTGAGTACGACCTAGAGAACAAACATTATTTTGCTTATTTACAAACTAGAAATTATATTCGATCTCTTAAAGTAATAGATTGGGGTGTGGGTAACAAAGCATTCCTGTTGGAAATGTTTGATATAGATGACCCTACTCGACACTCTATATTATACTTTTATCGTCAATTACTAGATTTGAAACCTAGCATTGATTTCGGACAAGTTTTTTTTTTTAAATTTAGATTTATATTCTACTTTTCACACTTTTTCAGCGCTTCAAAGTGGATTACATTCAGGTACTGTAGGTATTTCCCTATCCCCAAAGGGCTTACAATCTTGCAGGCCGATACAGTACAGTGCGCTCCGATGGAGCGCACTGTACTGTATCGGCTAACATTCCAATAGCAGGCTAACAGTGCGCTCCGTCGGAGCGCACTGTTAGCCTGCTATTGGACGCGTGTTTTCCCTTACCCCTTATTCAGTAAGGGGAGGAAAACGCGCGTCCAACCCACGGCACCTAATAGCGCCCTCAACATGCAAATGCATGTTGATGGCCCTATTAGGTATGCGCGCAGGATACAGAAAGTAAAATGTGCAGCCAAGCTGCACATTTTACTTTCAGAAATTAGCGCCGACCCAAAGGTCGGCGCTAATTTCTTCCGGCACCGGGAAAGTGCACAGAAAAGCAATAAAAACTGCTTTTCTGTGCACCCTCCGACTTAATATCATAGTGATATTAAGTCGGAGATCCTGAAGAGTATAACAAGTAAAAAAAAAAATAAAAAATTTAATTCGGCCCATATGCTGGCTCCATACGCTTAATGGTGCCTCAAACGTATTGCGTCGCCGGTTGATGTGTACCGTCTCCACTCAAAGCAAGTAAAAGGGAGTAAAAGTGGAGACGGTACACATCAACCGGCGACGCAATACGTTTGAGGCACCATTAAGCGTATGGAGCCAGCAGGAGTATATGAGCTACTTGTTCTACATTAAGATATGTGCGTGCTGCGGTTAATGATTAAGAACCCATAGGATTAATCTGCTGCAAATTATTTACAATTTACTACAAATTTGACAGTTATCTGCAAGCCCCTGAGGCAGCCACATGGATGTGGCGAAACTTGGCCTGAGTCGGGCGTTTTTATTGTTTTCATACGTCTCCAGCCAAAAGTTCAGCTTCGTCTCAGCTCAGTGTTTAGACAGCAATATTCTGCCTTCCTCCTAGAGACCTGGGCCTGGTCTGACTATTCCCATCTGGATCTCAGCTCTTATTCCTCCCCTACTGGGCCCTACTCACAAAGCTCTCTCTCACAAGGGGAATTAAAGGGTACCAGGCACCTAGCCTGGTCCTGCACTGGTTTAAGGGGGAACATACTGGCACTGCCTCACAGCTCCATAAGAATTAAGCATGGATTGGAAAATATAGACTCTGAACTCAGGAGGCACAAATGAATGCGCTCCTTTGTTTGACCTCCGAGTGCATTGGCTTGGTTTTTAAGTTGGTGGGATGACCTCCAACATCATAGGGTGGGCATAGCTATGATGACAGAGCAAATGAAGCAGAGATGAGACAAATCTGAGAGGGAAAGAAACAGTGAATTCTCTAACACTAACACAGCAGGAACAGCAACAGTTAATCAAACAGGTAAACTATAGTCTACAGCAATGGTTCTCAACAGATGTTTCGGGACAAACTGGTGTGTCGTGAGGTCTTGGGAGGTGTGTCGCAGGACCAGCAAATGGCTGCCTCCTTATCAGTCTGGGTGGGAGTTGCTTGACTTCTCTTACATTAGGCCTGATGGGAGGCTACTCTCACTTCCTTCTTTTCTTTCTGTCCCAGTGGTAGCTGTTTCCTCCTTCACCCAGATCAGGTTGAGACATTGCCAGCTCCTGCTGTTCTGGGCCTGATGAGACACAAACTTTATCTTTCCCTGCTGAGTCTGGCAGTGGTGCCTAGAGCTGAAGCAAGAAACATCTGCTCGGCTTCACCAGCTCAAGTGGTGCTGATCTCTTCACCCTGTGGAGGGTGGTGAAAAGGAGGTTGGGGATGCTGGGAAGATGAAGGTGGAACGGAGAGGGAGTGTGAGGGCTGCTGAGCAGGAAGGGGTGGGAAATGGGAGTCGGGGTAGCTGGGCAGGGAGGGAGATGGGATGAAGGGGATAGGGAGAGTCAAGCAGGGGAGAGAGGGAGTACAGGGAAGAGGATGTGGGGGGTCAGGAATGCTGGGCAGGGGTATGAGTGTGAGCAAATGATTGAAAGAGAGTAATTAGGAAAGTGAAGGATGATGGAGACATGGAGGGGGAGTGACGAGCTGCAAGAGCCATATGATGTCAGTTTTGGGAATGTGCATTTCTTCTATTTTGGTACTTTGCTTAGGGGCGGATTTTCAGCGCCCTGCTCGCCTAAATCCGCCCAAAACCGGGCGGATTTAGGCGAGCAGGGCCCTGCGCGCCGGTAAGCCTATTTTACATAGGCCTACCGGCGCGCGCAGACCCCGGGACTCGCGTACGTCCCGGGGTTTTCGGAGGGGGGGGCGTGTCGGGGGGCGTGGCGGGGGGCGGGCCCGGTCGACGCGGCGTTTCGGGGGCGTGTCGGCCGCGTTTTGGGGGCGGGTACGGGGCGTGGCTACGACCCGGGGGCGTGGCCGCGCCCTCCGTACCCGCCCCCAGGTCGCGGCCCGGCGCGCAGCAGGCCCGCTGGCGCGCGGGGATTTACGTCTCCCTCCGGGAGGCGTAAATCCCCCGACAAAGGTAAGGGGGGGGTGTAGACAGGGCCGGGTGGGTGGGTTAGGTAGGGGAAGGGAGGGTAAGGTGAGGGGAGGGCAAAGGAAAGTTCCCTCCAAGGCCGCTCCGATTTCGGAGCGGCCTTGGAGGGAACGGGGGGAGGCAGCGCGGCTCGGCGCGCGCAGGCTATACAAAATCGATAGCCTTGCGCGCGCCGATCCAGGATTTTAGTGGATACGCGCGGCTCCGCGCGTATCTACTAAAATCCAGCGTACTTTTTGCTTGAGTCTGATGCGCAAGCAAAAGTAGGCTGATCGCGCTTCTTTTAAAATCTACCCCTTAGTGTAGGAGGATATGTATTTCTGTTCCTAGTTCTCCAGTTTTGCAGGGCATGCAGAGTGGCTTTTTGAGGTTACCATTTCAGTTTTTCTCTCCACATTTGTATCTTGTGGTCTTTTATTCTGTATTTGGTGAAGGTCGGATCTGTATATGGGACGGGGTGAGGTATTTTACTAGTAGGTAAAGATTTGTATCAGTCTTCTTTGTTGTGTTTTCTCATTCTCAATAGGACATTCATTGGTTCTGCACCGCTGCCTTTTCACAGGAAGGACTATTGCCGTTTGAATTCTTGGTATTCGTGTTGCAATAGTATAGAAGGTTTGCTACACATGTGCTGAGTAGTTTTTTTTTTCAGCTTTTGTATTTTACAGTGTGCCTGGTAGTAAGGGAGTTTGTGTTTCTGTTACTGAGATAGCACCAGAATCAGAATATCCTTCTTATATAGCAAGTTGTATTTAAAATATCCTAGTTCTGCTCTGCATACATTGTTTGGAGACTGGGGAGGTGGGGCGAGTTCCTGTGCATGCAGATTATATGTTTACATTTAGTCCTGTGATGGTCAAGTGTTCAGTGTGTCACGCCTGTAAAAATTATCTGCCAGGTGTGTCCCAATACTAAAAAGATCAAGAACCACTTGTCTACAGTGTAGGAATGTAAGAACCAATCAGCTCTAGCCATGTATGCAGAAAATGTATGCTTTTATGATGATTTAGGGTAAAAAACAATCCAAAGTACAAAAACACATGAAATGTATCTGATCTCTAGTCTTAATACTTGCTTGACCCAATGTAGAAGAAAACACTGAAATATCTCTGAGGAGAGGAACCACACATTCGTCTGACTGCATCTGCTGGAACCAGAGAAATACTGAGAGCACAGGGTGAGCTATGCCCATATATGGTATGCCTTTCAGTTATTTCTTTTTCTCTGGTTCAATCTGCTGGACAGGGGACACAACCCGCTGTCTGGACTGATCTGGGTACATACAGGGAAAAGGGGATTTCCCTTTATAGACAGTAGTGGACAGGAAGAGAGCACAGAGATTCAAAGGGAGCCAGTCCCCTGGCTAATAGAATCTCCGGTACCATAGGATAGCACAGCCAGGGGTATCCAACCCACCATTCGCCCACGCGAGGGTTGGCCCACACAGGAACCTAACACCTTGAGGAGCTGCTCCAACTTCCAACCATCAAAAACACACATTCAGTCAGGACTGCAGGTTTTGCACATCTACCATATGCTGGAGACAAGAGAAATACTGAGGGACTGCAGGTGGTATTCTGTTGTGTAGCAATGTCCCAAAAATTTTTGTTCTCTGTCTCCATCTGCTGGTAGGGATGCTTAAACCCACTTGCCTGGACTGTAAAACTTTTTTTTTTAAGCTTTACTTGAGCTCAGCCCATCTCAGCTGAGGTCAAAGACTGTTTCCACTTGTTGGGGGGAGAGGGCATATACTGTCACTGCTGCACTTAGCTTTCTGCACCCGCTGCCTTTCAGCTCTTTTAAAAGCTGAGTCCACAGCAGCTGAAAAACCAGCTACTGAACCAAGGCACTCATCTGAGGGACCACAGAAATCACCTCAGGAATGTTCAGCTGGAGGAGGGACCATTTGGTATCACTGCAGAAGAGTAGGGCAAATTAAGTTTCCTTCTTTCTTCTAAAATTTGAAACAATCCCCCACAGGGAAATACATGTCCGCCAGCTGCTAGAGACTGAGAATACTGGTAGGCTTTCACTGCAGGAGTACATATAGTGTGATGTCACCTTTGCTCCTTCTTCATCTGTTGGTAGAGGTGCATAACCCACTGGTTCTGGATTAATCCTGTTCCAGAAGGATGGAGTGATCGGATGTTCTTGTCGGTAGAGGTGGGGAGTCCGGTGGAATGGAGAGAAAGCTCAGACAATAACCTTGAGCAATTATCGCTAGGACCGACTGGTCTGAAGTGATTGTGCCATTTCAACAACAGGTGGCACTCAATCGACCTCCCACTGGTATGTGGGGCAATGGAAGCTGGTTGCTGCTCTCCATGCAGAAGTCAAAAACCAGAAGCAGGGTCTGGCTGAGGAGCTGCTTGCGGTTGTTTTCGTGTCTGACAAGACTGGGCTTTTTGAAATGGTCTCGTAGCACAGGTTCTAGTTGGTGGTGGGTAGGATTTCTTCTGGTGGAAGAATGACTTCTTAAAGGGCTGTTTTGAAGAGTACTCAGAAGGCATCAGAAAGAGCTGTCTTAGGGTCTCATGATGGTCCTTGAGTTCCACCATTATTCATTGCATCTGCTCAAACAGATTTTATCCTACACAAGGCAGGTTGGATAACACTGGGCAACAATGAAAGTGTTACTGACCTAAAAAGGTCCTACTCTGTAGTATCTTGATGTGCTGAACACAAATATGACCATGAAAAGTTTTTATTGGCTCTCGTTTTGAAGATATTTAATATAGTTCACTTTCTATGTTTAGTCATGTAAATTTATCCAGGACTGTAAATAAGCCTAGAATGATTTAATATTGCATAATACCATCATGCACACATCATCCAGAGTTTATTACATCATTTTCTGATGCAATGCAGTTCTACTGCCATGCTGCTGCTGAGTAAGCTGACGTCAGCAGTGTACTATATGAAGCCCAGTCAGAAAGGGTGAGCATTTGAAATATTCATGCTGGCTGACTACTGCTGGACACTCCGCAGAGATGCTCCCGAACAGGTGTACAAGAGACAAGCAAAGAAATCTAAGACTTGGTCTATGACTTCATTTTTCAAATGGTATTAACCGTAGATCTCCTACTATTGGCATACAATTCAAGATGTAATTATATTATTGCATATTACAAAAAAACTAGAGCCAATTTTGCATTTTCACAGTCACATTCATGTTTAGCACATGGAAATGTATCAGAATTGATTAATTTAATTTCCGTAACATGACTTTTGTGAAAATTTGTTGCCCAGTGTAATCTGTCTTGTACTTCAGGGCGAAGGTCAGAAGACTTGAGCCAGGCCCATCGTCTTGCTGAGATTGCTACCAGAGTATCTGCAGCTGCTGTGTCAAAGATAAGATGATTTGATCTCATGCTTGCCTGCCTCAAAACTCTTGTTTACTAGGGTTTGGAGTTGCTCTTGAAATTGCTGAGGCAGGGAGTCTATTAAGTCTTGTATCTGCTTAAGACCCTATTATATTGGGTCATATAGAGCTGATAAGAGGCAATTCTGGAGATGAGCAGTGATCCCTGGAAGACACGGTGACCAATGGCATCTAGAAATTTCTGTTCCTTGCCTGGGGGAAAAGGAAGTGAGGTTTTGATCTCCTTGCTCTTTTTTGGGCAGATTTGACAACCATAGATTGGTGATCCAATTGAGGTTGGTGAAAGCCTGGAGCTGACTGAATGAGATAGGTGGTGTCAGCTTTTCTGTGGACTGGAGCAACAGAGCCAGGATGTTCCCAGTTTTTTTGAGGAGATCCAGAAGAACCTGGTGGATAGGGATGGAGGTTAGCTCCTTGGGAGCATCCAGGAATTGTAACAGCTCCATCATTTGATGCCTGTCATCTTATTCACTCTGCAATTGGAAGGGAACCGATTCAGACATCTCCTTCACAAAATTTATAAAGTAAAGGTCCTCTGGCAGAGAACGCTTTCTGTAGGTAAAGGCAAAAATCAGTGTCTGGTGAAGAATAGTCAGTCCAGGTGTTGTAGGGATCAGCACCTGCTCCTCTAGGGACTAGAGGAAGATGGGGTGGTGGGATCCCTGAAGGCCCTGGTCGAGGCTCCGAAGGAATGACTGGCCTGCACAGGTGCCATTGGCGCCTCATCGATTGACGCGTCAGCACTGACTGACGTATCGGCAGAACGGTGTTTCTCCTCCCGATGACAAAAGCAAGCGGAGAGGGCACCAAAGCCAGCTGACATGGGGTCCATCAGTGGAAAAGCAGCCATGAGCACTTCCATCCTCAAGAGCAGCAGTGCCAACGCTGCTGGAATTGGGTCAGTGGTTGGTTCTGCATTCGGTACTGGAAGAACCTGGAGTAGATGCATCACCTTGTCGATGGCCTCCTGAACCATCTGGTCCAGTTCTTCTGAGACCTGGAGCAAGCAGACCCAGAGCTGGAGGGACCACATTAAAGGTGGAGTCACGGCTCCTGATATCCTGTTGGGTGAGGGTTGCCTCTGTGACCTGGTTGCTGAAAAGGTTGGTGCCTTTTCTGGACGGGGCTTTTGATGGCGAGGTTGATGATTTTGTTCCCTCGATGGTCCGAGACTTTTGATGCCAGTGGCAATGTTTAATCTCTTATGATCCTGTCTGTCCTGAGGGGGGGGGGGGGGGGGGGGAGTAGAGGGTGTCAAAGGCTGAGAAGTCATTGATGCTGGACAGTCACCAGCCAGAGGTCAATGCCAGTTCTGACTGTGTTGGGGTTTGAGCATGGAAGAGATGTGCCATCTTCTCCATTCTAGCCTTATGACCTTTTGCTGTCATAAGGGCACATTTGGTGCAGGTTAGGACACCATGCTCACATCCAAGACACATTACACAGACTTTGTGAGGGTCTGTGATGGACATTGTGTGATATACAGTCCAGGTAAGTTAAATTTTAGTAATTCTGTGAGGAAAATTCCTGGTCAGGAATCTCTGCAGAGCTCCTTAACTGCATGGGGGGGGGGGGGGGGGGGAGAAAAAAAAAAAAAAAAAAAAAAAAGACTGAAGGAGGACCCCTGCTGGCTGCAGGGTTGGTGCCATGCCCAGTAAGGGCCAGTCAAAGTTCTGGAAACTTTGACAGAAGTGTTTGTGATGGGCTCCATCCTGTGATGTCACCTATATGTGAGGACTACCATCCTGCTTGTCCTGTGAGAAACTTGTTTATGCAAAGTTTTGTCCACTAGCTATAAAAACTGGAAATATAACTTAAAAAACCAGTACTAAAATAGTAACTGCCATGGTTAGCTTTTTTTTTTTTTTGAGGGATAGTGCAGAAGAGGTGTTTTGACAGCTGTTCCACTGGAGTTTCACTCAGACTGGGATGAGTCTGGTGCCTTGACTTCATTTGCAAGTCATATCCCCCTCCACTAGTATATCTGCTCTGGTTATTGCATGGCCCCCAGCTTAGGGCAGTTATTGAACCAGCACTCTTTCCATAAGCCATGAATCTAATATTCACCCACTAGGGTGTTTTGAAAAACACAACAAAACAAAAAACTGTTTGACAGTTAAGTGTATTTCTGCTTTGTAGGGTGTTTTACTGATGCCCCCCCTTCCCTTCTATTCCTTGTACAGCACCATCAAGTTTGGAAAAAGGAGCATGCTTCAAGTAGACCTAAGTCTACCTAGCACTGGGAATGTTTTTTTTTTTTTAAGAAGGTGTTTGGAATAATAACTGGTACAGTCTGCATTTAGGTAAATGGAATGACATTTACAAATCCTGGTAATTCAAGCCTAAGAGACTAAAGCATCCAACTTACTCTTATCTAAAGTGTAGGCATATGTCCCTTCACTATTTTTTTTTTTTAATAGAGTGTAAAATACAAAGCTTGAAAGCAGGCAGGGTACACTGGATATCCAGTTTTGATACTCCATTTACAGGGAAACCATGACACTAAATTAGAATAAATACCCATAACATTTTATAAGAAGGCACCAGTATTTATATAAAGTTGTTTATTTAGAACATTATGGTCACACTACCATGACCATTCAATGCTGCCAATACACAAGCTACAAATGCTTGACTGACAGTTGAATGACAATCCTAGTATAATTTAAAAATAATCCATACAAAAAAAATTGTAGAGTTTCCATAGGAACACAGATAAAACAAAATGTGACCCTATCTCATAGTCATCCACTTTGTTGCACGTTGGCCCTACACTTAGTAGAAAGCTCTAGAAAATATTAAGTTAATGGTCCCAAGAACAAAAAATTTAAACTTGCAAGTTTTAATAACAGTAAAAAGTTTTATATATTAACACTAGCTGAAGCACAAGTTGCAGTATGTCGTCCAATTCCACTTTCCCAGGCACAAGAGAAAGGTACAGTACAGGTATCTTGTTCTTCCACTTCAGAGTGGATACCTTGCTCCTTTATCTGCTGCATTAGTTGCCTACAATGGGGGTGGGGGAGGGGGAGAAGAAAAAGAAAAGAAAAGAAAGTGTCCTTTAGACAAGAAGCTTCACTTAGACACAAGAGAAACCACTGGCAATTTGGAAATTGCCCACAGGTCTAAATAAGGCAGACCTACTGAACCACTCAAATCCATACACAATTTGTGTGGAGCATTACTATAGTCAAACTAACGTTTAACTATCACCTACAGTTGCTAAGTTGGAGTACCAAAGGGTAATGTGAAGCTATCCTAGAGTTGCTTACCATGCTTGTCTCGACATCACATAGTATATTGTTGGTCTTTGGAATCCATTGAAAGTTGAAGCAGCAGCAACAGTATAGGCACCCATGTTTTCAAACAGCATCCAGTCTCCAACGTACAGCTCTGGCAAATCGAAGCATTCAACTATACGATCAAGGCCATCACATGTTGGTCCCCAAATACTACTGGAATAATAATGCTCATCTGGTTTAGGCTTCTAAAAAGAGGGAAGAGACGTGCATGTTACAGTTTGAGAAGTTAGGAAGTCAGGTAACATCTTTTGAGTTAAGCCAGTCCAGTCTGATTTACAAAAAAAGGTTATAGTTCACCCCTCATATGTAATCTGCCTTGAACAGAATATATATAATACAAGTAAAGGAAAATTGGTTCTTACCTATTAATTTTCGTTCCTGAAGTACCATGGATCAGTCCAGACAAGTGGGGTTTATGCATCCCTACCAGAAGATGGAGACCGAACAAAAACTGAGGCAGTACTACATAAGAGTGCCACCTGCAGTCCCTCACTATTGACCCATACCCAAGCCAATATGTTTAACTTAAATCCCAATAAACCTGGGGCAAATAGATACTTAAACATTGGAGTAAAAAAAAAAAAAACTAGGCCCTTTTAGTGTGACAGAAGGCACATCTGGAACTATGTACACTTCTCATTGCTCTGAATATATCACATTAGCTCAGCAACATCCAGAAGTTAGGAAGTCTTCTGAAAGACTGGGATGATCTCTGGAGTGATCTGTGGTACATCAGGAATGAAAGTTAGTAAGAACAAATTTCTTTCCTGTTCATACCCTGGATCAGTCCAGAAGAGTAGGATTTACCCAAGCCCCTCTTCTACAGGATAGAACTTGGAAATACCCACACACAAAACACTTTTCCCAAAAGACATCTTCTCTGGTGCCCACAAATCCAAGCAGTAATGTTTGGATAAAAATTGTGAAGCAAAGACTACATCGTTGCATCTCCTGCGTAGAAAACTGCTGACACTCTTCCCATGAGGTTGCTTGGACCTTATCAGAATGCGCTCTCAACCCCTCCAGTACCAGCTGGCCCTTCCAGACGCAAGCTGAAGCTAGTGTCTTTTAGCCATCATGCAATAGTGCCCTTGGACAAAAAGATCAGATCTCTGAAAAGCATTTGTTGATAAAGAATTCTACTGGATGGGTGCAAATAAAGCTCCCTCATCATAAGTGCATCTGCAGACAAATATGGCAAAGCTGTTAACTCAATCACCTGGTTAATGTGAAAGAAGGAAACCACCTTAGGCAAAAAAAAGGAAGACTTGCAGTTTGAAAATCCTCCCTTCTGGCTGAACAGAAGCACCAGGAGAACAACCTTCAGGGTTAAGCCCTAACCAGTTCAAAGGGAGGACTATACAGCACCTGAAGAACTAAGTTCGGTTCCATGCTGGACAAAGCTTCCAAACAGGATACAAACATTTTGCCTGAGGAAGTGAATCACATCTGGATGAGATGCTAGTCTTCCCTGAATCTTACCTCAAAAGGAAACCTAAAGCTACCAGTTAAACCCAAAGGGAATTCTAGTCCAAACTTAGTCAAACTGTGAGAAGGCTAGAATCTACAGAAGTGTCCACCTTTAAAGGGTTTACCTTGTTCTGCAGACACCAGGATTCAAAGACTCAGACCGACATAAGCCAAAGATGTGGAAGGTCATCTTGCCTGAAGCAAAGTCAGACTCAGATTTACAAGCTGAGCCATTGCCTCTAAGGCCAAGCAAACGGGACTGTCCACTACCAGATGAAGGTTCATAAACCACCAGAATCATCCTGCCCAGATGATGCTCTATGAGCTGCAGGCCTCCACCCATGAGAGGCTGTGGTGGAAACATGTACAGCAACAGGTGTGCCACATGAGAACCAGTGCCTCAATGCCCTCCGATACAGCCTCCCTTATGCATTTCCTGAAGTCACCAAGAAGCCCACTGCTGGTCTGCCCAGCCTGAGTCAAGGAGAAGGCCTTCGCAAACAACTTCCACTCCCCCAGATCCAGACACTGTCTGCTGAGGAAGTCCGCTGGCATGTTTTCTACTCCAGCTACAAGGGAAGCTGCTATGCTTGCCAGATGCTTCTCCCCCTAAACAAAAAAAGATCTTATGCCATCAGCATATCACTAGGGTGGAACAAAGTCTCTAGTAGTGCTATAGTCATATTGTCCAAGAACACTCGCACTGACTTGCCCTGAATGAGTGGGAGAAATGCCATAAAGGCTTTATGCACTGCCCTGGTTTCCAGCCAATTGACAGACAAGGTCACCTCCAATGACCACAGGTTGATTTCCCTTGACAAATCACTGCCGCTGCTCCCCCCAGCCCAAGAGGCTGGCATCTGTGGTCACCACCACCTAGTCAGGCACAAGGTCCATGCTTTTTACCAGGTTGTGCAGAGAGCCACCACAAGAGACTGATCTGGCCTCCTTCAGCAACAGCAAAGGAAGCTGAAATTCCTCTGAAAGTGGATGCCAAACAGGACAGAGCCCTCTGCAGAGGATGTGTGCACAAAAACACCATGGAACTAGTTCCAGCATAGAAGTCATGGAACCCAGAACCTGCAAATAACCCCAGACCTTGGAACAGAGCCACAACAGTTGGAGGACCCGACTCTGCAATTTGACTACCCTTCCCGTAATCAGAAACACCTTAACTTGCCCTTCGTGTCAGAGCTGCCGCCACCATGGTGAATGTGCGAGGAGATGTTGCTAGACTGAAAGGCAGAGCCGGAGGGGCCAGGGCCAGGACCTGTGAGTCCCCTGGTGCCCCCCTTGGAGTTAGGCCTGATGGGAATGCCCAAGCCCCGCAGATTCTGTCCCGGAACTCAGAAGCTGCAGACCTGGACCCTGAGGGGCCAAAGGCCCAGAAGACCCCTCTAAACCATCCTGCTATGCAAGGTAAGCTTGGTGCAACAGGAGAATGAAATCTGGGGAAAAGGACAAACCTGGAGGCAAAATGGGAATCTGGTCTCCAAGGCCTCCGAGGTAAAGGACCTGGAGATCCTGCCCCTCTGGCAAGCCCTTGCGCATTGTGGGGGCCAGGATGGACTGGAAAGCCATGGAAGATCCCCCTCCCCTTCAAAAAATGGCAGCACGTGCTAAACAGTCCAAAGTGGCCACCGTTCCCATAGAAGGAGCCGGCAGACTCGAGGGCAGCAGGAGCCTATAAAAACAGCCCGATTGTGGCAGCTGTGCTCTTAGAAGTGCCAGCATTTGGAAACTCCTGGGAGGAGGGAGGGCCCTTTCTCCCCCTGAAACGCACCCTGAACAGAGGCCTGATAAGACTTAGGCAAGCACAAAAAACTAACTATAATTAAAAAAAAACAAAGAAAAAAGTGGTGTGAACCGTGGGGGGGGGGGGGGGATTGTGTCACCCTGGAGCCTGTCAGTCAACTTCCTTCTTGTTTTAACTTTCAACTTAAAAAAAAAAACCCAAACAGCTTCTCTCCCAGACCTGAAAGAAGCTGTCCAGCTCAAAACAGCTGCTGAAGTAAAAGGAGAGAAAACCTGACCAAAAAAAAGAAGGGCTGCAAGCTGCATGGCCGGCCTCGTGAGGGGAGGGGAGGGATCTGGACCACGAGATTCACACCCCACAGAACAACTTGGACCTTGACAGGTCCACCTCAGAGCAGAGAATGACTCCAAGGAACCAGTCCCCTGAGAGGAAGGCTCACATGAAAAAACCTAGAAAGAAAAACCAGCAAGGGTAAAAAGAAAAGCCCTGCAGGTTAATGCAACAGGTCTTTTCAAGCAGTGTCAGCAAGGCTTTTCTCTGTCTCCATCTGCTGGCAGGGATGAATTAACCCAGGAAGTCTGGCCTGATCTAGGTACGTACAGGAGCTTCATATTGTTGGTACAGGCATTTCTCAGCCTTATTGCTAGAATATGATTATAGGCTCCATTTATCATACTGAAAATAAGAGTCCCTGAAGCAGAGACAATATACCTCTCAATATGATAATCTCAGGCTGTTGACTGGGATACACATTAAGGAAATTAATTTAAAAAAACAAATATGCATATGAAACTAAAGATACACATGAGACCTATAATTACACACTTGTTTAGCAATAAGAAGGCTGAGAAGATAAAACATCTGTGGGTAGCAATATGGAAGCCTTTATTTTTATGCTGCATGAAAACAAAATGTATCTTGATTACTTGTGTGTGCTAGTCTACACTTGATATTAAGGTAGCAATAACGTTGTTATTCTGAAGATGAATCCCAACATAGAACAGGAAGAATTCTGGACTAGTCTGGCTGGACTCTAGGAAAGGAAATTCAGGTAAGAACTCCATGTGTCTTCATCAGGCCAGACTAGTTCACATACATGGGATGTACCCAAGCTATCCATCAAGCATTTTGATGGAAAGGAAGTGTTCTGAATAAGTATGCAAAGATGACCAGGTTGCTACTCTGCAAGTCTCCAATTACACCAACACAAAGTTCTCTCTGTGAAGCTGCTGTGCCCTGCAGAATACACCCTCAATTTCTTGGACAGCAGCAATCTCTAGGATGTTAGTCTCCTTGTTATCACTTCCTTACTCCACAAATCAATACCTTTTAAGGTATTCTAATCTTCCTAGAACCACTAAACCAGAGTAATTATACTCTAAGACTATTATAGTGACCTTTGTTTACAGCAGTCTGGAAGAGGAAAGCAAGGAGATGGGGGTGGTGTGGGGGAGAAGAGGGGTAATTCCAGCAACTTCTTGAAGCCCTGGCCCATTGGCTGTGTTTAACTGAGGGCAGCTTCTAAGGGGCTCCCTCCATCCAAATTTCTAATCTTTACTAGGCATGACAAGGCCTCAGCTCACAGCACAGAATACTTGACTGCCACCTGCTGAAGACCAGATACTGGTAGGCTGAGTTCAGCACAGGGGCCTATAAGCTGCGATATTAAGCCATTTAACTCTCCCATCTGCTTGTTGGAAGGCATACCATGCATTTGGACTGGTCTGGCTGGATGAAATGAAAATCGAATATAAGCAGATAATTGATTCAACCTTAAAACAAGAAGTGTACCTTTTGCAAGACTGGTTTGACATGTGCATGATCATACAGAATGCAGTTAAATGAGCCATACACGCCATCATTGACATAATACATGAGGGTCTTATTGTTGATACCATCTTCTTCATCTAGAGAAGAGACAAGAAATGAATTAGAACTTGCAGATTTCACTACAAAGATTTGAGACTAAAATTAAGGCATAAAACTTCTAAATAAAGTTGTACCATCAGAGCCGGTTTGTTCTTTTATTACAACTTTCTTAGCAATAATATTGACTGCCAGAGTGAAAGCTGATGCAACATAATATCTGCCTGGTTCTGCAATGATTTCCACACCCGAATCTGAAGGGAAGTATTTATCCAAAGCTGGATTAATCACACTTGTAATCTGGAAAAAAAAATTCCAATTAGTTTAAGACGGTAAAAGTACAACAGCTCCATACTAACACCTATTCCTTTACTAGAATTGTGTATTTACCACTCACACCATTCACAAAAAGTCTAGGACTAGATGTGAGCATTTAATATGCTCATAAGAACATAACTACCATACTGGGTCACACTGAAGGTCCATCAAGCCCAGTAACCTGTTTCCAATAGTGGCCAATCCAGGTCAAAAGTACCTGGCAATGTCCCAAACAGTGGCATGGAATCAGTGATTAGTGGCTATACCTATTTGGCTAACAGTTTATGAACTCCTCCAGGAGCTTGTCTAAACTAAGACCACCTATGCTAACTGCCTTAATCAAATCCTCCATCAATGAATTCTAGAACTTAATTGTGCTTAGAGTAAAATGATTTTCTTTGAAAGCATAAACAGACTAGGAGACACTATGAAACTAAGTAGCACATTTAAAACAAAGATTTACATTGTAAAATCATGACTGCATTAAAAGACTATCATATTTTCCCCCCTCCCCCAAGATGACCAGTCCTAAGCTCTTCAGCCTTTCCTAACAAGGACACAGTTCCATCCCCTATATCGTTTTGTCACCCTTTGTACAGCTTCCAATGCAATAGCTACAGAAGAGAGAGTTGCACCATACCTCCTCAAACTTAAGCTTGACATCTTCAGAACCAGGGAAGCCACCACCAATATCTAGTAAATACATATTGAAATCAAGTTCAGCCTAAGAGGAAAGAAAACAAGAGTAAGTCTTATAAGTTGTACACAGAGCATTAGTCTTCACACACAACTACCACCTTACCAAATAGTTTCACATTAGGTACTGACTAGTCAAGCCTTGCATTGTATAAACACAAAGACCTATTTTTAGCAAGGATGCCAAGCACATAAGCTACAGACGTTCACAGCAGCTCAATGCTGGCCACTCTTAGCCAAAGAATAAAGGCTAACTTGTGGGGGGGAGAAAGGAGACAGGAATTTGCAAGACTAATAAAATGGATCTTTGATTTTACTTTGACCCTCCTACCCAAGCAACCCCTGCATTCCTAAAATGCTTAACTTACCCCCATATCAAAGACATAACGAGCATCAGCAACTGCCTGCACAAATGTCTGAGGATCTGTACATCCACTTCCAACATGAAAGCTAAAAGGGAGAGTAATGATTTTTTACAAACCTTAATTACAGTAACTAGAATCACTTGTTACATTTCCAGTCTAAACTTTCATTGCAGGAAACCACACTATCCTAGGAAGGCTACATTTTAAACATTGCAGTAAATGTCTGAAATTACATGGTAGCTTGAACACAGCTTCTAGCAATATAATTTTCAGCACAAGTACTTTCAGAAGCCTAATTTAATAGTGAACCGGGGGCCATCAAATTTAGACTGTGGATTAAGTACAGCATGACATTAGCCAGAACACAGCATAAAACGTTATGCTGTAGCTGAAGAGTCCCAAGTCAAGAGACTTTAGGGAGAAACCCACCATCTTGCCTGATTTGCAATAGTCAATAGTGGAGTTAAAAGCACTCTTCTGCCTTCCCCCTCCCAAAGGTGGTATCAGAAAAGAAAGGATTATACAGCCAAAAATGGGAACTAGTAAGCATTACAAATACTGTAGGACAAGGTTTCCCTGCAAGTCAATTAAGAATCCCTGGTAGTGTTAAAGCTACAAAATTAAGTAGCTCTGATTACAAGTATAACTAAACAATCAAGGTAGCATTATAAGGTTAGCTTAATAAAGAAGAGTTCCTACCAACTAATTTCATTTTCAAAGAAATTAAAGTAAATACTGACCTCACACCAACAACATCAATATTGAGGTCTTTTGCTCGTTCAAGCAGAATCCTGCTTGTTTTAAGGGTAGCCCCAAATTTAACACTCAAACGACAAACTGCCTTGGAATCATCTGTTGCAATACGCAAAACCAGCCTAATGGGAGAGAAGAAAAAAGCTTCAGCCTTCCAAGTCTTAACTTGGAGTGTAGAGAGCAATATATGAACTAGGACACATTTCCATGCTTCTGAGTTTTAGCCATTTGTGTTACTCTAAACACTTACTTGGCATTTGGATGATTCCTTGCCACTTTCATCAATTCTACTTCACTGTCAAAAGTCATCATCTGAACTCCACTATTGGCAGCATATTTTATTTGTGACACCTGCTTGCAGGGATTTGCATAAATTATTCTCTCTGGGGGTACTCCAATGTTCTGCACTAGTTGGATTTCAGTCTGAAAACATAAAAGTTGTAAGAGTCCTGTGAATCTTTGTATAGTTTTAAGATTAAATGTCCACCCCTTAAATTCAAGAATATTTTAATAACTGGGTGTGTGGTAGTTACATTATATGTTCCATGTACTTTCAAGATCTCAGAACCTTAGTATTAAGCATTCAACCTTCAGATTGTGTTTGCTCCAGAAAAAAAAAAGTTCACTATTTACAGAAGTTTTTCATATTTAATCAAAAAATCCTATAGCAGGTCATGCTCCTCAAAAAGGACCAGAAATTTTTGTACATGTATTTTCACACACTACCAACTGTTATCGCATCACTTTGAATCATTAAGCTTAAAGTACCGTTTCACAGGTCAGTCTCAAGAAAAAAAAAACCCCCACAAAAAAAAAAACCAAACACCAACCCCCCCCCCCCCCCCCAACACTTCAATGACTGAAACCCTTCCACAGCAAGAGTTAACTAAACGTTGAATAAACACACTAAATAGAAATTCTAAACTCTAGAAGTGGTATGTAGTTTTTCCTGGAAACTAGGACAGTATGCAGTGGAAATCTTGAGCAGAATCACATTCTAGACACCTAATTCACCACAGATTATAGTTGTCATTTTCAGTTTTCATGAAAATGTATGTACTCACAAAAATAAAACCCAGATGGAAGAGTTTGTTTCCACTGATTTTTCTCCTGCTCATAAGTCATTTTTCCCCATTGATTTTATTATGTTCCAACATTGAAATTTCCAGAGGAAATAAAGTTTAAAAAACTTGGGAACAAAGGTCCTTAGTTATATCTAAACACTGTTGTGAGTGTTTAAGGAAACAGTTAGGCCAAAAGGTCAAGGTGTGCTTACCTTACTAGCACAATCAAATCCTGATCCTAAAGCAGAAAGCGTTTTGAGTATTGCTTTGCTGTCATTACACTTCACAGCATAAAATGGAGTCACTCGAGGGAGAGCCTTGAGCCATCGCAAATGTTTCCTAAGGATATCACCAAGATCAGCCACATAGAAAGCATCTTTGTCATCCTATAAGTTAAAGTATAATTTTGTTTAAGTGCTCTATTTGGGTGAATCTCTTATTCAAAGAAGCAGGCAATAAATCCAGGATTGTATTAAAATACTATTAGAGTACTCTTATACAAAAGATTACAACCTCCAAAGCTATAAACCAAGCTAGACATGAATAATCAAATTGTAGGGATGCTGAAGTGAAATACATAGTAACTTAGTAATAGCAAAAGAGGGATCAAATGGTCCATCCAGTCTGCCCAACAAGCTTCTTATGGTAGTACCTGCTGCACCCTATGGAGGTTATCCCATGTTTCTCTTAAGAGTAGCAACTGCCACTCCATGCAGTTATTCCCAAGCCTCATGACAATCCATTAAAAAAAAAAGAGTTTACCTAGTACTAATAAGCCTTCTTGAAAATTCAAACTGTGCTGAGTGTTTTGCTTATGACTTGGCATTAGAAGCAGTCCTGTGTTTTCACTTATGTCAGGGCGGTGTCATCTATTCCAGTTCCTTTTCCAACCCCCCCCCCCCCCCAATCCATAACTTGCATTCATTCTTTAATGCCAGGCTGCCACATCACCGATGGAGATTTTTATCAGTTATTCAAACATCTGGGTATTTACATCTTTTATCCCCCTAAAGATACTTTGATTTTAGTATTTCAAGCTAGAAAATTAGCCCTGTTAAAGGATGAGATATACATGCCAAACACCTGAATTACCTTCCAGAGAGGAGGAATACAAAGAAAAAAAAAAGGATGGGTTTAACCTACTAATTGCTAAATAAATCAGTTTATCCAGGGAAGCTATGGATGGCCTCCGACTGGATCAAAGCCCTAGTCAGGCAATATAGGTCATACACTACGGGAAATTGAAGTAATTAAGATAAAAAGGAGTATACTCTCCCAGTTAACTGAAATACTTACAGAGAATGACGCCTCATTTATCTTCTGTTCCAGTATATCTCTGGCTAAAAATCCTTCTTCAACAAAGCTAAACTCAAATTCATCGTTGCTAAAGCTGTTCATGGCTTCTCTGTTTTCAGTTCTGGTCACAAACTCCGTGCAACAAACTGTGGCATAAAAAAAAGAATAGGTTACATTCAATCGCATTATTGGAGGACATATTTAAAAGGCAGAGCAAGTCGTCATACTTACATGGACAAATAAGATGGCGTTTAAATGACGGTTACTTTCAGCGATGCCACCAAGGCGGCTCACCAGTAAAGTAAAACACTGGTAAATACAAGGAAAGAGCTAAGCTCTCCGAGGAGCCCTTGTATGTTGATATACCGCACTCGTTCTAGAAAGAGGAAAAAAAAAAAGGATCAGACTGATCGTGAACCTGTGAATGAAGGATAAAAGATTCGCTGCCAGCCTACCTACTCGCAATTGCACGATAAGAAAAGCATTCAGAAACCCACACAAGATATAAGCGGTTCCCTGAAATGGACAATGCATGACGCGCCACCGGCACTTCTGGCGTCATCGTGCCCTTACGCGGCGTAAAGCTAAAAATGGCTCCGTCAGGCCCGCCCAGACCTCCCCCCAGCCAAATGCGGCCCCCCTTAGGGTAGAGTCGGAAGCTCGGCTGCCACAACCCTCTAAAGCAAAAAACTCGGACACAGCGCACAAGGCGCCGCGTGTCAGCAAGAGACGCTAGCCCCACCCCCCCCGGCACTAACTGACGTTTCTCGCCACCAATCGCAACGCGGGCCTGTTTCGCCTTGCTTCCCCATTGGCGGGAGCCCCCACGCAACCATCTGGTGCGCGAATTCCGGCTCCGTCATCCAGAAGTCTGCCGGCGTTAACAACTGGAAGGAAACACGTTTCGTTCTTACAGGGAAGACACACGAGACGGCCAATTCCTCCGCGCTGTCTACCCTCCCTGGGCTCCTACCTACTACAGCGGGTAATTCCCGAACCTCATATACACCCACCGAAGAAACTAATACAGTAGAACAAAGACCTCGCCATCTCCCGAAGCTCACATTGGGTACGGGGAAAAAAAAAACCCGTAACCGTTCTTTGTTGCGTGATAACAGTTAAACTATGTGAGCCTCAAATGCAGCAATCGCACGCACAATGTCATTCTCTTCAGTCACCATATTTCTTCTAAACGCAGAACTTTTTTTTTTAAATTTAAAAAGATGAAAACTAGAACAAAGCCTAGATGGGTAAAGAACTAGAGCGTTGGGCACATCTCTCCTTCAAATCAATAACTAAAAATCCCCCCTCTCAAAAAAAAACAAAAAAACTCCGCTAAGCAAAATAAAATACATAAAACCTTACCTTAAAAAGCATTTACGAAGCCTGTACCCATTGAGGCACGAATTTCTAAAAAGGAAAAAAAAAAAGACGGCAATCGCACGCCTCCCCACCACAGACAAAACGATAGCTAAGAGCCGGTTTGGGACACAAAGCCCGGCAGCTCCTAGGTACGCCTTCTTATAGTGTAGCCCGCGTTACCATGGAGACACACCAGCTTAAACCAGCACTGATCGGTTTGTTCCGGGAGTGGAGTCTTCCCAGCTGCGGCGGAGCTGGTGACGTCAGCGGTCTTGGTTGAGCTCGCGCCCATTGCTCGTTTAGCCACTGAGTACGTTGCAAAGCTGGGGGGGGGGCAAGAGGAGCCTTTGCTTCCTTTCGTCTTTTTCTTCAAATTAAATATTTTAATTTTTTTTTTTAAAGAATAAAGAGGTGAAAACTAAAGTCCATTGCCTGCCTCTGTATTTCTGTTTAGTGGGGGTTAGCAGTATGCTGGTTTTGAACATATATATATATACTTTATAATTTAATAGTGGGAAATATGTTTAAATATGAAAAAAAAAAAGCCAGTATCGTTATACATGGCTGACTTTACCCGCACAACATGCTTCTTTAAACTGGTAGATACCAGAAGCAAAATGATTTAAAGTTCTAAAGTGAAAGCTTTTAATGACCCCACACGAGATATAACTGTTTAAGATGCTTGAAGAAGTATCAGGCAGATACAGTACAGTGCGCACTGTTAACCGGCATTTGGACGTGCGTTTTCGACGCGCTAGCTTTACCCCTTATTCAGTAAGGGGTAATAGCACGTCGACAACGCACGTCCAACCCCCCCCCCCCCCCCCGAGACTAATAGCGCCTGCATCAAGCCAATGCATGTTGATGGCCCTATTAGTCATTCCCGCACAATACAGTAAGTAAAATGTGCAGCCAAGCCGCACATTTTACTTTAAGAAATTAGCACCTACCCAAAGGTAGGCATTAATTTCTGCTGACGATATTAAGTCGGAGGTCCCAAAAGTTAAAAAAAAGTTAAAAATAAAAAAAAAATAACATTTAAAATCAGCCCGCGGCTTGCAGGTTGAAAACCGGACACTCAATTTTGCCGGAGTCTGGTTTCCGAACCCATGGCTGTCAGTGGGTTCGAAAAACGACGCCGGCAAAATTGAGTGTCGGCTGTCAAACCCGCTGACAGCCGCCGCTCCTGTTCAAAAAGAGGCACTAGGGACGCGCTAGTGTCCCTAGCGCCTCTTTTTACCGCAGGCCCTAATTTAAATATTTTGTTTTACTGTATCACGCGCACAGGGCACTGGCCTGTGCGCGTGCCGGGAGAGCGGATGCTCGCCCGCTCTCCCGCAGACTTTACTGTATCGGCCTGTATGTAGGAAGAGAAACTAAATAAAAGAATTTCCTAAATTTACTACTACAAAATAAGAAAGGTTGGAAATATGCTCCCTAACTCGTTTTTAGAAACAGAAATATGACAGCAGTAAAAGAACTTATGGTTCATCTACTCTGTCCAACCGCCCAACTAATTTAGCTTTATAATTCCTATTGCTCCCTTAGAAATCCCCAGTGTTTATCCCATGCTTTCTTGAATTCAGATCCTGTTTTTGTCTCCACCCTCTCCACTGGGAGGCTGTTCAATGCATCCAACACCCTCTGTAAGGAAATAGTTCTTTAGATTATTGAAAAAATTACCAGAGTTGGGTGGCACCTTATAGACTAATCAATTTATTGAAGCATGAGCTTTCTAGAATAGAGTCCACTTTCACCAGATGCATGAAGTGATGTACAGGAAATGGTTAAATATATACAGAACAAAGAGAAGGCATTGAATTAGGCAGGTAGGGTGTGGAAAGAGTGTTAATAGCATTATAGTATAGCCCAGTGGTCCCCAACCTTTTTTGCACCAGGGACCGGCTTCAAGCAAGACCATTTTTCCATGGCCCGGCAGGGCGGGGCAGGGGCGGGGCTTTGGTCATATGAGGGCGGGGCTTTGGTCATATGAGGGCGGGGTTATGGAGGGGGTTGGATTTTAGTGCACACTTATCATTTAATTATGACATTTATAATGTGAATGTGACTCAACTCACCATAGGTTCTCATATGCATGGCACACTGACCCATGATCGTCATGGGGCTAGATGTAAAAGTACAGTTTGTATCCACGGGAACCCCCCTGACCCACAATAATGGATGTAAAGCAGAATTATGACATTCCCCATACAACTCACCCTACAAAAAAGATATTCTGGTTCTGGTGACATCTCAGTAACAGTAACTCAAACTCCTTCTACTTCCAGGCTCAATAGCCCTACTTATGAAAAGACAGCAGTTTACCACCAATGCATGTCCTCTTGAGAAAACACAACAAATAAGACCGATACAAACGCTTACATGCTAGCAAAATATTTCATCTCGGTAACAGACACAGAACCGACCTAATATACTCCCAGGATCTGTAGTAATGCACATAAACTAATCTGCACACAGTTACACCTGTATTATGGAATACACTCAAACAGGAGCAACCCTATCTATGAAAAGGCAACACTACAAATATTAAATCAGGTCCTAAAAACGAATACACCTCTTATTAGGAAAACAGAACTAGCAAGCAGCTATAGATCCCCACACAGAAATAATTGTAAAACTATACTAATAAGCAGAATAAATGTTTCAAAACAGCTATGAACAGAATAACATCCAACAATTAAAAACTCATAAAAACTATTAAACATTCTCCAAACACCAATAAAATATTTAAAAAAAGCAGACATCACACAATTAAAATGGCAGTCAAGAAAAATAAACTTGAAAAGCCACTTTTACTTACCCCCTCCAGCAGCTGTCCTACTCCCCTTCCCTGCAGGCCGTGGCACACACCAGAAGCAGCAGTAGAAGCTGAGCTCTATACTTATGGTCCTCTTCCTTAGTGCCCATGACTCACACACACACCATACCAGTCATGCCCCCATGACCAGTTTCTGTCTCTCACACACCAATCATCTCCCAAACAGTCTTTGGCACACACACACCAGTCACCTTCCTGAACAGTTTCTCTCATGCCATACACACACACAGAGGCTTCCCACTCCCGTGTTCTACTTACATATATGGGCTTCTCACTCTCATAATCACTTTCTCTGTCCTCTCTCTCACACACACACACACACACTCACCAGTCTCTCACTCCCATGTTCTCTTTCAGATATACAGGCTTCTCCCTCCCATGATGTGTCTCACACACACCCAGGTTTCTCACTCCCATGCTCACTCTTCACATGCACAGGCTTCTCATTCCCATAATCACTTTATTTCTCTCTCTCTCTCACACACACACCAGTCACCTGATCTCGCTCATGCATACACACACACACAGGCTTCCCACTCCTATGTTCTCTTTCAGATATACAGGCTTCTCCCTCCTATGCTGTGTCTCACACACACCCAGGTTTCTCACGCCCATGCTCACTTCTCTTCACATGCACAGGCTTCTCATTCCCATAATCACTTTCTCTCTGTTACACACACACCAGTCTCTCTCATTTCCATGCTCACTCTCCACGTGCACAGGCTTCTCATTCCCTGAATCACATTCTCTCACATTCACACACACCAGTCTTTTTCTCTCACACACACCGTCACCTTACCAAGCAGTCTCTCTCTCTCATGCATGCACACTCACCCAGGTTTCTCACTCCCATGCTTTCTTTCACCCCCACAACACCAGGCTTCTTTCGCCCATGCTTTCTCACATACCCAGACTTCTCACTTCCATGCTTTTTCTCTCTCACACACACACATCAGTCACCTCCCTGACTAATGTCTCACACTCTCACATACACATCAGTCATCTCCCTGAGCAATCACTTTCATTGTCTCTCACATACACACACACACATCAGCTCTCTGACCAGTCAATCACACACATGCTGGCTGCCTGCTTCTCTCTCTTTCTCTCACTCACTTCCTCTCCCCTCCCCCCCCCGAGCACAAACGGTAGCTGCACCACCACCTCCTCCAGCCCCCGCAGGCCAAGAAAGAAGAATCCCATCGGCCGCGGGAGGCTCACGTTGCTGTCTCCTTTACCTATTATCAGCTGCTTCGATTGCTCTGGGGCCGATGCTGCTGTCGCCGCTGCTATTTTTTCATGCGGCACGGCTCTTTCTCCTTCCCACGCACCACGTATCACTTCCTGTTCCGGGTCAGGAAGAAGAAAAGGCCAGCCGCGGATGCCACAGCTTTTTTTTTTTTTTTTGCACCACTGCCGTTCCCGCTGGGCTTGAACGTGCTGATAGCCCAGCGGCAACGGCAGCAGGGAAGGAAGAGCAGCGGGGCCGCGGCGCTGCGGACCGGCAAAAAACTCCCACGTCCCGGTCCACGGACCGGTGGTTGGGGACCCCTGGTATAGCCTACTGACAAGGAGGTAAGTGTGAAAAGACAATGATCTGATAACAGTTAAATTCATAGATAGTTGTAGTGAGTTATGAAGCCATGGTGATGATGTTAAGCTTTTTGATGAGTTCTAATTCAGCAGTTTCAGACTGGAGTTTTCCTTTGAAGTTCCTCTGTAGGAGTAAGGCAACCTTAAGGTCAGATAGAGAATGTCCTGGAAGGTTGAAATGTTCTCCTGTTGGTTTCTGGATGCTGCCATTTCTAATATCAGACTGATATTAATTTATTAGTTTCTTTAGAGATTGGCCTGTTTGTCCTGTGTAGACAGCAGAGGGGTATTGCTGGCAAGTAATCGCGTATATTAATTGGAAGTAGAGCAGGTAAATGAGCCCCGGGCATTGTAGTTGATGTTGGGTCCTGTGATGGTGTTATCTGGTTAAGATGTGGACAGAGTTGGCATCTGGGTTTCTGGCAGGGTCTGGTTCCTGAATTGATGTCATTGTTGTACAATTTGTGGTTGCTGGTGAGTATCCATTTGAGGTTGGGGGGCTATTGGTAGGCCAGGATAGGTTTGCCACTCACAGCCTGTTAGAGGGTGGTATCATTGTCCAGGATGGGTTGAAGATCCTTGATGATATGTTTCAGTGGTTTCAGCTGGGAGCTATTGGTAACAACTAGAGGTGTTCTGTTAATTTTATTTTTTAGATGATCCTGTAGCAGAGTGTTCCTCATGATATTTTGGCCTCATGCACAAGAATACAAACCTTTCTTATTAGTCCTTCTGCAATATCACTCACGAAAATGTTGAAAAGAACCAGTCCAAAGCCCGATCCCTACATCACACCATTATCTTTCTCGCTCCCCACTCAACCAGTTTAGTTTCACACGTCTTAATATTGTTATTAATACAAGTTATGTATTACAGTGCACCAAGAATATCAAATATTGCTGAAATATAAAATAAACTTGTGAGGATGAATAGGCCTTATGCAGAGACACTGAGTATGGTGCAATTTGAAGGGGTGCCTTAGGCTGCATATAAGGTGACCTTCTGAATCTAGGTTGGGAGGAATAGATGAGTCATGCTTGGGTTAATTCTTGATTAAATGATTTTCATGCTGTGGGAAACTCCCAGAATGCTTTGAAACAAGCTGGCAGTTAGAGCCTGATTCTTTCCTTCCTTATGGAATTGCATATCAAGTATGCATTCTACTTGTTTGCTTAACAACTTAGGAAACATTAAGATCAGTTCATTTACTGGAAAGCTTATTTGCTCCAGTAGGTTATTAGTAAAGATTTAATAGGCTTTGTTAGAACTAAAGCAAACTAGACTAGGAACTTGTGGGATCAGGTGTAATGCCTAGAATGATGACTGCATCTAGGACAGAAGCAGCTATTATGTTTCAACAAGTCACAACTTACAACAATAAAAAGCTTAGCTAACTGGGAAGATCTAGTATGGAGCAAACAAAGAGAACTGTGACTGCTAATCAGAGAAAACAACGAAAATGTAAATATGGGGCATTAGGCAATGAGTCATTACTACTGTCGTTAACAGATAAAGCTAGCTGAATCTTGCCAATGTGTATAAATTCAAAAGAAAAGTGAAAATACAATTTAAAAATCAGATTGTTTTGTGCTAGTAGTGATAATGCTATTGGTATTGGCATTATCAGATTATTATCCTTATCATATATCCTCACCTTCAGCCCCTAACATGTAGCTATTGCAAAGGCAACTGTCTCATAATGTTCACTTGCCCTATCACTTTCACATCTCAGGGCCTGATTCACTAAGCTTTTTTTCACCCCTCCCCCAATAGACAGAAAATTAGACAGATAAATGAATATTTAATGAAAAAAAAAAAGCAGCTAGTGCAATCTTTTAGGATACTGTAAGAGGAGGAAACCATTTTAAACAGAAAAACTATGACAGCTAAGAATTCAGACATCTGTAGCTTTCTGACCTGCTCTTCCTCTCACTAGTTGTAATGGTGTCAGCTTGTGCCCTGTTCATTATGTGGAACATGAATTGTGCAAGGCTCAGTGAAAGGATGTGAAGACATTCTCATTTCCTGTTCAAGATGGTATCAGAGTCAGAATGTTTCTGAATTAGAAATGCTG
This sequence comes from Rhinatrema bivittatum, assembly GCF_901001135.1. Classification (NCBI taxonomy): domain Eukaryota; kingdom Metazoa; phylum Chordata; class Amphibia; order Gymnophiona; family Rhinatrematidae; genus Rhinatrema; species Rhinatrema bivittatum. Next base: position 450,137,423 of record NC_042617.1, read on the forward strand.
TTTATCAACTGTATCCATATTTAAGTGTATAGTGGTGCAAAGGTGTTTAAAATAGTTTTGACAAAAACTGTTCATTGTAAATTGAAAAAAAAAAAAGCATCTTGTAAACATAGAGCGTGTGTCTGATTAATGTTCATTTCTTTTCCCCCTTATCCTTAAAATATCAGACCAATTTGTATGTTACTTAAAAAAATTTACTTTAATGTGACACTGCAGAAGACTAATAATTACGTTTCGCCTCTCGCAAGGACGGTCCCACAAGTGGATGCACTCACCTTTAGATCGACAGGCCTTATTGCAGAGGAACGCCGCCGAATTACACAATGCGGCAGGACACCACCAGGATTGCCGACCCGGGTCTTCCCTCAGGCGCGCACATGCCCAGAGCCAGCATTTTTAAAGGGCCCATGGTGCCCCCGGATGATATCATGACTCTTTGCCCTATAAACGGGCCTTCCCGATGTTCCTCCTCTGCCTCAGCAATTGGTCCCTTGTCTTGGCCAAACCTACCTTCATCTTCAGCCTGCCTTGTCTAAACTTGCCTTCGTCTTCAGTTTGCCTTCTCCAAGCCTGTCTTCATCTTCATCCTACTTTATCCAAGCCTGCTTTCATCTTAATCTGCTTTTGTCCAAGTCTGCCTTTGTCTCAGCCTAACTTGTCAAAGCCTTTCTTCTTCTCAGCTTGCCTTTATCCATGCCCGATTTCAGCTTCAGCCTCAGCCTTGCCTTGTTTTCAGCTCTGGTCTGGGTTTCGGCCTTAGCCCACTCTTCGGATCTGACCATAGATGCAGACTTCTGAATCTTATCTTAGCCTGGCCTGCGCAAAGACTCATTTGCCTGCCGTTGGCACAGGTCTTGGGAGTCGTCCCACGAGGATGCGTGAACTGCGCCACAGCAAGAGGGGCTCACGCTTATGCCGCTCACAACAGGTTGCTGAGGCCATGAGCTCGGTGAACGCATCTCCACAATGGGCTGTTGCTGCTTTGGCAACCTTTGACGTCTCCCCAGAAGCTGAAGATAAAGGGCTCGGGGAGGGGGCTTAGAGGAGGGGTTACTGTTACATTTTGCCGCTTGCAGGATGGCTTCGCAAGCGGCTGCACTCACCCTAAGGTTGGCAGGCCTTATCGTGGTGGGAAGCTGCCAAACTACACGACATGGCAGGACGCTGCCAGGATCACCGCCCTGGACCTTCCCTTAGGCACAAGTTTGGCCGAAGTGAGCACTCTTAAACCCACAATGCTCTTGGATGATGTCAAGACTCTTCGCCCTATAAAAGTGCCTTCCCAACATTCCTTTTGTGCCTTAGCAAAAGGTCCCTTGCCTTTCTTCTTCAGTCTTCCTTGTCCAAGCCTGCCTTCATCATTAGCCTGCCTTTTTCAAGCCTGACTTCGTTTAAAGTCTGCCTTGTCCAAGCCTGTCTTTGACTTCAGCCTACCTTTGTCCAAGCCTCCCTTCGTCTCAGTCTGCCTTGTCCAAGCTTGCCTTTGTCTCATCTCGCCTTCGTCCAAGCCTGTATTCAGCCACAGTTTTGCTTTGTCTTCAGCCTCAGCCTTTGCTGGTCTTCAGCTCCAGTCTGGGTTTTGGCCTTAGCCCTCTCTTTGGATCTGACCACAGTTATAGACTTTTCTAACTTATCCTAGCCTGGCCCGCGCAAAGACTCGTTCTCCCGCCTTCAGCACAGGCCTTGGGGCTCTGCCCACAAGGTTGTGTCAACTGCGCTATGGCAAGAGGGGCTCACACTTATGCCACTCACAACACTAAAGTGTTTCCGTGCTGTTAATTACAACTAAAAAGATTTATTTTATGAAAGTGGTTTCTTCATTAGGTGGCCTTCTGACTGTAATTGTTAGGTGCCGTGATATTGGTTATTCCAGAAAGCTTTTACTTTAAAAACATTTATGAAACCTTTAAATTAATTTTATTTACTTGTTTAAAAAATGTATATTCCGCTTTAAAATCAGACCAGTCGTACTAAGTGAATTACATAAAACATAAATATATCGAGATAGCAATGTTAAAGGTCTACTATGATTTTGGATATTGATCTATTATTTTCCCTTGTTCAGATTTAATCCATTAGTTATATGATGTAACTCTAATGGTGTAGTCACCACCTAAAAATACTAATGGATACATAAAGAAAAACAGCCTGCCACTCTAAAAGTTAGTAATGTAAATTAGATAAAGGAAACGTATGTATTGTTGATCCTTTTAATACCTTAGAAAAAAGGATTTTATTAAATACGTAGCATGAGTCAGATTTTTATCTTGAGTCAGATTTTTTGCTGTTGGCCCATTTATATAAAAAAAGGAATGTTTATGTCCCTGAGGCAGACTGAGCAAAAGCTCTGCTGTAGAATGTGCTTTTCTTCCATAGTTTTAATAAGGTATTTTCTTTTGATGGCAGATAACTCTCAGTGCATTCTTACGTTTCATATTTTCTGGAAACCTGCTTATTCTAAGCCCGTTCTTTGAAAAGGTTCTGGTAAATATATATTGTTCTCCAGGAGGAATGGTTTGATTTTGATCTGTCTCATGTGAGAGCCTCCACTGGATCTAACTTGTTGGAACAAAATCCATGCAAGGCTGTAAGTGCTCATTAGCCTCAATTTGTAAAGAGCTACCACATAAATTATTATGCAAATTTGTATGTTTCTCCTACAACAGTGCATCATATTGGACAAAGTCAACTCCCCTTTCAACTGGAGTAGTTATGGGGGAATTGTCAATTTCTTCTACATGTCATGGGACTGCCCAAAAATACAGATATCCTGGCCAAAAGTTCAATTATCTGTTAAAGAAATAGTCAGCCCTGTTTACTAAACATTTCTCCTATAGACATAAACCTTTTGTAAAGAGGCCTCTCATGTGCTTGTTTTGGAACCTCAGTTCTTAGCAGAGTGCATGAATAGATCTGAAATGCTCAGGCCCTTCAAAGCACTTTTTTTTTTTGTTAATGTGTTTAGTAACAGCTCAGCTTACTTTTGCTAAAATGTGAAAAACAGCTACTGACTTGAGTCTTTTAGATTGTCTTGTTAATGTGGAAGAAGTAATGACATTAAAAAAAAATCACTATACAATACATTTTAAAAGCCCAGCGCACACCAAAACCGGGAGATACGCGAGTATGGCCGGCTGGCGCGTGCCAATCAGATTTTAAAAGCCGTTCGTGTACGTGAGCATCTCCCAGGACGTACACAAGTGAGAAAGTCCACAAAAGGGACGGAGTGTGCGCATAGTCTGGATGGGACATGGGCGTTCTGGGACTTTAACATGGAATGTGCGCATAAGTATTTATGTGCACAAGCGCATGCTGGGCTCCCCAGCTGTGAAACTTTACTACTGCTATGGTGTGTAACTAATAAAATAAAAAAATCTAGGCTACTCAGTGGGGTTTTGTTGCGTCCGTCGCTGCTCGACGCCCTCACTCCGCCCTCTTTACCTCTGTGGCGACTCCCTCCGGGTCTGATGGACGGTTAGCAGCCGCGGCGTCTTCTTGCCGTCTCCCTCCGGCGTCCCCGGACCGGCACGACGCTGCGGATCCGCCATGTTCCTGATGACGTAGGGCGCGCGCGTGCGCTCCGATTGATGTACCAGCAAGGGCGTGAACCTCGGGGGCGTCCCCTGAGATGACGTCATCCGCTTCCAATATAAAAGGTCTCAGTATTCACTAACGAATCGAGTTAGCAACGGGGGATTGCTTCGTCTTTACTCCCAAGCTACTCTACCTCCTCGGACTTACCAGGGGTACCCGCTCCTCGGGGGCCTCGCTCTCTTTTCTTTATTTCAGATTGCAGATAGGATCCAGTACTTGCTCCTCGAGGGCCCATGTTCCTGAATACTCTGAAGATTCTCTACTGCCTGGAAGCTATCGCAGATACAGACATTTGTGAGTTACCATCGCTCTCTCAGAGCTTTCCCTGGAACCAGGTACTTGCTCCTCGAGGGCCTAATCCTTTCCAGCTACTGAGCTTCCTAAAGACCTTATGTGAGTTTTGTCATCCAGTTCTGGCTATGAACACAGCATACCCTGTCTACTCACTATCTATAGTTTCTCTACAGCTCAACCCTGGGATTGCTGTTCCAGTACCTGAGGGACTTCAGCACTGCCGGGCATATCAGCTCACTACTGCCACCTCTGGTGGTTCTACTAACCTGTCTAATAAAAGAATTATCTGTGTCTGTCTCCATACCCAAGCCTAGCCGGTGGTCCCTCTCAGGATATCCTCCTGGGGGCGCAGTCATCTGCCATCGGCCCAAGGATCCACCTATCTACATTCCTCTACAGCTGAGTGCCCTCTCCAAGCACTCCGCTGGTAACAGATCTACTCCTTCTCCATCAGGAGTCTTCAGCAACAGATTCATAACAGATTGCTACTCCGCAGTCTAAACCCTAACAGATTGTTTACTACTCCCTCTACAGGAGCTGAGCATATCAGATTGCTAACTCCTCCTTCCACAGGAGCAGATTAATTACAGATTGCTAACTCCTCCCTTCTTGAGGAGTAGATCATAACAGTTTGCTAACTCCTCCCTTCCACAGGAGCCAAAGCATAACAGATTGCTAACTCCTCCCTTCCTCAGGAGCCGATTCATAACAGATTTTAAGGCTCAGGGCTAACAGGGGGAAAGGGAGACTATTAAACTAGGGGGGATGGGAAGTCCTCTCCCTTAACTGGGCAAACTGGGAATGAACTGCAAAACTCCCTATGGCGTCAGCACGCATCCCTTTTAAAATTCCCCCTCTTGTGCTAGAGAAGCAGCATTTGTGCACATGCGCACATCCATATAAAATTGAGCACACATGTACATGCGTATACTCTTATGCTATGCGTGCATATACAAGCGTATGTTATAAAATGGCCACGAAAACAGGATAATGCACGTTAGCATGCATTAATTCACTTGCTTGTTTTATAGGCCCTATTATTCTGAATTAACGCATACTAGCACATATTTCCAGAAATTGTGTTGGGGAGATACCAGCTCCGTAGATGGTTTAAGGGTGATGAGTTAGACGAACTGAACCAAATCACTGTGAACCTGGAAGATGTAGTAGGCTAGATTGACAAACTAAAGAGTAGCAAATCACCTGGACCAGATGGTATGCCTCCTAGGGTACTGAAGGAACTAAAAAAATGAAATCTCTGATCTATTAGCTAAAATTTGTTACCTATCATTAAAATCATCCATTGTACCTGAAGACTGGAGGGTGGCCAATGTAACCCCAATATTTAAAAGGGCTCCAGGGGTGATCTGGGAATCTATAGACCAGTGAGCCTGACTTCAGTGCTAGGAAAAATAGTGGAAACTATTCTAAAGATCAAAATCGTAGAGCATTTAGAAAGACACAGTTTAATGGAACACAGTCAACATGGAGTTAAACAAGGGATGTCTTGCCTAACAAATCTGCTTCATTTTTTTGAAGGGGTTAATAAACATGGATAAAGGTGAACTGGTAGATGTAGTGTATTTGGATTTTCAGAAAGCAATTGACAAAGTCCCTCATGAGAGGCTTTTAAGAAAACTAAAAAGTCATGGGATAGGAGGCGATGTCCTTTCATGGATTACAAATTGGTTAAAAGACAGGAAACAGAGAGTAGAATTAAATGGACAAGTTTCTCAGTGGAAAAGGGTAAACAGTGGAGTGCCTCAGGGATATGTACTTGGACCAGTGCTTTTCAATATATTTATAAATGATCTGGAAAGGAATACGAGTGAGGTTATCAAATTTGTGAATAATACAAAATTATTCAGAGTAGTTAAATCACAAGCAGATTGTGATACATTACAGGAGGACCTTGCGAGACTGGAAGATTGGACATCCAAATGGTAGATGAAATTTAATGTGGACAAGTGCAAGGTGTTGCATATAGGGAAAAATAACCCTTGCTGTAATTACACAATGTTAGTTTCCCTATTAGGCGCTACCACCCAGGAAAAAGATCTAGGCATTATAATGAATAATACTTTGAAATTGTCAGCTCAGTGTGCTGCAGCAGTCAAAAAAACAATCAGAATGCTAGGAATTATTAGGAAGGGAATGGTTAATAAAATGGAAAATGTCATAATGCCTCTGTATCGCTCTATGGTGAAACCGCACCTTGAATACTGTGTATAATTCTGGTCGCTGCATCCTAAATAAAGACATAGTTGAGATGGAGAAGGTACAGAGAAGGGCAATCAAAATGATAAAGGGGATGGAACAACTCCCCTATGAGGAAAGGCTGAAGAGGTTTGGGCTGTTCAGCTTGGAGAAGAGACAGCTGAGAGGGGATATGATACAGGTCTTTAAAATCATGAGAGGTCTCGTTCACTTACACTTTCGGATAATAGAAGGACTAGGGGGCACTCCATGAAGTTAGCAAGTAGCACATTTAAGACTAATCGGAGAAAATCTTTTTTCACTCAACGCACAATTAAGCTCTGGAATTTGTTGCCAGAGGATGTGGTTAGTGCAGTTAGTGTAGCTGGGTTCAAAAAAGGTTTGGATAAGTTCTTGGAGGAGAAAACTGCTATTAATCAAGTTGACTTAGGGAATGGCCTCTGCTATTACTGGCATTAATAGCATGGGATCTTCTTGGTGTTTGGGTACTTGCCAGGTTCTTGTGGCCTGGTTTGGCCTCTGTTGGAAACAGGATGCTGGGCTTGATGGACCCTTGGTCTGACCCAGCATGGCAATTTCTTATGTTCTTATTTACTAATGAGATACTAGCATTTTTCATAAACAGACTTCTTAGATAGGTATTGTATGGTTTGGTACTCTTTCACAGATAATGTGAATACCATTGGCCTTGGATTACTTTTCCCTTTTGTTGTGATTATATTACCAGCAGGGCTGGTGATGTTCTTAGATGAAAGAAATGAGCATCCCAAATGGAAGTTTGTTAAAAGTTGATTTAAGTTTATTGAAGAATATTTATAAAGCATAACAGTAATTGGATTGCTGAGATAACCTATCTATATAGAATTATATAGATTCCTCCTCCAAAAATGTATGTGGTTTGGAAATTTTTTCCACTGATATAAGAACATAAGATAATCCATACTGGGTCAGACCAAGGGTCCATCAAGCCCAGTATCCTGTTTCCAACAGTGACCAATCCAAGTTACAAGTACCTGGGGCAAGAACCCAAACATTAGATAGATCACAAGCTACTATTGCTTATTAACCATAGCAGTTTATGGATTTATCCTCTAGGAACTTATCCAAACCTTTTTTAAACTCAGTTACACTAACTGCTGAAATCACATCCCCTGGCAATGAATTCCAGAGCTTAATGATGCATTGAGTGAATAAGAATTTTCTTTGATTTGTTTTAAATGAGCTTCTTGCTAACTTCATGGGGTGCCGCCTGGTGTTATCTGAGAGAGTAAATAACCCATTTACATTAATTTGTTCAAGTCCTTTCATGATTTTGTAGACTTCTATCATATCCCCCCCCCCACCTCAGTCATCTTTTCTCCAATCTGAACAGCCCTAACTTCTTTAGCCTTTCCTCACAAGGCAGCAGTTCCATGCCCCTTATCATTTTGGTTGCCTTTCTTTGCACTTTCTCCAGTGCAGCTATATCCTTTTTGAGAAGCAGTGACCAGAACTGCACACAGTATTCAAGGTGTGGTCTCATCATGAAGCGATACAGAGGCATTATGACATCTTCCATTTTATTTTCTATTCCCTTCTTAATAATTCCTAAAATTGTTTGCTTTTTTGATCACCACAGCACACTGGGCTGATAATTTCAATGTATTATGCACTATGACGCCTAGATCTGTTTCCTGGTGGTAACTCCTAAGATAGAACATAACATTGTGTAACTACAGTAAAGGTTATTTTTCCCTTTATGCATCACTTTGCACTTGTCCACATTAAATTTCATCTCCCATTTGGATGCCTAATCTTCCAGTCTTGCAAGATCCTCCTGCAATTCATCACAATCCACTTGTGATTTAACTACTCTGCATAATTTTGTGTCATCCGCAAGTTTGATCACTTCATTTGTTATACCCCTTTCCAGATCATTTATAAATATATTAAAAAGCACGGGTCCAAGAACAGATCCCTGAAGCACTCCACTGTTTACCTTTTTCCACTGTGAAAACAGACCATTTAATCCTACTCTCTGTTTCCTGTCTTTTAACCAGCTTAAGAACATAAGAAATTGCCATGCTGGGTCAGACTAAGGGTCCATCAAGCCCAGCTTCCTGTTTCCAAAAGAGGCCAAACCAGGCCACAAGAACCTGACAATTACCCAAACTCTAAGAAGATCCCATGCTACTGATGCCAGTAATAGCAGAGGCCATTCCCTAAGTAAACTTGATTAATAGCCATGAATGGACTTCTCCTCCAAGAACTTATCCAAACCTTTTTTGAACCCAGCTACACTAACTGCACTAACCACATCCTCTGGCAACAAATTCCAGAACTTAATTGTGCGTTGAGTGAAAAAGAATTATTTCCGATTAGTCTTAAATGTGTTCTCACAGGACAAGCAGGATGGTAGTCCTCACACATGGGTGACATTACAGGATGGAGCCCAACCACGGAACACCCCCGTCAAAGCCTCCAGAACTCCGACCGGCACCCACTGGGCATGCCCAGCACGGCACCAAACCCACAGCCAGCAGGGGGTCCCCCCCCCCCAGTCTTCCTTTTTCCATGCAGCAGTAGCCATGCGGGTTAAGGAGCTCCACAGAGATTCCTGACAGGAATTTTCCTCACGGAATTACTAAAAACTTTCATAGCCCACAGGGGTCCCTCCTTCGAATTTTTGACTCCGCGGTACTCCGGTAAGTATTTACCCGTTTGAATATTCATGAGCCACAATTGTTCTGTGGACTGGGATAAATTGCATGTTTTTCTTATCATAATGAGAGTGGGAGGGAAGAAGAGATGCCCAAGGACCAGAATGGAGAGGTGGAATGCTAAAACCCACTGTACACTTATTTTGTGCGTATCTAGTGTGGTACCTAGTACTGGTGTCCGACAATTCTCGGTACAGCACCCATGCACGCAGTCATGTAACCTATCTCAGATTGCAATCCACTAAAGGACATTGCCTCCTATCCCATGACTTTTTAGTTTTCTTAGAAGCCTCTCATGTGGGACTTTGTTGAACACCTTCTGAAAATCCAAATACACCACTTCTATCGGTTGGGTTCACCTTTGTCCACATGTTTATTCAACCCTTCAAAAAAATGTAGGAGATTTGTGAGGCAAGACTTCGCTTGGGCAAATCCATGCTGGTTGTGTCCCATCAAACTATGTCTATCTAAATGTTTTGTGATTTTATTCTTTATTACAGTTTCCATGATTTTTCCCAGCACTGAAGTCAGGCTCACTGGATATAGTTTTCTGGATTCCACCTGGATCCCTTTTTAAATATCGGAGTTAGATTGGCCATCTTCCAGTCTTCAGGTACATCGGATGATTTTAATGATAGGTTACAAATTTTTACCAATAGGTCTGAAATTTCATGTTTTAGTTCTTTCAGAACCCTGGGGTGTATACTTTCCAGTCCAGGGGATTTACTACTCTTCAGTTTGTCATTCAGGCCTACCACATCTTCTAGGTTCATCGTGATTTGGTTCAGTCCATCTGAATCATTACCCATGAAAACCTTCTCCAGAATGGGTATCTCTCCAATATCCTCTTCAGTAAACACCGAAGCAAAGAAATCGTTTAATGTTTCCGCAATGGCCTTATCTTCTCTATGCCCCTTTAACCCCTTGATCATTCAATGGTCCAACTGACTCCCTTGTAGGTTTTCTGCTTCAGACACATTTAAACAAGTTTTTATTGTGAGTTTTTGCCTCTATGGCTAACTTCTTTTCAAATTTTCTATTAGCCTGTCTTATCAATGTCTTACATTTAACTTGCCAGTGCTTATACTTTATCCTATTTTCTTCTGATGGATCCTTCTGCCAATATTTGGATGAAGATTTTTTGCCTAAAATAGCCTCTTTTCACCTCACCTTTTAACCATGCCAGTAATCGTTTTTCTTTCCTTCCACCTTTCTTAATGCATAGAATACATCTGGTCTGTGCTTCTAGGATTTTTTTTTAACAGTGTCCATGCCTGTTGCACACTTTTTACATTTGTAGCTGCAACTTTCAGTTTTTTTCTAACTATTTTTCTCATTTTATCAAAGTTTCCCTTTTGAAAGATTAGCAAGAGAACCGTGGATTTGCCAACTGTCCATCCCCCTTCCAGTCATTAATTCAAATTTGATCATATTATGATCACTAATGCCAAGCGGCCCCACCACCATTACCTCTCTCACCAAATCCTGCACTCCACTGAGAATTACATCTAAAATTGCTGCCTCTCTTGTCGGCTCTTGAACCAATTTCAGTTTTTTTCTATTTTTCTCATTTTATCAAAGTTTCCCTTTTGAAAGTAATGCGACTCTAACATTGCTCTATGCTTCAACGGCAAGAGGAAATGTGAAAAAAAAAGGATTTGCATCCACAAAAAAGCAGGTGAGTAGCTTGCTTGATACAGCGGTTACTATCCCAAACCAAATTAGCCTGATACTTCACTTTTAATGATATCCGGCATAGTTCTCTGCTTCAACGGCAGGGGGAATGATGAAAAGATCTCTGCTTCAACGGCAGGGGGAATGAAGAAAAGAGGATTTATATTCAGACAACCAACAAGGACTGAGTTGCACAGGCTGGATAAACATGCGTGGGAGTAGCTTGCTATGACGGCGGTTACTACCCCTAAACAATAAGCTAGATACTTCACTTAGATGCAGCTCCAGCACTGCTAACTACATCGATGGCAGGGGTGGAAGGGATGGTGGGGTGGAAGGGAAATAGAACAAAAAGTCACTTACAAGGGACAAGAGAAACAGATAAGTATGGGGGAAAAAAAGTGAAAGCTTGCTAGGCAGACTGGCCTTCTTCTGCTGTCATTTCTATGTTTCTATGAAAGTTTAGCACAAGAACAGTGGATTTTCTTACTGTCCCCCTTCCAGTCATTAATTCAATTATGATCACTAATGCCAAGCGGCCCCACCACCATTACCTCTCTCACCAAATCCTGTGCTCCACTGAGAATTAGATCTAAAATTGCTGCCTCTCTTGTCGGCTCTTGAACCAAATGCTCCATAAAACTGTCATTTATTCCATCCAGGAACTTTATCTCTCTAGCATTTATTTATAGAGTTTTTATACCATCATTCGGTTTTGCAATCACAACGGTTTACAAGTTTTCATCTATTTAACAATCATAGTAACGTGGTACAAATATTGTAGTAAAAGTGAGGTAATGGTGCAGTTCACATAATAGAATTGGTATAACATAAAATCGGCGTAAATGGTGCAGTTTACATAATAACATTGGAATAATATAACATAAGTGTAAACATAATGTTGGAATGTACAGGTGCTCACAGCTGAGATAATTAAGAATGGTATGGTGCTGTCAAAAAGGAGTGGAGGGGGTGATATAGGAGTGTCATTGTGTGTCTTGATAGGCTTTGGTAAACAGCCAGGTTTTCAATTCCTTCTTAAATGTTTTCAGGCCGGGTTGTAATCTTAATTTGGTTGGTAGTGTATTCCAGAGTTTGGGGCTGGTGAGGGAGATTGCGCATTCGCAGACTGAGGTACGTTGTGTGGAGCGACAGGAGGGAATTGTCAGGAGTCCTTTGTTGGCTGATCGAAGGTTTCTGTGTGGTACGCAGAGCTTGATAGCCTCGCCTAACCAGTCAGTTCATTCCTCATGTATAAGTTTGTGTAAAATGGTTAATATTTTGTAATCTATTCGGAATTTTATTGGAAGACAGTGTAGGGATGTAAGAATTGGGGTTAAATGTTCGTATCTCTCACTTTCCCAGTCAATGTTGGGGTAATTGAAATCTCCCATTTTTACTGCACTACCAGTTTGGTTAGCCTCCCTAATTTCTCTTAGCATTTCACTGTCCTCACCATTTTGGTCAGGTGGACAGTAGTATACTCCCATCACTACATTCTTCCCCAACACACAAGGGATTTCTACCCATAAAGATTCAATTGTATATTTTGTCTCATGCAGGATCTTTATCCTGTTGGACTCTATGCCATCCTGGACATAAGGTGCCACCTCGTCACCAAGATGCTCCTCTCTTTCACTGCGATATAATTTATACCCCAGTATAGTACTATCCCATAGTCTTTCCACCATGTCTCTGAGATGCCAATTAAGTCTATGTCATCATTCACTGCTATACACTCTAATTCTCCCATCTTACTTCTTAGACTTCTGGCATTAGCATACAAACATTTCAAAGTGAGTTTTTTTGTTTGTATTTACATTCTGCTTTTCAGTTGATAGGGAAAAATTGAAATCTTTTAGCTCAGGTAAGTTTTTAATTATAGGAACTTGGACTACTTTTCTTATTATTGGAACCTCTCTGTTGGGATGTCCTAACTCTAATGCTTCATTAGTGTCCTTTGAAGATATCTCTCTCCGAACCATGCGCTGCTGAGCGACTGTCAGCTTTTACCTTTGTTCTAGTTTAAAAGCTGCTCTATCTCTTTTTTCAAGGAGAAGCCTTAAAGAGCAAACCAAGGGGCCCTTGTTGGGAATATGGAAGAGAGTTAGTGATTATACTAGGTGAGATAATAGGATATTTGGATTGTATAATAAAATAAAAGTTGACATATGAATATTGAGGAGTGGTGGAGTGGAATATAATGGTTAGCTAAAGGCCACCTACATTTTTATGGGTTATTCCTTTTTGCCAGGGTGCAGTGTTTAATATGAATGTGCCACTACTCTTCTTTAGATACTACTAGTAATAAATAATTAATAACAATGTATTTGTTATATACTAGGCACCACTGCAGATTTTACTATTTAATATATAGTAGTAAAGTGAACATCCTTACTATTGTATTAATAACTAAATAAAATAAATTATAATAGAACAATAGATCTTGATATTAGGTTCAAATGGGGTAGATTCAGGAGTAACATTAGAAAATATTTCTTGACAGAAAGGGTGGAAAATGACCATATAGCCTTGTAACATAATTGTAATATAATTACTGTAAATTAATTGGTAATAGAATTACTGTATCCTCCTATATTCTACTACTCTCTCTCTCTAGGTCTCCCTGACATTTTTCTCCTTCTCCCCCGTTCCTCTCGATATCCCTGTTAGATGTAACTATTATTTTCCACTCTCTCTGTTATTTTATTACCCCCAGTTGTCTGTAAACCGATGTGATATTCATTTGAATGTCGGTATATAAAAATTCTAAATAAATAAATAAATACATAGAATGGCCTCTCTCAGCAGGTGGTGGTGGTAAATATATTGGGGCGGATTTTAAAAGGGTTATGCACATACGTTACGTGCGTAACCCTAAAAAAAAAACCCTGCGCGTGCCGAGCCTATTTTGCATAGGCTCGGCTGCGCTCACAAGCCCCGAGACGCGTGTAAGTCCCGGGGCTTTGCTAGGGGGGCGTGTCGGGGGGGGGTGCGACGTTCGGGGCGTTCCGGGGGGCATGGTGCCGGTCCGGGGGCGTTCCGGGGGGCGTGGCTGAGGCCTCCAGACCAGCCCCCGGGTCGGGTGATGGCGCGCCAGTGGGCCACCAGCGCGTGCCAGTTACGCCTGCTTCGGGCAGGTGTAACTTTTGCGATAAAGGTAGGGTGGGTTTAGATTGGGCTGGGGGGGGGGGGGGTGGTTAGGTAGGGGAAGGGAGGGGAAGGTGGGGGGAGCCGGAAGGAAAGTTCCCTCCGAGGCTGCTATGGGTTACGAAAAGGGACGCGTGTTAATTGAGCATCCCTTTTCCTAACCTGACCGCCGGCACACTATTTTAAAAAAAACAAAACATTTTTTTAAACTTTCTCATCCCTTTTGTTCCTCTGACTTAATATTGCCATGATATTAAGACAGAGGAAGTACAGAAAAGCAGTATTTTCTGCTTTTCTGTACACCTTTTGGGCTGCTTAGAAATTAATGGGTAAAAATGTATGCGTCGGGCGCACATTTTTTTTTTAATTGGGGGAAAATAGCCTCATCAACATGCATTTGCATGCAATGAGTACTATTAGTTTTGCAGGGAGTTAGATGCACGTTTTGGGCACGCTAATCCTCTTATAAGGGTTGTGGACGCACATCCAAAACCTGCGTCCAACCATGGGTTAAACAGTGCGCTCAGCTGAGCGCATTGTATTGCATCGGCCTGTTAGTGAGATGATCGGTAAGTTCAGTGTGGTCATTTTTAGTTAGCCTTTGGAGAGGCAACAGATTGTATTTTGGTTCTCTTTCTGAGTTGGGCCCAAATCCCAACTCAAGGCTTTTTGTTTTGAGGGGCTCCTTTCAGTATACCCCCTGTCTGAAAGGATCCTGCATCAACATTTTTGGATGAGAGAGAGAATTTTGCCAAATTCCTTCTTGGATTTTCATTCTAGGGAAAACCTTGGTTTCCTCAGAGAGGGACGTACTCAATCCCAGGACCAGAGGCTGAAGACCTGAGGCAAGTACTAGTGACAGCACTACCCAGTGTGGGATTTTTGATGGCTTGAACTTATCCTGTTTTTTGAGACTGAGACTGTTGTTTAAACCTTGAGCCCTTTCAGAGATTGCAATTCCCCTGGACCCAAAGGACAAGGGCTGGAGACTTGTGAGCCTTTTTCTACTTCCTAGAAGAGGCAAGCACCAGTGACAGCCTAACATCAGCCACAGAAAGATCTTTGAAAATAAGGTATTCCCATTTTGTTTGTGGGGAAGTTTTTTGATCCACCCCTCCTTAGTGGGAAACAGGGCTGGGGCAGCCAGTTTCCCATCTTCCATAGACTTTTCCTTCAGAGAAGTAACAGACCACTGAAATCAGGAAGAATGACCATGGTCATGGAGACCCCCCACAGGATCTCCACCCAAAGGGACCAGGACAAAGGCTGGGTGACCAAGAATTAACGACTGTGTTAGAAAACGAATCTGTGCCCCCGCACTGCTGCCAGCCATCCGCCGCGATTGGGGCGTTCCCGGCGCAGTCCTGCGTCGCGATGCAGCATTCAAGCCGACTCGGCGTTGCTCCTCCCCTTTCATCGGTGTCCCTCCTGGCAGCCCCTGCGCCTAGCGCAGGAAAACTATGGTATTTAATCTGATAGGCCAGCACAAGTCCCTTGCCTCAGCTGCAGGCTCGCTTGTCTTGTGCTGTCTTCGGAGCTCGGGTCTTGCTGCTGTTTGGGATTGTATTTGGATTACCCTTGTCTGCTGCCTGCCTTGTACCTGGACCATCTTTGGACTACACTTGTCTGCCGCCTGCCTTGTACCTGGACTGTCTTTGGACTACACTTGTCTGTCGCCTGCCTTGTACCTGGACCGTGTTTGGACTACCCTTGTCTGCCGCCTGCCTTAAGAACATAAGAATATGCCATACTGGGTCAGACCAAGGGTCCATCAAGCCCAGCATCCTGTTTCCAACAGTGGCCAATCCAGGCCATAAGAACCTGGCAAGTACCCCAAAACTAAGTCTATTCCATGTTACTGTTGCTAGTAATAGCAGTGGCTATTTTCTAAGTCAACTTAATTAATTGCAGGTAATGGACTTCTCCTCCAAGAACTTATCCAATCCTTTTTTAAACACAGCTATACTAACTGCACTAACCACATCCCCTGGCAACAAATTCCAGAGTTTAATTGTGCCTTGAGTAAAAAAGAACTTTCTCTGATTAGTTTTAAATGTGCCACATGCTAACTTCATGGAGTGCCCTCTAGTCTTTCTATTATCCGAAAGAGTAAATAACCGATTCACATTTACCCG
The DNA here is from genome assembly GCF_901001135.1 of Rhinatrema bivittatum. Lineage (NCBI taxonomy): Eukaryota > Metazoa > Chordata > Amphibia > Gymnophiona > Rhinatrematidae > Rhinatrema > Rhinatrema bivittatum. The sequence continues at coordinate 450,153,186 of NC_042617.1, forward strand.
TTCTAGACCTCTCATGATTTTAAACACCTCTATCATATCCCCCCTCATCCACCTCCTCTCCAAGCTGAAAAGTCCCAACCTCTCTAGAATTTGTACCTGGACCGCCTTTGGACTACCCTTCTCTGCCGCCTGCCTTGTACCTGGACCGTGTTTGGATTACCCTTGTCTCCCGCCTGCCTTCTCACTTGGACAGCCATAGGCTTCCTGTTGCCTGTTTCTTCCCCTGTGTGGGTGTCGGACTGTCGCTGGGAACTCCAGGTCTACCTTCCTTCCCGAGCCGAGTCAGGTAAGACTGTTACACTACCATTGGGCCCACAAATTCTAACAAACTGGACTCAGGTAGGATTTTTCCAGCCTAAGGGGAATTCCCACATGTAGGCTTTCCCTGGCTCCCTGGGGCTGTTTATGCACATAGAACAGAAAGTGTAAACTTAACCTCAGGACCCTGAGAGAAAGGACACATTGCAAAGGAAGATTAACAACTGTAAACCAGACAACTGTAATATCAATCATCTGCATAAAACTGGACTTTGATTGGACTTTAAAGAATCAGTAAACTTGTATTTTGAACACCCAGTGCCTTGTCCTGCCTGTTTGTCCCAGGAACAGCATTAAAGTTATTAAGGAAGAAGGAGCTAGAAACACAGCACCTCCTGGGCCACAAGCTTGAGCTTTCCCCCACAAAAAGGTCCCAGCCCTTGGACAAAGCGAGAAAGGAGAATCACAAGTCGGAGCAGGCCCCATAAATAGAAAAATAGTTTGCGTGCTCTTGGGAAGCAGAACTCCCCAGCAAATGTTACATCTATAATCAATAAAGGAAGCAAACTGGGCATATTACATGTGGCCTTACAATTCTCATTTGACAACACATTCTATGAGGAGAATTTAAAAAACCCGATATGCGCATTAATTAAAGGATGTGTGAAGACGTCGGGCTAAAGTTTAGCTCACATTTCATACATTTTATTACATCAGACCCTCTCTGTTATGCTGATGGCTCGCTCCATTTTGTTAGCCCTCTTATGAACTACTGCTTCCCTCTGCTCAGTATCCTTCCAGAGGTGCGGCCTCTAGCACTGAGCAGAGTACTCTAGGCTGGGTTTTACCAGTGATCTGTAAAAGGAAAATATTACTTTCTTTTTCCTTCTGGTGATACATCTCCTTATGTGTACAAGCATACTGTTGTTTCTGATCTTTCACTACTACATAATTTGGAGACTACATTGCTACTATATATTTTCTCTTCTGTGGGTAGTTATGTAAACGTCACTCATGCATAGAGTGAAATGGCTCTAACAAAATTTAATGACTACTCTCTGTTATGGAATCTAAAACCCACAAAATTTAAAACTCAAGGCAGTTTAGCAGCTTTGACCCATTTAATAATATCTACTGGTCCTGAGTTTTTATATAGCACTTCTTTCATGAAAACTCACTTATCCTTGATGCTGTTTGTAGAACCAATAGACAGAGATTATCAAAAACATAATGGTATTCTTTACAGAGTAGCATTGTAACAAAAACCTGTGTCACCAAGAAACAAGGCAGCAGGATAGGAGCAGAAATGGATCCGGAACCCTTCCATTCTATTCAGAGACAAGGAGAATGAGAGAAGTTGTGTTGGTCTTTTACAAAGTGGTGTAGCTAGGCTGTCAGCACATGTGGGCTCAAGCCTGAGCAGCGGTTCAGAGGTCATTTTCAAGATGTGTTCATTCATGTTACACAAATACAAAGCTATGGCCTTGGAGAACATCTTCAAAAATAAGTAATAAAGACTTGCTTTATTTGGAAAAAAAAAAAGTTGTTCATTAGGAGAAGGCATAACCGATTGTGCTAATGACAAGATGCAAATAAGTGCTAAAAAAAGTCTCATGGTCATTTTTAGCACTTACAATAACACGAGTTTTAATGTCAGAAATAACAACACCTTTTTTTTTTTTGCGATAGAGGGCCTTAAAAATTTTTATGGCGGGTCAATGGCCGTTATCGTGAAATGCGGCTATTTTCTCGCACGATAAAATGAGACCTTCTATCAGACATATCTACCAAGGATTCCTGGGCCAATAAAAACACCTTTTCTTACATGGCCTGTCTTCCTAAAGCTACAATGTTAGAAGGAAGTTTACTTGTAGCAGGATACTAGCTGTTTCGGGCTGCTCGGTAGTGACGACAGCATTAAGAACCACAAAAACCACAACAGGCAAGGTAGGTTCACACCCCTCCTAGGGAAGTCCCAGTACAAGAGCCAGAGCCCCTAGGCCTGCCAGGGAGCATCCTGGCCCACGGCAGCACTGGCCATTCAGAAGGGCACAGCTGCAAAACAGGGAAGTGCAACTTTCATCCACGTACCACATTGTTGGGCATGTCAGAGGAACATGTGGTTAGCAGGTATCGCCTTAGCTCTCAGGCAATCATGGAATTATATGAAGAACTTAGAGGGGATCTGGATCCAGTCACGGAAAGGTCCTTTGCTATACTGGGCCTCACCAAACTTTTGTGCACCCTCCATTTCATGGCATCTGGCTCCTTCCAAACAATAGTCTGTGCTGTCAAGGGAATGTTCCAAATCTAATTTTCCCACTGTCTGGGCCAAGTCATAATAGCTGTATGTACTCGCATTAATCGGTACATAGCATTCCCTTGTGAAAAGACAAGACTTGCTGGAATTGAAGATAGGATTTTATGTCACTGCCAACTATCCAAACATTCTGGAAGCTATTGACTGGGAGGGGGATCTACTGCAACAGAAAGCTCTTCCACTCCATCAACATGCAAGTGGTCTGTGACGCTCGAATGCGCATCCTCGACGTGGTAGCCAGGAACCCAGGAGCCGCACACAATTCCTTTAACTTAGGCAGTCGGCCCTGTTTGAATGTTTTGAAGTTGACCTCTATGGTGACGGTTGGCTCGTAGGTAAAACTGATGCTTCTTTCTTTAATCCTTCTCCGGCTATGTGTTTCTAGCAAATGGCAATGACACAAGGGGCTATTAGGGGTGTGACAGCATAGGTGACATGACAAATGGCTTGTACAGTTAGGTCAACAAGCCAGCGAGCAAGGGCTTGGCTTTTGCTCTCCTTTCCGGAGAGGCCTGCTAATGTTGTGCTCCCAAACAATACAGTTGCCTGAAAGCGCTGTGTGAGACCATGTACTACATCCTTCCTACTGGTTAACTTTAAGCTAGTGGCTTATCAAATCGTCCCATTTGGAGGTGTTGAAATGTCACTTGTAAATCAATTCCATTTGAAGTCCACACTGCAAGGTCTCCCAGGTCAGGTATGCCCTGTTAGTGATCTGTCAGCCATGATGTTAGCCATAGTAAGTTTTGACCATCACCCAGGTTATAGAGAAGCTGGGGGTTGTGCATTTTGGCCCTATCATAGTCACTGAGTCAAGTCAGACAAATGTGTGTCTCTGGAGGACGGATTGCAGAACAACTAGGGACTTGCATAATGCTACCACAGGGTTGCAGTCTTTCTGCTATGAAATTTGTGGCAGCTGTGATGTACAGTTTCTGTGTTAGAGGACTGCAAGAAATGGTTTCTGAGATCCTGGTTGTGAGTGACATGGACACGTTGTGTAGGAACCCTAGAAGCAGTTTCCCATGCAGGAAGATCTGATGCAGTATATGCAAGCACTAGAGCATTCATATTGTGTCACAGTAAAAGGTGGCATGGACTTAGGGCTTGCCAATATCCTTTTAAGAATCCTGTCAGGCTAGAGCCTAGCTTATAATGTCCAATAGCATGCTGTGTGTTGGCAGCAAGGTCACAGAGTCAGGGTGGACGTTCTCTGTTTCCCTCAGGAAATTAAGGATACAGTTGCAGAATGTGGCTTCTCACACCAGTCGCTATTCCCAACACGCCAGCAGAGATGAGGTACAATGAGGCCTTATGTTCCATCTGCTGTGTCACAGAATGCACTTTCAGAGTAGCTTTCCTATAGGAGAAATCTCCTATGGTGTTTGAGCAATTTCTTGTGTTCTTAGCATTTTGGACATTGTGGATACAGAGAGCAAGGCAGGTGTGTTGATAGATCTTACTCATCAGTTCTGTGCATAGCATTAAGGCTAGAGAAGGTGTTGTTAGCTGATTACCTCATGAGCCAGCAACCATACGTTTAGCATTGTGCCAGCAACCAGCTTGGCACAGTGCTAAATACATAGGCCAACTGTTCCCAGAGGTATCATGTGTTAGTCATGTCTTTCAATGTTGTTATGTAGAAAGACAAGCATTTAGGGCCACCTGAGGGCTGGAGGGGCCCATATCTGTAACTGTGACAATTTAGTTATCGTATATGCTTCTGACAGATGTCTGTCATGCTGTCAGGTGTAGATAATCTTCTGTGAGGAATAATGACTCTGACTCCCTCATTAGCAGAAAAGAACACACTTGGCATAGTCATCAATGATGGCTGATGAAAACAGGCCAGGTACATCCCAATTGGGCATGGATAGGTAAACTACGTGCTGGAGGTAGTCTGTATAAAACAATGTCAGAACAGATCTGTGGATCTGTGTGCGTCTGGGTAAGTGATGTGTTGTGTTAGCCTCTGTCTCTATATCAATGTCTGGGGGTGATGTAGGGCTAGTTGTTTCCTTCCTTACATAACAATGCATACACCAGAGCATGCACTGTGTATGTACACATGTAGCATACACATGCTTTTGACACAATCAAACCTGTGCTTCCACTCTTTATGATGGATGCCTCAGATAGGTGAATGTGTAGGAGGAGGAGAAAATGGGCTTTCGCTAACATTCCTCCTTAACCTGAAATTGTTTATTCATACAGTTCAGATAGGGGGTGTGAAAATTGGCAGCATCTGAACTCAGATATGCCTCCCTCCTGCCTTTAGTGTACACCTCAGGCTCTTACACCCAGTACCTGGAGTGGGTCTGTTTGTACTGGTATTTGGAGGTGTGCTTGTTTGGAAGAGCTTCTGCTGCCAGGGAGGCTGTGGTTTTTTTGGGGGGTGGGGAGTTAGATATTGCCCACTGAATTTAGGGATGCTGGGATGAAGGGAAGAAGGAGGGCTAATGGCGCCCTCATGGCGCCATTAGCCTCCTACCGATAAATGAGTTAGGGAAGGGCTCTGTGCTAGTGTGTTGCTGATAGCTGGGGGCAGGGGGTAGCAGGAGTCCAGCCAGCATCCCTATTAGAGGTTCTACCTTTTGAGACAAAGGCCTACTTAACCACTTATCTGTTGAACATATCCTGGTTACTAGACATAGAGCTTGCCACACAAGGCCTCCTTACCTGAGGCTTGCTCTGCCACAGATACACGCTGGCAGATTAGGCCTACAAATTATCTGTCCTATGTAGCAGCATAAGTTTTGGGTGCATAGACTAGGTGGCAATTATTTTTACAGCTGATTATAGGGGACAAGTTCTGCTACTAACTGGAACGACATCACTTGCCCACTATGCAGCCTCATGATTATGCATCTCTGTCTACTTGCAGCCTTCTCTAACACCATGTCAGCTGCTGTGTGACAATTGAGGAGGAGTTATGGAGTTGTGTAGGAGAGAGATTCCCCATTGCCCAAGAGTAGACAGCAATGAGCCCTGCTGCTGCTGGACCAGGCAGACTTCTACAGACTGACCCCTGTACTTACCTCTTAGTTAAGGATGATCTCACAGAGATACATAAGAGGTATGTAAAGAACCACAATTCTGGCCAGTACAGGGGTGGGAGCCAGTCTGTTGAAGTCTGCCTGGTCCCGGGCAACAGCAGGGCTCATTGCTGTCTGCTCTTGGGCAGTGGGGAATCTCTTTCCTACACAACTCCATGACTCCTCCTCAGTTGTCACACAGCAGTTGACACAGTATTAGAGAAGGCTATAAGTAGATGACATTTTTTGAAGTGTCTGACCTAAAAAGGCTTAGTATTTTTAGTGCCTTTTAAGTGGCATGCGGACACAAGTTAGGGACCCAAAGTAAATTCTTAGGCAAAGTGACACTAATCACCCAACACCACACAAGTTTTAAATGTATACTATGTACTTTCTGGGTCTGGAACCTGCAGCTGCACATTTTGGCACCATACAGATGAACAAGAACTAGCGTTCTATGTACTTTTTAAGTAGGCTTCTGACTAAAGACTTATGTGATGGTAGCATTCAGTGCTATACCCAGAGAGAAGGCCCATTGCTTGGTCAGAGGTGATCTATTTTCACCAAGGAAGAGGCCAATGGTTTGTTATCACTGCACTATGACATTTACATAGCTATACAACCTATTGGTCACCAACAGAGTGAAGACTTACCTAGGCAAGCATTTCCACACCTAATGTACCGGACAGCATATGGAGATGAACACTAGCTAGATAGTGGCCATTTCACATACATGCCTATGTTCCCAAGACTTAGCTAAGAGCATGCTCTCTGGAGAAGGCAACAAGAACCAATTGTAAAGCTCCACAGTAAGGAGTTTCTAGGTTTGCTCTTCCTGTATTCTTTTGGAGCATACAATGAGCTTTCTGTTTAAAGGCTTAGGCTGTATGGTCTTGCATGTAAGACATTTGCCTAGTTGTAATGTCAATGGCACTCTAGCATGTAAGATCATATGGTCCCAAACCTTTGTCTTGGTGAAAAAAAACCCACACACAATGAAAAGACACAACCAGAAAGTTAAGTTTCAAAATATGTGACTAGTTTATTAACTGATTGTAGACAACAGAATCAAAGAAAGTTAAGGTTTTTGGTAATCACATTCTGCAAGGACAAGAGATCAAATAGCACATGATACTGTAACTGAATTGACCAGCACTGTAGAACTGTACATACATAGTTACAAATGCCAGCATATATATAGTATTAGCATCTTAACCTTTTGCAAATTCAAGATTACAGCAAAGACCATAGAAAGTGGAAGTGGCAACTCAATAGCTATAGTACACCTCTGCTATTAGAGCTGATACCAGCACAACTATGTGATGGCAAGTAGAAGGCCCAGACAGTCCCTGTTGAAAAAGTGTAAAGAGGGGAGAGCCTAAGGGCCAAGGCAGAAAAGTTTAAATAGAAGGGTCAGGCAGTCATATTGAAAGAGTGCACACAAATGGGAGACAGCCTAAGAGCCATGGCAGCAGGACCCAGACTGGAGAGTGCAGCATGGAGGCAGCAGGACCCGGACTGCAGAGCACAGCATGGAGGCAGCAGGATGAGATGACACAGCAGTATGGAGGCAGCAGCAGGATAAGAAGAGAGAAGAACCAGTATCAGGACCAGGAGATGAAACATAATGAGAAGAGGCACCAGCAGCAGGACTGTGACTGCAGATCGCATGAAGGAGGCACAGCTACAGGCAGAACATAGAGGCGGGCATAAGAAGCAAGTGGCACAACAACACATGATGACAGTAGACATCTCCATCAGCAAGCCAGCACAGGAACTTTGTAGTAAGGACAGACCCAGCAGTCTTGTTCCATCTAGCCGGCATAGGGACTCTGTAGTGAAGAAGGAGACTGCTGGGCCCTTCTATCTAGCCAGCACAGGAATTCTGTATTGAGTATTGGCCTGGCTTGTTTGGACAAGTCATCTTTGAGTGAAAATTGTTACCCTTTGAAAGATTAACTACTTGAGGGGGGGGGGGACAGGGGGCCTCATGGCCCTTTTCATCATCTGGGCTTTTGACTGGTTGATGGTGGCATACTTTGGGAGGGCATATCCCTGGGTTGTCCCGATAGTTGAGGACTGCTGCATGGTGTTGACTCCTGGGAGTATAGGGATGGCAGTGGTGGAGGCTCAGGCAATCTTTCAATTAGTAGGGTGACAGCAGATGTGAGATTGTTGACAGAAGTGGCAATGGTGGTAAGACTCTGCATTACGCAGCTGAGTGAGCCTGCAAGGCATTGATGGTCCTGATGTGAAGCATCTTCAGACGCACCAGCACTGCCCATATGTGGTGCAGTTGGAGGCCATGCCTCTTGATGTGGTCAATGGTTATGTGGACCTGCTGTTCCTCTGCTGCTTGTGTTGTAAGTGCTGAAGGTGCTGCTGGTCGAGGCTGAGGCACTGGCTGTGGGACCAATACTGGCATGTCTGGGCTAGTGGCCTGATTAGCCTGGGTGGCTGTAGGATCTGGATGGGGAATGGGCATGCTGGAGCTAGGTGGGACTGGCCAGCTTGATTCCATGACATGAGGCTGGAGAGAGTAAGATTCATAGCCTGTTGGAGATGTGAGCCAAGGGGTACAAGCAGCTGGTGCTCTTCTGGTAGCAGCTGGAGCTATTGCTTCTCCTCTTCCTCATTCCATTGTGTCTGTGCATCCAATTGGAAGGTTGCCGCACAAGCTACTGCTGGGCCCTGGAGCTGCACTACTGGTTGTGGGGGCTTGACAGCTTGGACTGGCAGTTTCCCGGACAAGAGCTGTGGAAACAAAGAAGACATAAGTATAAATGCTAAGAAGTACACATGTAATGTTTGGCATAAGATGTGCACTTTGCATCAATTCATCAATCTCTCAATGTGAGCATCTGTAGCAGACTTGACATTTACAGGTGAGGTCAACTTACCAGCCCGGCTTGCATGGTGTCCAGGGCCTCTTCCACCCCTCAAATATGTCTGGTCCCAGCCATTCAATCAGGCACTACTCCATGGGGGTCAGGATGATGGGGCAATGTGCTCCTCCTCCTGTCTGTCACTGATACTTGTTCCTGTTTGCACCTTGTTCTCGAGCTGTACCTTTATATTGAGGTAGTGGTGGGCCACTTGCTCTCCAGTCCTCCTGATTCCACTGCGCTGGGATATGGCCTAGGCAAAGGTGCGCCATATCTGTCCCTTGGCTGCCCTAGATGTCTTTGCGGCACGGTTCCCAAAGAGCAGACTGTAATTCTCTAGGACCCCGGTAATCAGCATTTCATTGTCCTCCATGCTGAACTTTAAGGCCCTTAGACAAGACCGCCCTGCTGCCTGACTGCCAGATGATTAGGTTGTCAATTCCAGAGAGGTGTCATTATCCTCACTTTAACTCCCACTCCTCACTCCCCTCCCTTCCCACCTCCTGCACCTGTCCTGCAAACTCCCCTCTCCTCTGCCCTCTGTCTATCCCTAGCTTGCTGTCCTCCTTCATCCACACTCATCTACCTATCCCTTCCCTCCTCCCTATCTCTACTCCTGTCCTTGTTCTTACTCGTACTCCTCCTATAACACCTGCCCATCTCCTCCCTCCTCCTCTCTCTCCCCATGCTTCTCATGCTCCATCCTCTCCATCTCCTCACCACCACCTTCACAACTCCTCACCACCAATCCTCTCACCTCTTCACAAAAAGACAGACAGACAAACTGGAGAAACTAACAAAAACTTTCACTCCAACAAAGAAGACAAAAGACCGAATTAAAGGGAAACAGATGACAACAGAAGAGAAGACAATGCGCTCAGTAATCGAATCTGAAAAAGCTTCTACTCCCACTATCCAACTCACCACCTCTCCTCTCCTCTTTCCAATGCCTGATACACCCTTGAAGAAGCAAATGCAGGAGTTTGTATATATAAACAAACAAATTAATGCACGACTGTTGCGATGTGGACTCTTGGGCCGAGGTGGGGTTGGCGCTACCAGCAGAAGGAGGTCCCCTCCGCAGGTCCCCGTTGTCTACAGGCAGAGCAGAGTGGTGCAGAGACCCCACTGGACCTTCACCACTACCAAGCCTCGTTCTCTGCAGGTTGAGCCCTTGGGTACCGGGACCAACTGGACTTAGGGGCGAGACTCTGAGTGACGAATCCAGGAGGACGACAGGTGAAGGCAGAACCAGACAGGCCGAGGTCAAGGGCAGGTAGCAGACAGGTTAATCCAGGGAACAGGCCAAAGGTCAGGGCAGGCAGCAGACAGATGAAATCCAAAGAACGTACCAGGGTCGAAGCCAGAATAACCATCCAAGGAGTAGGAGAGTGGGTCTGGGGCAGGGGCACGGAGAAGAAGGAACTGGAGCAGGAACACGGAGAGGCAGGAACAGGATCGCAGAGAAGCAACTTGCTGACTCAGGAGAGTACGACCTGTTGCTGAGGCAAGGTTAGAGCAGCAGGGGCTGCCTTATATAGGCCATCCCTACTGATGTGGACATCTGGGTCCGCGGGAAGCTTTTCCACTGTGGCCCCTTTAAATGTTGTGAAGAACCCCAAGCAAGCATCTAAGAAGAGCTGAGGCAGGCAGCTCAGTGGTGGCGGCAGTACCGGCTCCCCGCTGAGCGGAAAGGAAGAAGCGGTGGCAGCTCCAGGGCACCAGAGAGAGGGCAGGACCAGCTCGAGGGTAAATGTGGCTGGTCGTGTGGTGCCACGGCCAGCCATCATGACAGTGACTCATAAAATGATGCATGACGCATAAAATGACACACTTCGAGCTGTGGCACCGCACGATAACATTGTGCTACTTTGCTATGCGATGTGGTAAATCGGATATTTTCCTAAACACGCCTCCCAGAGTGAGGTCAGAACAGTCCAGGCCAAGGCAAAATCAGGAATAGGAGGAAGTGATTACTCCGGTATGGGGTAACAAGACCTGTTCTCAAGCAAGTGTGAAGTGAACTGTGCTTCTTTAAATACTTAGATAGCGCTTATGTCTTGAAGCTGAGCCACAGGGCTTGCTGTCTTCGGGCCTTATAAAGCTCTAAACTTCCTGAGCAAGTCCTTAGTCAGTTGCAGGATGCAGGACAGAACCAGGATGCCGGAGACCATGCTGGAAGGCTGCAGGGGAGCCCAAGACCCCAGGCCACGACTGGGACAGAGAGGTACTGAGAGCTGGCCGCAGTGCAAGCCGCTGGGGTCGGTGACACGTTACAGATAGTCTTGGTGCCAGATTGTGCACCTGGTAAGTACCATTTTGGCAGTAATTTTGTAACAGCCCTCCTAAATTTGAAATCAAATACATGCACTTACATGCGTAAATTATCCCACCAGATCTATCCACACACAATTACATCTGCAGGCGGATTTTGTTTCTGGAAAATTTACATGCATACTTTGAAGACACAAATGATGTGTGTACGTAAATGCAAACCTATTCCCATCCCTTTCTCCGAGAACGCCTCCATTAAGTCCTGGTAAACTGATGTGCATAGATGACATTGACATGTAAGTTCCCCCTCACATCCAGCGGATCATTTTGTAAAAGAACATTTGCATGAATAAATCACCGTTTTATCCATGGAAACGACTTTGAAAATTACCATCCATGTGGCAATTTTCAAATGCCATTTACTTGGGCAAGTGATTATTTAGCCAGGTAAACTGGCTGTCTGAAAACTGCTCACACTTTCTGTGAGTAAAAGTGCACACGGGGATCAATGAGGCATGCACTTTTACCCATGCAAAAGGGAGGCGGGTTTGGTCAGGGGAAGTGATGATGCATGTAATTTTGCATTTTTGGAACCTTGCATGCTATTTTGAAGAGAAAAATTACTTTTGGGGGGGGGGGGGGGAGGAGGACAAGGGGGTGCAGATTCCCTGGGCAATTTTCAAAGGGAAAGCATGCTCATACTTTTCTTTTGAAAGTTAGTACAAAGTCCATGGATAAAAGTACACATGGATTTTGCACAATTTTGAATTCTCTGCTCCACAGCCCCCCCCCCCCCCCCCCCCGTATGAGTACCTGTCTTTTGTCATTATTTTGTTGTTGTCCTCTCGGAGTCGAATGTAGGACCATGTAGTGAATTGCTGCTTTATGTACAAGTCTGGAAGGCGGAGAGAAATGTGTGATGATCTCTAAGAGTTCAGCTTCTGACAGACATCTTACATTTATTTAAAGATTACTTACCGGACATTCCACGTCTGCATATTTACAGGCCTTCTATAAGCAGGTAGTTCTTCAGGTTTCAGAGAGGTGGCGTTGAAGTGCTATATGTCTGCTGCCGGAGACAGGCAGTCTTTGACTTTTGCTATGCGGTCCACTTAGCAATGAACATTAAACTATCCGATATTATTTTCTCCTCTTAGGTATTTTCATATTTTGCAACTTACACCAAATAAGTAGGCAAATTTCAGATCTTTAACCTTTTACTAATTTTGTTGAAGACGTGTTGACAAAACTGAATAATCTGGGAATCAGGACCAGAAAGAGTGTACCACTACTCCCACATATCTTCCAGCAATTGTGACTGCTAGCCATACATGCAACGTAGAAGGAGAAATACAACTTCAGCATTAACCAAAGAACTTTAAAAATGCCACTCTGGGTCAGATCAGTGGTCCATCAAGTCTAGCACCCTATAGTGGACAGTCTGAGTTGGACAATGGACAGTCTTGAGTTGCCTGGAAGTCCCCTTGCAGAAAGATTATGCCACAAACTCTATCGGATGTGTGTGGGTTCTACATTTTTAAAAATAAACAAACAAATAAGTATTTATTTATTTATTTATTTAACATTTTTCTATACCGGGATTCATGTAAAATGTTACATATCGTCTCGGTTTACATTGTAACTGAAAAACTGGCATGAGAAATGCAATCAGTCAAAAACCTTCAACTGACACTCAATTATAGTGTGAGTTAGGGATCAGTCCTCTCTCCTATAGTTATACAAAAAAACCCCCTTCTCAAATATCCCACCTTTTTGGCGACCTACTCCTTACAAGACCTTCATAATAGGCATCATTGTGCGGCAACTTGTACCATTATTCACTCTGCCTTATTTTTAATCATCGGTCAGTCCATATTTTTTTGAAATTTTTGTGCTTGAAAATTAAAGTGCTCCGTGCTTTTAAAAATTATTTCTCCGATTTTATGTTTTATAAATTGTGCAACATCAAATAAATAGAATCACTTAACTTATAAATCCTGTCCGTTTTCAATGTTGTAGCCCCTTATCTTCACATCCGATGAATTTTAGCAACGTGATCCATCTCCACATTGCTTTCTTGTGTCCGTGCCCGACACTGTACAATGTTTCGGACGTGGTCGTCCTTCTTCAAGGGCAATATTCTACGCCATAAAAACCGTTTGTTAAAGCCCAATTCAATACATCACTCATTCCTCCACTGTCAAACGTGCATAGCTACTCACTCAGTTTACCGCCATTGTGTCTCTCAGCGTTTTTTCAACCATTCTCTTCCGGTCTAACCACTTCCCGCCTCCATTTTAAACTCCCTTACGTATATGACGTGGGCAACACGTCACTTCGGTCTTACAATGAGTACCACTCTATCATATTGTTCAAACCCGTTGGATTGACTGTATGCATGTAAAAAATCCATTGTTGTTCCTTCAAATTCAACACCACATTGGGATCCCCGCCCCGTTTTTGTATAGTGACAACTTCTAAAACTCGCCATCTCAGCTGTTGAAAGCTGTGTTGTTTTTCTTGGCAATGGGCCACAATGGGAGCCATCGTTTTTCCTGTGGTTATACAGCTACGGTGTTCGATGAGACGCACGCGTATTTGGCGTTTTGTCCGACCTATATAGTACAAGTTACAGGGGCAAACAATAATGTAAATCACACTGGATGTATCGCAAGAAGAATATTGGCGTGCTTTATGCATTGTCCCATGTTTATCTGTCCACACTTCACCCTCAATCACCTGACTACACAGTGAACAGTGATTGCACGGCCAATGTCCTAATTTTTCATTCTCACTCCTCGTACTTCTTATAGACAAGAAAGAGTGTGTAACTAAATCGCCCACATTTTTTCCTCTGCTATACGCTATAATCGGCGGTTCTTTGAAAATGTCATGAGTTTTTAAGACCGCCCAATATTGATGTATCAACTTAGAAATTCTGCGTGATAGATTGGAATGTGGAATAGTGCACACTATCTTGGACTCTTCACTTTCTGCAGGCTTATCAAGGAGCAACCATTGGCGCTCAGCATTATATGCCCTCTTATAAGCTTTCTTTATATATTTCACTGGATAGCCGCGTTCAAGCAAACGTGTTTTAAGAACATCTGCTTGACGGACAAACTCCACTTTTGTACTGCAGATGCGCCGTATCCGTAGAAACTGCCCTATAGGCAGATTATTACGTAGCTTTTGGGGATGAAAGCTGGTATAATGTAAGAGGGTATTCCTCTCGCACTCCTTACGATATAAGGAAGTAGTACAACGACCATTGACTAATTTGATGGAAATATCTAAGAAATTGATATCTGTTTGATGGTAGGTGCTGGTAAATTGAAGATGCTCATCTAATGTGTTTATCCACTGCAAAAACAGTTGTAATTCTTGTATATCTGCATGCCAGATGAAAAAAAACATCGTCAATATAACGAGTCCAATCCGACACTGGACTGAACTGTGTTTCTGGGTACAATTTCTCTTCCTCAAATTGACGTACATATAAGTTGGCCAGGCTCGGGGCCATTGTCGCACCCATCGCCGTACCACTTATTTGTTTATACCATTTGCTCAAAAAAGTAAAAAAATTCTCACACAGTGCAAGTCTAGCTATCGACATTAGAAAATCTGTTGGAATACGATGTGGACGATCCCTATTGTCCAGATATTTCTCTAAAATTGACAAAGTCTCTTCCTGCGGTATCGAAGTATACAAGGATTTTATATCCAGAGTGACTAATATCACTGGATCTACCACATGAATGTTTTGTAGTTTCACCAGCATGTGTTTTGTATCTTTGCAATAGGATACTGCATCCATTACCATCGGATGTATGATCACATCAATCAAGGTTGAAAGTGGTTCCAATAAAGACCCGATAGTCGTTACAATGGGACGCCCCGGCGGATTGTGCAAATCTTTATGCACTTTAGGTACCATATATAGAGTCGGTGCGATTGGAAATTTCACCCGCAAAAATTTGAACTCTCTATTGGTTAGGAAACCTTCAGCCATGGCATCCTCTGTTAGCTGGTCAATCTTTGACTGCAGTTCTTCAGTCGGATCTTGTGATAGCATTTCATACGTGGATATATCTTGAACATGTTCTATAACCATACATTCGTATTGATCTCGATTTAAGATGACCACCGAGCCCCCTTTATCCGCTTTCTTGATGACAATTTTATCCTCATTTTGCAACGTATGGAGCGCCTCTGTTTGTTCGCGGCTTAAATTAAAACATGGAGGACTTTTTATTTGTTCGATTTGCTCTAAATCCCACAGCACAAGGTCAATAAATGTTTTGATGGCAGCGTCTACATTACCAGGCGGTAACCAAGTTGACTTAGGAAATACCAATGAAGAATCTTTTTGAATGTCAATTTTGGAAAAAAACAGTCTCAATTGTAACTTCCTGAAAAATTTGTACAAGAACCGGCGACTTGTAAATGCATCGTAAAATTTATACGGTACAAAAGATAATCCTTTTGCCAGGACTTGTAATTGTATATCAGTCAGTCTAATATGGGACATATGTTGCCCACGTCATATACGTAAGGGAGTTTAAAATGGAGGCGGGAAGTGGTTAGACCGGAAGAGAATGGTTGAAAAAACGCTGAGAGACACAATGGCGGTAAACTGAGTGAGTAGCTATGCACGTTTGACAGTGGAGGAATGAGTGATGTATTGAATTGGGCTTTAACAAACGGTTTTTATGGCGTAGAATATTGCCCTTGAAGAAGGACGACCACGTCCGAAACATTGTACAGTGTCGGGCACGGACACAAGAAAGCAATGTGGAGATGGATCACGTTGCTAAAATTCATCGGATGTGAAGATAAGGGGCTACAACATTGAAAACGGACAGGATTTATAAGTTAAGTGATTCTATTTATTTGATGTTGCACAATTTATAAAACATAAAATCGGAGAAATAATTTTTAAAAGCACGGAGCACTTTAATTTTCAAGCACAAAAATTTCAAAAAAATATGGACTGACCGATGATTAAAAATAAGGCAGAGTGAATAATGGTACAAGTTGCCGCACAATGATGCCTATTATGAAGGTCTTGTAAGGAGTAGGTCGCCAAAAAGGTGGGATATTTGAGAAGGGGGTTTTTTTGTATAACTATATGAGAAATGCAATTACAGAGAACAGGGCATAAAACTTGGATCAGGTTACATGGGTGGAAAACTTGGCACATAATTAAAAGTGGGGTGGAAAACTTGGCACATAATTAAAAGTGGGGAGAACAAATGCCTATTAAAATTACAAGGCACTTAATATAATATAAGGAATAAAGCTATGTGTTAGGCTGCGGACGAGTAAGGTTATTAAATTGTAAGGGTGGCATGGATGGATAGTCTTAAATTTATAAAGTTGGTGTGATGGTGTTGATGTATGTTGATGTCATAGATGTCGTACTTAGAATGCTTGCTCAAATAGCCAGGTTTTTAGTCTCTTTTTAAAGTTGGTAGGGCAAGGTTCTGAGCGGAGTTCTGGCGGTAGAGAGTTCCATTGGGTAGGACCTGCTACTGACATGGCTCGTTTGCTTAGAGAGGTTTTGATGTGTGTGGTTAGTAGAGTGTTTTTGTAGGCTGTTCTCGTCGGTCTGGATGGAAGATGTGGTTGAAGTGGGATGTTGAGTTCCAATGGAATGAGCTTGTGGATGGTTTTGTGAATGATCATCATTGTTTTGTAAAGTACTCTGTATTTGATTGGGAGCCAATGTAGGTTTCTTAAGATGGGGGTAATATGATCTCTCTTGTTGGTCTTAGTCAGTATCCTGGCAGAGGCGTTCTTCAACATTTGAAGGGGTTTAATGGTGTTAGCTGGAAGGCCGAGTAGCAGAGAGTTGCAGTAATCGATTTTGGAAAAAATAATTGCTTGGAGTACTGATCGGTAATCTTGGAAGTGTAAGAGTGGTCTGAGACGTTTGAGGACTTGTAATTTATAGAAACCCTCCTAAGCAGTGTTGTTGACGAATCTCTTTAGGTTTAATTGATCATCCATAATGACTCCCAGGTTTCTCACATGGGGGGAGAAGGAGGCCTGATTTATGGGGTTTAAGATTGGCTTAGAGTGGGTACTGTCTTGAGAGATGAGGAGTATTTCCGTTTTATTGGAGTTGAGGATTAGGTTAAGGCTAGAGAGCAGGTTGTTGATAGATATAAGGCAGGTGTTCCAGAATTCTAGTGATTTTTGAAGGGAATCTCTAATCGGAATCAGAATCTGTACGTCATCTGCGTAGATGAAATGCTTTAGTTTTAGTTTGGAGAGGAGCTGGCATAACGGTAAAAGGTATATGTTGAAAAGTGTCGGTGATAATGAAGAGCCCTGAGGGACTCCCATAGATGAGTCGACGGGGAATGATTCGTTGTTGTTGATTCTAACTTTGTAGAATCTGTTTTGTAGAAATGATTTAAACCAATTTAGCGCAGTGTCTTTGATTCCTATGTCGGTTAGTCGTTCCAGAAGTAGTGAGTGTTTTACCGTATCGAATGTGGCTGATAGATCGAGGAGTATGAGTATACAGGATTGTTTTTTGTCAAGATTCAGGAGAATTGTGTCAGTTAAAGAAATAAGTAGAGTTTCAGTGCTCCGTTCTTTGCGAAAGCCGAATTGTGACGGTGCTAGGATTTTGTTTTCTTCTAAGTAGTCTGTCAGTTGATTGTTCACTATTTTTTCTAGTATTTTCGAGATGAAAGGAAGATTTGCGATAGGTCGAAAGTTGGCTGGGTCATCTGGGGATAGGTTAGGTTTTTTCAGGAGGGGTTTGAGGATTGCGAGTTTCAGCGGTTCTGGAACTGAACCTTGCATTAGTGAGCAATTTATGATGTCTGAAATAGGTTTGGCGACAGTGTTTGGGATGGCAATGAGTAAATTGGGGGGAATTGCATCTATGGGATGAGATGCTGGTTTGAGTTTCTTAAGGATTGTCTCGATCTCTAAAGAGGAGGTCAGTTCAAATTTTTCCAGGGTTATGCTCTGCTGGACCAGTGTTGGGTAGAAGGGGGGTATCGGGGGGCATGTAACTGCTTTTAGAGGTGTGATCAGGTCTGTGATTTTCTTCTTGAAATAAGTTGCTAGCTCAGCGGCTTGATCGTCTGGGATGGATGGGGGGGAGGTTTTGGTGAGAGACGAGACGAGAGAGAATAGGGCTTTAGGATCGAAGATGAAATGGTGAATTTTGTGGGAGTAGAAATCCCTTTTGGTTTGTAAGATGGATAACCGGTAGCGATGCATGAGAGACTTGTATGTCTCACGGTTGGCTTGTGATGGATTTTTTCTCCAAAAAAGTTCTTTACTTCTGAGCTCTTGTTTCATGGTTTTAAGTTGTGGGGTGTACCAGGATTTCCTGTTGTTCATGTTGGAATGGATGTTTTTTGTAATTAACGGGCAAGTGATGTCTGCAACGTTCTTTGTTATCTTGATCCAGGATGATGTGGCTGAATCTGCGTTTGAGAGGTCAAGGTTGTTTAATGCTGTTGTGAGGTGAGTGTTCATGGTGTCGGAGTTGCACAGTTTCCTGTATTGGAATGTGAATTTGTGAGTAGGTTTAGGGGTGGGTTGGATGTTTTTCAGAGTGATAGATATCATCTTGTGGTCTGACCATGGGACTGGTGAGCAGATCAAGGAAGAAGCGGGGGAAAGGTTTTCGTTAATGAAGATTAAATCCAGGGTGTGACCAGCTTTGTGAGTAGGTTCCTTGATGATTTGGTTGAAGCCCATAAACTTGAGTGTAGTGAGAAATGTTTCACAATTGGAAGATTGTGTAGATTTGTCCACATGGAGGTTGAAATCTCCCATTATTATAGCGGGGGAGTCTGTGTTAAAGTGTTTGGCTATGAGTTCGATTAATGAGGATGGGTCTGAATCTAGGCTTCCTGAAGGGGCATAAGTTAGGCATATTTGAAGGTGTTTGGACTTGAAGAATGCAACTTCGAGTGAGTTTGATGGGTTAGTGGTCTGGAGGGATAGACCTAATTCTTTTTTGGCGGCTAATAGCAATCCCCCACCTCTTTTTTTAGGTCTGGGGATAGAAAAGATGTCGTAATCTTGTGTGGGTAGTTGGTTAATTATTGCCGTGTCTTCAGGTTTCAGCCTGAAGTATGGCCTGAGGCAGAGGTGAATTTCGGGTCTTTATCACTGACTTTCTCCAGTGAAAGCCAATGAAAAAGACATTTCTGGAGGGAGCGTTCATTTCACTTTTAAAAGAAACAAAATTAGTGTTTCATCTCATTTTTCATTTTGTTTAAAATTAATTTACCTCGCTAATTTTCCCATAAATTTATCAAAATGCTATATTTATAGCAGAAAGGTTTCTGCAACACACGCCTCATTATTGAGGCCTTGCGTTATTTAACGCATTAGAGAGAGAGAGCGAGCGCCTCGGTAGAGAAATCAATGTGTCACTCTCTATTTATACCACTGTAACTCGGTGTGGTATTTGGAGAGTGGGGTAGGTTTGGGGGTGGTGGTTTTACATACACAGTAGGAGGTATGAACAGCAAAGTTGACATCACTGAAGATTTTCTGCTGTTTGAATCAGTGAAGGGTACAAGAGGAATTGATTTGTACAATGCACTCTCTACCTAGCACTGAAGTTCAAAGTATCCTCTCTTACAGTGGTATAAATAGAGAGTGACATATTGATTTCTCTATAGAGTCTCTCTCCCCCCCGAATGGCAGTTATCAATGATAAATGACCCTGTCTGTATTTTTACAGGAGGGTTGGCACTATGGTCATAATGGGGCCGATGTAATAAGGTGCACTGAAGCTGCCATGACTTTGTATGTGCATTTTCTCGCGCAAAGCCCTTTACGCGTATGTAATAAGAGTTTTGTGGGTGGGAAAAAAAAGCGCGTACGAACACGCTACAGACCCGTGTTTTTTTCGGTACAAATGCATGCTAATAGTATGCACAGGAGGTGATTAGCTAATCATAGGCAATGCAGGGAGCCGCGCTAATGCTAATGCGGGTTTTTTATCGCCATGGTCATGGCACGGGTTAAGCATCAGCGGATACTCGGGGGCCTATCTCGGCGCCCCCGAGTGGCTGATAAGCACCTAGCTAAGCGCCTGTCTCAGCTTCTGAGTGGCTAGTTTAGGTAGGCGCTTTTCTGAGCGACAGAGTGACCAGCATCACAAGGCGCTTTTCTCAGCGTCCGAGCAGCCAGCTTAGGTAGGCGCTTCCCTGGACAGACAGATACATGGCCAGAAGAGTGGAAAGATTGTTAACTCACATCCTAACTGAGCACCTATCTCGATGCTATGCCAGTGTAAATTAGTATGCAAAAATATTTGTCATCTTTTCTGCAGCCCAGTTATTGGAAATATTAAAATTACTTTCCAGGGTCATACTTTCACTTAATAGGGAGACCCCTTCACTCGCTCGCTTTTATGCATGAATTATTGGCACAGGTTTTGAGCGCGGATGTGGCCGCTTATTACATAGGCCCTTACCATGCTTAGATACATGCATTTCTCCAAATGTGTGTGGATTTCTGCGCGCAAATCATTTGCATAATTTGTTTTTTACATCCCGTGGAAGTGGCAGCTTCAGCCATGTGCAGTGATCAAAACCTGTGCTTGTAACTAGCGTCTGTTTTGCCACGGGTCTTATTACAACAGCCCCGATGATTGAGTTTAATTATCAAAATCTCAAGAGAGGCTATCGGCCTGAAAGTTTAATTGGGTGGGGTGGAGGTGAAAGGCTAAAGTTTCACTTAGGGCAATGGTTCCAAAACCTGTCCTTGGGGATCCTCAGCCAGTCATGTTTTTAGGATATCGGCAATGAATATGCATGAGCTAAATTTGCATACAGTAGACGCAGTGCATGCAATTCCATCACAGGGCATGTGCCCAAATGGGTCAGAAGATGCTAGACTTGTGCTTGCATCAGCCTTCAAAGGCTGAAAAAAAGTGGAGGAGTGTTTGTGTTGGCCCAGACAGGCCAGAAGCAGCATGCGGCCGTCCTTCCACTAGCTGGTGCAGAGGAAGAAAACTGCAGCAATTCACTGGCAGCATCCGATTAATAGTGGGGGAGGAAAGAAGCAGCGTGCCAGGGTCAGGGAGATGAGGGAGGGTGGGAGTCAATATGGAAAAAATAAAATGGGGCCCACCCTGAGGGGAAGAGAGAGTGAGGGTAGGAGGAGGGGGTTGGGGAGAAGGCAGTTATCTTTGCTACTGATTTTCTTAATTTTTTAATTCTTGTTGTAATAATCCCTGAGAAACTCACAGGAAAAAGCAAAAAACTGAAAATGAAGATCCCTAACCATATTTACATAGGGGCGAATTTTTAGAGACTCACATGTGTAAGTAGCATCTACTCATGTACATTCTATTATATAAACATCAAACATATGCGCACAGTTTTACTTTCACGCGCACATGTACACGTGTAAAAAGGGAGCACTCCAAGGGCATTCTGGGCCAATTACACATGTAGATTTACCAGCTCGTGTAATTTTACACCTGCTAATTACTTTGTGTTAAGTGATATTAAATGCGTTTATCATGTCCTGTTGGCAAGGTGGGAAGTCAGGGTGAACTCAGGAGAGTTCAGGCTGAAGAACTAGAAGGGTCTCGTCAACCTGCATAAGGACTGGGCAAACTGGTAATTAGTAAAACTGGTAATGTCACTTATACACACATTTTAAAATATATTGATATCTGTAAGTCACAATTTATTGTCACCCGTAAAATATACTTGCATATATTTATTAGGAAAAGTACGTGTGTTCAATGTATTGAAATACTTGAATTGCATGTATTCGCCTGTATGCATGCACACTCAAGTATGTTGAGGGGTAAATGTACTATAGTAAAACCACGGGTGTATATGCCACTGCGCGCAGCTGTTTGAAAGTTATCCTCTAAGACTGTTTCCTTGCTAACTTGGTATGGAAGCCAAATTGGAAGAAATCAAGGCAGTCAAAAAAAATTCATCAAGCTGACGCAAGATTGCTCTTCCTATCAGTTTGGCTAAGCCTAGTGTCTGCAAGAAAACTGTAATAGTGGAGTATAAAATATAAGCAGAAGATGCAAACATGCAATACCTAAAGTCACTCCTCACTGAAAGCAAGCTGGAATAATACAGTTTTCACTCCTTTCCTGAAAATTAAAAAGTTATCTACTATCCCTACCTTTTTGGGATGGTCTTTCCGGGTTTTGGAGTCTGCATAATGAAAGGTTCTATTTCTCATGCTCCATAATTTGATATCTGTCCCAAAGGGCAATTCCAACAGAGCACTCTGCACTGATCTCAGATCTCTCCTTAGCCTGCACAAGAACAATTTTTCCCTTAAATATGATGGACCTATGTAGAGCTCTAGAAATTAGCATAACACTGTGGATCTCTAAAGCCTAGAGGTTGGAAATAAAGAAAAGAGTGTATGGGGGTAACAGGGGGTAACTTGCTGGTGTGGTAGTTGCTACCCTTAACAATTAAGCCTTGATACTGTTAGTGCAGCTCCATCATTACTCTCTGCTTCAACGGCAGTGAGAAAAGGGGAATTGGATTCAGACAGCAATCAACAAGGGCCCTGAGTTTATGGTTTAGGGAACAAATAAACATGGGGATAACTTGCTGATGCGGTGCTTACTACCCTTAATCTCTAAGCCTGATACATTTGATGCAACTCCATCATTGCTCTCTGCTTTCACGGCAACGGTTAAGGGAAATTGGATTCAAACAGCATCCGAGGGCCCTGATTTTTACGATCTGGTAAACTGATAAGCACCAGGGTAACCTGCACAGTGCAGCAGATACTGGCATAAGCTTGCTGGGCAGACTGGATGCATCATTTGGTCCTTTTCTGCCGTCATTTCTATGTTTCTATGAATCTCGAAAAGTGTGCAAAAGAAAACTGGAAGCCAGTGTTAGGATTTCACATTGGGGTAATCTAATCCCATAGATTTTGGACCCCAAATTAACCTAGCTGCATTATTCTGAACAATTTACAATCTGTGTAGAGATTTCTTCAGTAGGTCCATATATGACAAAAGCCCATGAATATGTCTGATCTGACATAAGGAGAAATGACAGTTCTTAACTATGGTCTGAATATAGCGGAATGATGACCCATGACAAAAAAAGGGTTAGGGGAGCAATAATGAGCAGGCAGCCACATTGTGGCGGTGCATTTTCGCCCGTCGTGGTTGTGGCCATGCTGCACACTATCACCCCTGTAGTACCAATGAAATAGCTGTAGCTATTTCCGGTGCTACTGCGGGCAGTAATGTGCGATACATTATTGCCTGCAGTACTACAAGCTCCTAATTTCCCTAAACCAAGCCCAAACTCCTCCCCTTTCCTAATTTAAATGTTCAAATCGTGATACGGTAGTTATTGCATGCATTAGGGCATTATTGCGTGTGATAATGCCCTAACGCTTACTATAATGGCCAATCGTTATTGATGAATGACCCTGTATGATAGCAGCTCTTAATTATGATAGATATATGTTTGTCCAGATTTAAGTAGGAATCAACCCAGGCACCCAATAAGTATATACAGTCTGAAGTTGGAAGTATGGCATCATTTAACTTAAGTGTAGATGGAGTAGCTGTCAGAGAGGGTTTTCTGACTCATAACGCCTCAGTCTTAAGAAAATTTAGTTTCAATCTATTTGACATCATCCAGTTTGTGATTCATATTTTTTAGAATCTTCTCCTACATAGCTGGATATTGTTCACATACATACAAAATTCTGTGTCCAAAGCCTGCAATAGTTTAGCCAGTAAGGCTCCCGAGTCCGTAATTCTGAGTGACAAAATCAAACATACAGTAGATAGAAATAACAGAAAATCCAATTTTATTTGGTATTGTAAAATAATAATTAGCTAGTGTAATTAACATAAAATGTCATCTTTGTCATAGCTATTCCTACTGTCTTTACTTTCAGATTCAAGAACATAACCATTAAAATGGGAATTATTGGTATATCCTTGACAATCATGGAATTTCTTATTCACCATATGTTAATGCTGAAACATTACTCAAATGACCTTCATATAAACAGAGATGTTCATTGCTCTTGTTGGTGGAGTATATACAGTTAAGGCTGCGTCTATAGTTATAATCAATGATCATCCATGCAAATTCCTTTTTTTTTTTTTTACAGGTTTTATATATTGCAATTAAAATCACTTATCTTAAAGCGAGTGTGTTATATCTTCAATATTTCTGCCACCCGACACTGTACCAGTGTTTCGTATATCCGCATCACAGGCATAAAAGATGAGTGTTAAAGATGTCAGACTGGTTCAAGTGGTTGTTAGGTTGGAGGATCTCTAATGAAGGTGTTCTTTCACTTTTTTATGGTTTAGATATAGCAATGGTTAGAATTGACTAATCAGAGAAAATTCTTTTTCACTCAACACACAATAAAACTCTGGAATTTGTTGCCAGAGGATGTGGTTAGTGCAGTTAGTGTAGCTGGGTTCAAAAAAGGTTTGGATAAATTCTTGGAGGAGAAGTCCATTAACGGCTATTAATCAAGTTTACTTAGGGAATAGCCACTGCTATTAATTGCATTAGTTATCACCAACAAACCTCTTTCCCTTCTTACTCAATTCTCCAACTTTTACTGTTTCAAGGGAAAACCTTGTCCGGTGGTTTTTGTACGGGAGCTTAATGTAAGGGTAACCGATTTGCAGCTACCCTTTTTTTAGCCCCCGTCTATTATTCTTTATTGATTATGAAAATTTCTGCTTTTTTATTTTTCTAATATTTTTCTTATGTTTTTTTCTTCTTAAAATTCCTTCTCCCCGGCTACTTATCCGACCCACTATGCTTTTTTATTTTATACTTATCAAGGTCGTCGCCTTTAATAATTCTCATGGGTTCGGATTGGCCCGTCCGACATTGGCCATGTTTCGGCACTGTGTGCCTGCTTCAGGGACTGCGGGAGAGTTTACCGTTCTGGACCAGAACGGAAGGCATCGCTCATTCGATATATGGCATGGAAAAAGTGATTCCAACACTGTGAACCCGGTCTTGGACACAGTGGTAAACTCTACCACCTACCCTTACCCCCTGTGTTAGAGGCAGGGGTAAGGGTAGGCGGCAAACTTTCCCCCAGCCCTCGCTCACCTGCCCTGGCCGGTGAGCGAAAAAGGGGCAGCCCAGTCCTCTCTACCCTCCTCCCGAAGCAACGAAAGCGAAAAAGGAGAAAAGCGACATGTGAAGTGTAACTTACTCTTGCAGCCCTCCTCCGGAGACGCACCGCGGCTCCCCTGCCTCCCGGGGGTTGCCCCCTGTCTCCCAGGGACAGCCAGCGGCGAAAAGACAGCACGGGCCCTCTGACACGATCGCTCCAGCTGCGGCCACTTCTCCTGCGTGCATTCAGCCTGTGCGTGCAATTTGGCGCTCAAGGCGTGACCTCACACGTAGTGACGTCACGCCTTGAGTAAAATGGATTGTGCGGGCCTAACCCTTCTTGGACGCGGCTTGCATTTGCAAGCTATTTAAATACAGTATCGAGCGGTAGGTGAGCCGGACTGTGCGTGCGGCAAACGCGGGTGCGCCCGGCACTAACGCAGCTCTTCCTACCGCTCCTTACTGTATCGGTCCGGAAAGCTGCTGTTTATCGAGGCAAGATAGGTGAATGCTCCAGATTGAGAGAAACAGAACGTGCTCTGGCAGGAGTTCAGCCTGGTTCATGAGCGGCAGCAAAGAGGAGTGGATATTCGAATCCCCACTCCTTTTTGCCACTGCCACTCACGCCCCCTAATGGTCGGCGCCCTAGCCTCAGGCCTGCCTAAGCGACCAATGATACTGCAGCAACACAAAAGATCAGCAGCAGAAGGGAGGGGTTTGTCAGTTTTTAAAAATATAGGGGGTCATTTTTCAAAATGTGGTAAGGCGTTTTCGCATGCGTTAAGGGGGCTTATCGCATGCGAAAAAGCCCCGTTAACGCATGCGATCACACCATATCGTATG